>NC_143015.1:158378501-158722011 GCF_055824585.1 Amblyomma mixtum | reverse complement strand
CAACTAAGTGCTTCAAACTACATCACATTATTTAAAAAATAATGGAAACCAAGAAAACGGTGCTGCAGCTCCTAAGGTTTCATCTATTTACCAGTTCACTGCCCACCACTATGCACAGAAGCAGACATTAATGACGAATATTCATAATTCATTATTTTTTATCCTTAATACCTTTTTTCTTCATGATATGTTAATATAGACGACTTGCTTTATGAAGAGTTTTGCACGGCAACCGAAGTGTCAATAATAATGAGACACGACTGTATACCTTTAAGTTAGAGACTTACTAAGGATGTCATACAATTTTTGTTCCGAGTAAAAGTCAATTGTTTGGCTCTTCGTGGTTATGCTGATGTTTGGCATCAAAAGACGCACCGAGAAAATTCACTTAAAGGTGGGACATTTGTTTTTCTGGCACACCATTCAAACTGGTGGCATAAATATCGCAGAAAGCTCTGTGATCACCATTTGAACACGAATGAGTGTATGGTTCTGCAGCCTAGCCTCGGAGATCTGTATAAAAAATTGAACTAGTGCCATTGCAATTTGCTTATGAAAATGGGAAATGGTGGTGTTATAGTATTCCTTTCTTTTCTTGTCTAGCTTATAAAAACTGCTTTTCAAGTAAAATTTGCCTCTGAATTTAGAACAGAATATAATCTACAAAGACAAACAAACTTCGGTTTGTTTGCATTGTCTCTCTTAGGCTTGCAAAACAAATTTCCAGGGATGAAAAAAGTAGAGCACTGCATGGTTATTTATATGCATTCAGCTTGCGGCGTAGTTAAATGAGTGGCATAAAGCTCTTATGTGCAGAAATGATGCATATGTAGGCCTTTAGAACAGCTTGCACATAGCTTTATACCTGGCATTATCATCTCATATTGCCCGACAAATAAGTGTGAAATGTAACAAGGATTTTACTGCAAATAAAAAATTACATCGGAATAAAGAAAGATTGGTACATGCTGCAGAAACTGTAATATCTGCTCCTCGCTCACCTGACCCACGTGATTCATGTGCATGTCAATCTAGAGTTTACATACCTTATGAGGTTTTCAATTGCATGTCATAACAATCCAAAAAGTCTAGTACTACTGGAAACTGGTTACAATTTCATAAATTCATTATGATGGACATCACAACTTGCATCATGTACATTACGCATATCACATCCCAGTAAAAAAAAACCATTGGAACCAATTGGACATTCCAGTTGGAACTAAATGGACATTCCCATTGCTTCCAATTGGAACCAATTGGTTCCAGTTGTGTTTTAGCCCCCGACCAATTGAATCCAACTGGACTAGCCAATTGGACCCATTAGGCCAGGCAGTTATTTGACCCAGAAAATATTCACAAAATATGTTATGTTCATTGAGAAAGGTAGCTAAATGTTTGAATAATATGCTCTAGGATCTTGGATGAATATTTCTACAACTTAAAACATTGTAATGTGCAAAAGGAAAACTGATTTATGAGGACTGTGGGGAGACACTCTGCCTAGTGCCAATCAACATTTTTCTACGGAATTGAAATTAACATGCTTTTATGGAAATCAAGGCCAAGAGACACACATGCATCACACACAAGCAACACTGCACACTCAGGCACTAGTAGCATACATTAGCTCAATATGTACATCCAGAGAACACACCTCTGCTCCAACTTATATACCCAGTTCATGAGGCTCTCATGCTGGGGCCGGTGGCGCTTGCCCACTGAGCGCAGATATTTAATTTAATTTCAGCTCCAGTGGTGGTGTAGGAGATGAGTACAATTTATTAGGCTAAGCTGCTGATAGCTCTTTTTGTAAGTGCCATATTAGTTCTACCTTTTTCGTCAAACATGCAAACATTCATTGGATAAATTGGGTGCAGTTCGGCGGACCAATTGGATGCAATGGGTAAGACCAATTGGGCTCACCAATTGGAAACCCAAATGGTCCAATTGGATAGTCCATTTGGACCATCCAATTGGAACCAATTGGAAACTGAACTCGTCCAATTGGAACCAATTGGAACCCATTGGAAATCCAGTTGGTTCAATGTTTTTTTTTTACTGGGATAACAACAGGTAGGCAAATATACTGTTAGTAGTAATGATGTGTGGTTACGATCTATAACTGCCTGAGCGCATACCAGGACGTATCAAAGTAGTGGATGCCATCTGTGCGTTTCAGTTGACGCGAGATGTCGGGGCGTATATCCTCCTCCCCCATTTATGAAATGAGCTCATACTCACACCGCTGACACGGACCTTTCAATGCTTGAGAATTTATATCGAGTCTCCTGGCCTGTTCCCACAGATGCCGCGCGTTGTCAGCAACTTGAAAACAAAAACAATGCATGCTATACTTTCGTCGTTCTTCGTAGGTAGCTGCTAAGTTTCGATCACTGATGGAGATTACTAGCAAATACAGCTGCGCCAGCTCGCACTGAGTAGGCGCCGAAACTCGCCCCGATGCGGAGTTTATCAAATTTACAACTGCCGTAAGTGGATGCAGCGCAAAGTAGTGCTTGTCTCACGAAGTGCATGCAGGTAAATCACAAGCAGGCACAAACGTTCACCAATTTACTGTGACGAAGAATGCGCAGCTCGCAGCCTCCTCATGCTCCACCACGCCATGAACGACAGAGAGAGGCAGATACAAAGCGGGGAGAGATTTTTCAGCAAAAAAAAAAAAAATGCGTAAGAAAAGTTAAAAAAAAAAAAAACGTCCTCTACCACTTACATAAAAACAACCTCCGAGAAGCAGCATTTGGGTTAAACATCTCGGAGGCTACAGCGTCGTATTTCTGTCGCGAGCGCCGCGCTCTGTGCGTAGCTACTTTTTGTCCCCACCAGCTGTCGCCACAAGCGTAAGGCCGGACTTTGTTTTAGTTTGTGTCTTGTTTTCAGGCTTTGCTAGGATTGGTCACGAGTAGCATCCGCCACACCTCCCTGACCAATGGGCGAGCAACCAGGGGCGACCCGAGCAGTGACGTCAGTTACTACGCCGTCTCCTCGCTGCCTGCAATGCGCGAGTCCATCCATTTTTGCCTCTGAAAAAAAGTGCTCCGATATTTATGTTGTGGTTCTCATCGTATGTGTTGTGCTGTTCGCGTATACGTGGGTGTTGCGGATACGATTCGGATACTCGTGCGGATACACGCATCATCGGCCCGTAGCTTCGACGAACCCGGTCCAAAGTGCAGTTGGGAGGTAAGTAGCCGCCCGACCGCGGCCTGTCTCCGCCCCGGCACCTCGCCCGCCCGACGGGCGCTGCTTTGCCACCGCCACAGCCGGTTTGCCCGCGCCGAACACCCCGAAACCTCGCTTAGGGCGCGCCGCTCTCACGCAAAATATGACGCCGGCGTTGTCACACGCCGCGTGTTCAATCTGGCTTCCAACGAGCGAGCCACGCCGCGGATGCGGTATGCCCAGCTCGACGATGAGTCGTTGGTGGGGCGGCGATCGTAGTAAACTAGAGTGCGGCGCGACGACTGTCGACACAGACTACCGGACGCACGACTGATACCCGCGAGTCGCACCCCTTCGTGCTCTTGAAACTGCCGAGAACGCAGTGACACGCGATACGCGGCGACCGGCCCGCTTTCCGCGACAGCGAGTGGCGACTCGGAGCTGTCCTTTGGCGGCTACGCCGCGTGCTCTTTTTAAATGTCCTCTGCATGTGTTTAAAAGTCCGCCAGCCCGCTCCCGCGCGGCGTGTCGCGCGCTCCTCGGCGAGCTTTTATTTCAGCGGAGGCGCGGCGGCGGGGAGCGCTTTCCGCATGCACTTTACAGCCTAGAGATTATATTCCCGAGAGAGACGAGGTCGCCGCCGGCGTTGCCGTGCTGCCTTTCTCGTGTGGTCGCTCCTCTCCCCTCTGCTGGCGCGGTCTTTTCGCGTCGACTTTCGTCGCGCCGACGTCTGGCGTGTCCATGGCTAGCGCCACTGCAGCCTGGGTCCCCTCGCACCAGGAGCCGGCCTTTGCATTGGCGAACCACGGCGGCATAACCAGTTTCTGCGCCGCCAACTTTGGCTCGACGGCGCGCAGCTAGGAGCGAGCGACGGCAGACTCGTTCTATCGCTCTCGGCGGCTGCGTTCCCGGGCTCTTTTCTTTTTTTTGTGTGTCGTGTTTTGTGTGTGCGTGTCTTGTCGTTGCGCATATATTCTCTGCCTGCCAAGCAGTGGAGGGGGGGAGCCTTGTATGCGATTGAACTCCGACGGCAGAGGCGGTGCTTTTGACTCTTGCGTGCTGCTGCTGCTGCGGTGATCTCGAGTGACGAGGATTTCGCGTCCGTCCAGTCGAGGCAGGAAGGGGAGGCTCGATCGCTGTCATGCATCATCCTCAAAAGAAGGAGCGTCAATTGGACGTATACTGTACTCGTCAGCTGCCATTTCGGCGCCGCCGCGTGTCTTTTGTCGCTTCCCCCGGCACGACTGCCCTGCTGCGTCATTGCGGCGTTCTGAGCGATGCTAATATAGAACGTCTTTCGGCGCTTTGAGCGGGGCCGCGGCTCGCATTCCTGTCGCTCCTTGTTCGACGGCCAGCGAAGCGTTCCTGCGGCAGGTACTCGAGCAGCCACTACTGAGCCGCTAAGATTGAGGTTGAGCTTCTGCGTGATAACCGTGCGTGATATGCCCTCTGCTTGATAGAGCGATAGTGCGCGGTAGGGCGCCTGGCGCTGAAGCAGTACTTCAGTGTTCCCTAGATTGTGCGTACGCCACTTCCTCTTCTGGCTGTGGAAGTGCAGAAGAGACCATTGAAAAACTTCTGGTTAAACTTGTTCATTTCAGTCTACATGTACTACAGCGGCGAGACAGTGTACGGCAGTATTAGTAACATTGAATGCCTAGTGATGCCATTTAAGCCGTTGTATTGGCGAGCCTCGAGCACGTGTCAAGAAGCTGTCCCTTTTTGCCCCAGCCGCTTAGTACAAACAGAACGGTGGGATGCTTATGACGTCACACGCTAAGGCTAGCCGCACGAGTAGTACGCCACGCCCCGATCACGACGTTTTTGCGACCCTAAAGCCGCCGAATCTCGCCGCTGGTCAGGTTCTGTGTGAATCTGCGGGTGTAGCTCGTTCAGTTGATTAACGTGACGGGGCCCCATTCAGCAAAGGAACAACTTTTACGTTTCACTGGCAACTCAACCGAGCGACAGCAACGTGCGGCTGTTGAATTTCAAAGCTCAACAACGGATCTCTGTTCCTCTGCGCTAGGCCTAGCTAGGGAGAGGAGATTTTCAAGTCGCTTCGCCCTGTGTTCCTGGACGGACAGTTGTACGTCGTGGTTCTTGCATTGTGGAAGACCCTGGACAAATGTGAGCTCGAGGAATCCAGCGAACGCCGCGGCGACATTGAGTCATTTTAGCGGAGACACCTTGGATTGTGCGCATGCGCCAGGATTGCGGCAGACCACTCCCGTTAATGAAAAACACGCTGGTACGGATGTTCCCGCTTGATTGATCGTCTCGGCCGGCCTGTGTCCCGCTCAGGGCGGTCGTCGCTTTCTGTTTCCAGCTGGGAGGCTTTCTTCGTTTCCGCGTGGCGCTGTTTCGAGCCACGTTGTCTCTGCCGTTGCAGACGTGTTGTGTCTGAAGAGCTCGTTTAACCCCGTGCAGCTTTGGACTGGCGCGTTCGTTCTGCGAGACAGCTGGGAATAACGTCGCATTCACGTATGCGCAGTGTGGATCGTGCCATTTATTAACCCTTAAAAAAAAGCAGTGGCGTGATCGTACAAAAAGGGGGTTAACGGCACTGGCAGGCAGCGGTCATCAGTCATAACATTTTACACGTTAAGCTGGCACGCATTGCGCCTGGATTATTTTTTTCCAAGTAAGTCGACCTTTCGAGTTCTCACTACTGCGGACTGCAGGCCCTTCGCTGTAATGCTTTGTGTGACATGGCAGCGTCGAAGTTGTCAGCTTACTGCGAGCCTGTGCACTGTAAACAGAAATACGCCTATATGGGAGTAAAAAGGGAGTAAGCTGTGCTTTTTACTCCTTTCTGTTCAGAGTGATTTTATAAGACACGTTTGAAGGCGGTGGTGTCGGGTCTCGGTGCAGATGCCCGTACAGCCCTCACCGTTTCAGACACACGCATACGAAAAAGAACTCCACTTTTTGAAGAAGTATCAGTGAGGGATGTTTCGTGACTCCCTCCACCCACCTCGTTTCGTAAAAGCGTGCGCGCAGGCCTCGCCCAACCTAATCACATGATACACGGCGTATTCCCTGCAGCGCCCTCTGCCTGACCCCCGTGAACTTAGACAACAGTGGTAGTATTGATGCAGTTTATCATGCCGGGTTCACTCCGGAGACGGTCCCCCGCACTGATGTCGTCGTAAGATATTGTCTACATTGAGGGCTGAGAGTTTTCTGAGGACAACGCAATTTCGCTGAGGAGTTAACTGGTTGTGAACGAATATTCCGCGGGCTCAAGCGTATCCTCATCTTTTGCTTCGTCGGCGCAAGCGACGGAGGCATGCCCTACACTGGCGCCTACTAAAGCGTGCAGACACTGGGAGCTCTTGGGAACTCTGCTTGCGGTGCGAGAACTACACCATGCACACGCTCACAAATGAACAAATTTCATCTTGCGCAAGCTGAAGGCTTATGGCAAAAAAAAAAGGCGCGATTTATTTATGACCGCATCCTGTCAGCGAGCGCGCGCGCTTGTCGCTCCTCGGCTGATTTCCGTTTCCGGTTGTGGAGCTTCTGCAGGAAGGTTTTTTCCGAAGCCGAGATCTCCGAGGAAGTGCGCGCCTCCGCGTTACTTATTCCTCCTCCTCCTCCTTACGCCCTTGATTACGAGGGGGAACGCGCGCAGGAAGTAGCACGTGCGGAGCGGTGTCTAGCGAACAGGTTCTGCACGCCTCGCAAAGTCGCCTCCGCGGCACTCTGAGCACGAATACGCCTATATGGGAGTAAAAAGGGTGTAATTTGTCCTCTGAGCACGAATACGCCTATATGGGAGTAAAAAGGGTGTAATTTGTCCTCTGAGCACGAATACGCCTATATGGGAGTAAAAAGGGTGTAATTTGTCCTCTGAGCACGAATACGCCTATAATGGGAGTAAAAAGGGTGTAATTTGTCCTCTGAGCACGAATACGCCTATATGGGAGTAAAAGGGTGTAATTTGTCCTCTGAGCACGAATACGCCTATATGGGAGTAAAAAGGGTGTAATTTGTCCTCTGAGCACGAATACGCCTATATGGGAGTAAAAAGGGTGTAATTTGTCCTCTGCACTCTGAACAGAAAGGAGTAAAAAAGGGAGTAAAGTTGTCCTCTAGCGCACACCGCTTGTGTGCACTGGATGGCAGCTTTGCCCCATTTTCACTCCTATATAGGTGTATTCGTGTTGAGAGTAGCTACACTCGTAACACACGAATACACCTTTATAGAAGTAAAAACGCACACTTCTATGAAAGGGTAGAAGGGAGTTCGCTAGGGGCCATCTTACACCCTTTTTACTCCTTTCTGTAGAGTGTGGCGCTGATATCGCGGCTTCCGTTGCAGCGGGGAGGCGCAGGATACCGCGCAAAGTGCTGGCTCCTTGTTGATCTGGCGGTGGTGATGTGTAGAGTGGAGAAAGCGGCATTCCCGGCTAAGTAATGACTTGAATGCGTATTGAAGGGGTACATACGCACAATTTTTTTGGATTTTCGTTTTATTTATTTTTTTTTTTGGGGGGGGGGGGGCTTGAAAGAGGCCTACGGGCCTAGCGATCATGAAAATGAGCTCAGGACACCAGTGCGCAGTGTTAATAATTCAGTTAATTACGAACCATTGTGTACCGGTAGTTTTGGTCGCAGTCGGCGCCAACGTGACGTGCGCCTGGACGTCATTGCAGACCGGCCAGCCTGGACTACCGCAAAACTGATGGCGTCGCCGGCAAGCACTGGTTGTTTCTGAGAACTACCACTGGGTTCGTTGACGTCACAACAATTGGCGGCAAGCGCACCGTGACGTCACTTGGTGCGGGTGAAAACGCCGAGCGGCTTCTCGGACAACTTTCATAATCATATTACGTTAATGTCCTCTCAACACCTCCGCTGAAACTTGCTTGAAACAAATCCTGTCATTCGGGTTCGAAATTTTGTCTCCACCCTTTTAACAAGAATTTTCGTTTCGTATGGGCCGGTTATGTATCCGCTCTAAACGTTTTAATTTTGGCCGGTTGCATGCGGCTCGCGAAAAGCTCGTTCCGCGAATAATTTCGGCGAAATGCCCACTCATCACCGGGCCACTTATAACCGGGCAGATAACCGATATCGGTCCGTTGTTACCTATATTTAGGGCCCTTCGCTTTCGGGTATAAAAGCACGATTTTACCCGAATCTCGCATCCCGAAAAACATTTCTTAAAAATCGCTTCGAACGCAATTTCTACCCGAATATGTACCTTGCTGAATACGTGCACGATAGCGGAAACGTGCAGACGGGCCTGGCTCCCAGGCAACACTCCCCTTAATTTGCGGGAAGTCCGGAATGTCGGAGCTACCTTCAGTAGCCGCGTTTGCGTGAATGCGACAACTGGCGCGCATCGCATCGCATCAGCTTTCTATCGAGAAAGTCAAGTCGACTTCCGTGGTGAATGGAACCTGGTTTGGAGGTGCCGCTCCTTCGTCCTGTGGTGGCTGTACAATACCCACTCAGCCTGATAACATAGCGAGTGGGCTGCGCTCAAGATGGGGGCGGCTGTGGACACGTCCGCCGCGTGCAAAGGGCCTGGGGTCACCGTCCCGCCAGACTTGATAGTATGCATGTAAACAGTAGCGTATCGGCTCCGCGAGATACGCTAGGAAGCGCGATGCGCTGTTGTCGCATTCGTGTAAACGCGGCTGATTTGGCTGGAAGGCGAGAGCTATCGAAAGGGTGTACAAATGTTTCCAGTCTCCCCCATTCTTAGTCGTTACCCTTAAGGACCAGCGGTTGTCTTGCCTTCGCATTACATGCCCTGCCCAAGCCCATTTCTTCCTCTTCACATCGACTAGGATGTCATTAACACGCGTTTGTGCCCTCACCCACTCCGCCCGCCTCCGATCTCTTAACGTTACACCTATCATTTTTCTTTCCATATAGGTCGCTGCGTTGTCCTTGACTTAAGCTGAACCCTCTTTGTTAGCCTCGACCTTTCTGCCCCATAGGTGAGAACCGGTAAGATACAGCTGTTGTATATACTTTTCTCTTGAGGGATATTGGTAAACTGCCATTCATGATCCGAGAGAACCTGCCATGTGCGCTCCACCCCATTCTTATTCTTCCAGTTATTTCCCTCTCATGATCCGGATCAGCTCTCACTACAGTGAACAAGTATATATATTAAAAAAAAAGGGGCAAAGGAACTAAGACTCCAAAACGTAAAGACAAAACATCGCGAAGCTATAAGGAACCACGTCGCAGCAGGAATCAGCAGCGAGAAATACGATACATAATGTTAGCAGCGGAAGTAGCTTCTGCCGGTTCCTCCAATACTACAGCCAGTTGTCTACAAAAGGGCGAGTTTTTGTGTTATTTCTTCTGTAAAGTCGAAATGTACTTTCGGATATATGCACGCCAGGGTGAAAACTAGTTGGAACACAGGAGAAAGTGTACTCGTCACACGTAATTATGGAGTCGGTGGTCACGGCTCTCGGCTGCTGGCCCGAAAGACGCGCGTTCGATCCCGCAGTGTACTGTGCTATGTCAGTGCACGTTGAAGAACCCCAGGTGGTCGAAATTATCCGGAGCCCTCCACTACGGCGTCCCTCATAGCCTGAGTCGCTTTCTGACGTTAAGCCGCCACAAAGCGCAATTAATTAATTTCCCAAACATTGTTCTCTTTCACACTGGGTTGGATGTATACCCGTACAGTGTATACCAATAAAACACTGCGCGTGCGACGGAAGAAACATACCGACGCGTTCTCTTACTCCTTTGCTTTTTTTTTCCTCGGGACTCCGTGTTTCGGGTGCTGGTGTCGTTACGAGCTCGTTACCGCGCTTAGTGCATTCAGCGGCTGGTTTCGCAGGGGGGCTTCCATTTCGTATACGGGTGAGCAAACGTATCTGCTTCTTCCCACCGAATCGACTTTTGAGCGTTTGTGTGCGCAGTCCCGCTCTATGTAAATAATGTAATTAAGTGTATAAAGTTTTTCTTTACCTTTCCTCTAACCCAGTCTCCCATCCTCCTCGTCCAATCACCGGTCTCCGGCCATGCTACCCGGGTCGCAACAGTACTTCCGGCGGCGGAGCATTCTTTTCTTTTTTTGCGCACTCTAGTTTAACGCAGGTGCTGTGCGCGTTGGTCGACGGCGCCGAACCGCAGGCTAACGAGCACCGCTGCGAACCCCCCCCCCCCCCCCCTTCTTCTGACTCTTGGCGCTGGGAATACGGCGCGCAAAATACAACATCCGCGACCCCGATGACTTCGTATCGTGTGTCTCTGTTTACCGGAGTACGTTGCCAGGCTTCCGGAAAAGGAAAAAAACAACAACAATATATGTGATGTGTGCGCAGGGACCAACACGGTGGTTGTGTTCACAACACTGGCGTGGAACCCCCCCTCCCCCTACGCACAAGCACGCATACGATATCTGCGCACAAAAAGCGTTCTGCTTGCGCCATAGACTTTACACACGTCGTACCTGCGCACACGTTTACGCGTTCCAAAGCTGCGCTATGTTTGTTCTTTTCCCCCTGCGTCAAGCAAGGCTGTGCATTCGCCGTCACTGTTATCTGCCGGTCGGCACGTAGTACATTCGGTTGTCGATTATTACATCAAATTGAAGTCGAAATTTTTATTTATTACTTTATTCAAAAGAGTAGTTTCCGTTCCATTTGCTGTATTAGTATTTATTACTTTGTTTGAAAGAGTAGTTTTTATTTCATTAGATGTATTGTTTCTTGTTCTGTTTTGATGCGTGCATTTTTTTTTTTCGTAAGCATTGCCTCGAAGTATTACTGTAGACGTGTTCCTGTAGTTGATAATTTTACGCGGCTTTCGGTTGCTCCGTCGGGCAGATCCGCAGTTAACCCTGGACTCCGGGATCCTTGTAAAACCGAAACTTGAAGTTGCTGTTCCAAAAGGGATTTATTATACCCGCTTTTGAATCGATACTGTAATCGGGCCGATTTCAAGCGCGAACACGCCCATGCCGTATACTCGATGACAGTGCGGCGAAACGTCCGTTTGTTTGCGGTTGACGCATATGCACTTCTTGAAACCCCTTTGCTTGGAGATATGGATCACACTATAGTCGGATACAATTCAAGAAAAAAGCGGCTTTCCCCGTTAAGGATCCCCTTCCAGCCAATAGCGTTGGCTGATTCTGATGAGCCTATAGTAGCGTGACAATTTCGAGAGTAGCAGGATGAAAGGGGGTAGTCTCCTCCCTACATTGGCTGGAATGGTCCCTTCCCTACATTGTAACACTCCCTGTATTGTAACACTCCCTGTATTGTCACGCTAGCAGGTTCGTGCGAACCGGGCGACGCCATTGGCTGGAAGGTGGTCCTTTGACAGGGAAAAGCCGCTTTTTGTCGTAAGTTGTATCCGACTATACCCGATCGTACACTATATACCTGAACGAACGTTTCCGGTGATCCCGTTTCATTGCTGCCTACTGATCGCGCTTCTTACGAGTCTGAAAACTGCGCTTAGCTCCTCCGCAAAATTGGTGTTTCACGATCACCAGTGCCGTACGTAGCTGCTGTCGCCTATACTATGCGTACTGTTAGAGATGGAGGGGTCCTGGAGATGACTAACTCGTTTAGCCCCACAGGTACCGGCTCCGAATGACGTTGACGGACTGCGCTATCGAGGAAACTGTACAGAAGAGTTTATTCTACATATTTACAGATGAGAATCGAATGCAATGCGAATCTCCGATCACACAACAACATCCCGTTAAATACGGTTCGCGTTCCCTAGATCCCTGACTGGGGAACTTGGTTCGAATAACGTTGTCCAATCGGATGGGCCATTGATGACGCTGGCGGTACCACCCACGGCAGGGCGGTGCTGAAGCTCTCTCGCTCTCTCACAGCTCGGGGGATGAGAAGGGGAAGACAGTCATCAAACACAGATGCGTCACCTTGACCACTGCCGCAAGTGTTCTGTGCGTTGCCTCCGTGGGAAAGCAGAATCCCGCAGTCTCCTCGCAGGTGGTTGAACCTTCTCGAACTCCCCCGCCGGATGGCCGAAGCACGAGACTCCCTCGACACAGCGTCTTTCAATTAGCAGCCTCGCTCAGCGTGACCTTGCGTAGCATCATCCAGTCCGGTGACCCGAAGGTCGACTCGGCCAACGTATACCGGTGCTTCCGCCGTGCTGCTGTGCATCTCTGCTTTCATCGTTGCCGCTGCTGTCGCAAGCTGTCGCCGCATCTTTGCCTAACGACGACACTCGTCTGACAGTAATTTATCCCAGGTCCGTGGGAGACAGCGTCCTTCGATCGGTTCGGAGGTTCGGTGATTTGGAGTGCAACAACCCCCGTCCGTCGTCGTCTATGCTTCTGCCGCCGGCGCCAGGTCTCGTTGTCCACTCCTAACAGCTCGTCCGCGGCCCGAAAAATCTCGAATGGCCAGCGTTCACGACCGCTGGGCAGGAAGAGATGAGGCCGGAGTCGGGTGGAAGGGCTGGTTTCCAGAAATGGCATCCAAGCACGAACATTCAACAAAGAATGGCATCAGTGGACTGTTCCACGAGACAGGGCACTGACCCACAAGCAAGCGCTCGGAATTTGCCAAAGACCCACCAGGCTTCCCACAATGACAACAAATGTTTACTAAATCATGACAGAATTTTGGCGCAATTTTGGTGCCGAGAAAGCGCAAAATATCCCCTTTGAAATCGCCAAAGACGGACTGCTTGTACCAAGGTTAAAAACAAAAACCCACACATAGTAGGTGGTCCTACCAAGTACTCCTGTCTACAACAACCGGCTGAATCCATCAGCATTTCCGTGCGGTTTTCCGTTCCTGAAACGCATCGAGAAATTGTTTTTGGAGAGCAGGACTCCGTCTAAGCAAGCGACCATTTTTGGGGGACAAAACTGTCATAATCATGTTTGAGACGATGATCAGTCTCAAACATGAACTTTGCGCCGTTCAAGTAGCTCTGGTAACCCGACAACATCTGTGCCGTCTAAACCAAACGCGCGCTCTTTGTCTGAAGCGCTGAACGCTTCTTCTCTACAGGTCAGCCTGCGGCTGACGTACTGAACATGGTGCTCTTCGTGGCCGTCGCCAACTTGACTTAAAATAGCACCCAGTCCTCTATCACTGGCGTCACACTGAACTTTAACAAAATAAGTGGCCCGAATCAAAGGTCTGGACACGAGCGCTTCCCCCAGACGAGTTTTCTCTTCGGTCATTTCAGTGTATGTCAGTGAGGCTCCCTTTTCGTAAGGTGTCAGTCAATCAAGGGATCAAATCTCCGTCTACGCGACTCTAAGCGTAGTTCTACGCGAGCTGCACTCCTGTGAGTGCCGTTATCTCTTGGTAGCATGGGAAATCGACACCTGTGATTTCTAACTCAGTGACGCCCTATCCTTTCTAAGGTAAGGAAAAAAACAGTAACCTCCGATCAACTTGTTTTAACTCTAAAAGTAGCCTTTCCCTGCCTGATTTCATAAACACACACAGAAAAAAAAGAGGAATAAAAAAAAACAGCTACTTCGAATCGCCACGCGGGGGGGAAAGCTGACTCCCCGCCGCCGAGTTGAAAGGATTAGTCTTTCAGACGCGCCCGCCGGGGTCGCGCTATGACTGATTGTACTGCGGTCAACTCGTGACAAAAGGCTGCAGAAAAAAACGATCCCCGGCTCTCCCTGTCGTTTCCGCGCCCCCTCGAGGCTCTACGAAAACCTTGGTCGCGCCGACAATGTCGATAACCGACTCTGGCTCTGTACAACGAGCAGTGACCATCGCGAGAAGGTACCTCTTTCTCTCGCCCCACGCAGGAAGCTCGGCTACCCATTCGCCATGCGCGCTTCCTAGAATGCGGTGCCAAATGTGAAGGACGATTCCTTTTCAAGTGCGCCCGCCGAACACGCCTGCATGTGTCGTCTCGGTTGTTCGACGCCTGCGTTCGCATGCGCTGAGTACCGCGCAACCTTGCGCTTTCTGATCTCTTGGGCCGCTTTGCTTTTTTTCTAACTGGCTTTTTGTCCCGACGGCGCGGTCTAGGCTTTCTTACAGGCCGATGCCCCTTGAAGCACTTCGCGCCTGTTCTGGTCGGAAAACGCACACTTCCTTTTCCGTTGCTGCAGTCACATGTCGCCAGATCATTAACTGCAGTTGCAAGTCTATGAGGCGCAACGCGGGAAGGCTTCGCCTTTCCTTCCACCGCATTTCTTTCTTTCGCACCTGTCCGTGCAACCGAATTTAGGGCTTTCAATTTGATTCGTTTTCTCTTGGTTCTTGCCCTTTTTCTTTTTCTGCGCCTAGACTGTACCGCGTGCGTCTCCTGATCATTCCTAGCTACCTCTAGTTTCTCAATCGCACTTTGGAAATTTTCCTCAAATTCCAAACTGGCCTCTGTGCCTTCGCAGCAGAGTGCCAGCTCCACGCAGCTGACAGACGGACATGAAACCGCCCCTGAGATCCCTAGCTCATTCCCTCGGGAGTTCTCCTCTCCAGCTTGCCTGTCGCTCTGCGCGCCATTCTCTGCATTGCAGTGCTCAGCTACAACTGAGCCCGCCTGGCTGTCGCTCTGCGCGCCATTGTCTACATTGCAGTGCTCAGCTACAACTGAGCCCGCCTGGCTGTCGCTCTGCGCGCCATTGTCTACATTGCAGTGCTCAGCTACAACTGAGCCCGCCTGGCTGTCGCTCTGCGCGCCATTCTCTCTACTGCAGTGCTCAGCCACAACTGAGCCCGCCTGGCTGTCGCTCTGCGCGCCATTCTCTACTCTGCAGTGCTCAGCTACAACTGAGCCCGCCTGGCTGTCATTTTGCTCGGCAGCCTCGCCTTCTGCTTGCGCCAGCATTGCCAAGGTAGCCTCTCCGGAGCCCTTGTCACTGAAGCCACTGTGACATCCCAACTCGCTCTTACCGCGGTTGTTACTCTCAAAGGGGGTTTCCGCTGTTTCTACCTCGAAACCTTTTCCGATATTAAAATCTCCCTTTTCGCGGTCCTGCCGGTTTGACGCCTGTATCAACTCTACTGAAAGGGTCGCGCTCGTAACAGTCCCGACAAAGTTGTCCGTTGCCACTCCTGCCTCTCTCGGAGGAGAATCCTCGCACTCGTGTCGTTGAGACGCTATCTCGGAATGCTCTTTCTTAGCATTACGTCCAACTACACTGGACACGGTCTCGGATTCTGCGGCATTCCTTGGACTACCGCACCGGTTGAACGCGTTCTCTGCCATTTCCCTCGTGGTGTCGCGATTTACCAACGCGGCTACGGTCACAGACTTTTCGGGTCTTATCTGCGGACCTATTTCATAAGCATCGCTTGCTCTTTCAGGACTTCCGGCTCTCACACTACCGCCCTTTCTTCGTATTTCGTTTTGAAGTTCTAATATCTTTAGTTTCCTTGTTTCAATTTCAACCTTCCACTTTTGCCGTTGCCGTTCCTTCTCTTTTTCCCACTCCCGATCAGCTTCCTCTTTACGCGCTTTTTCCTCTGTGCGCGCTTTTTCCCCCTGTACCAAATTCCACGTATCTACCAGCAGCTGATCGTTATTCTTGACCTGTTCATGAATGAATTCGCACAGTTCAATTTTGGTTATTTTGCTAGGCACTTCAAAAGACAGTTCCTCGCATATCAACAGCAAGTCCGACCTCCACAATTCCATTAGTTCCATGACAACGCCTTCTCCGCTTTGGCTCTGCTAACTCCACAATGCCTTGAGAATAACCCCTCTCAAACGACAAAGCCCTGATTCCCAGTCAAGATTATTCTCTGAATCTTACAGCCTGGTGAATCCCTTAGCAAAAGCCAAAACGCTCACCCGTGGAGAAAGTACGATGTCGCACGGTCCATCCCAGCTGCTGCCAACCAGTGTTGGAGACGGGGCCACAAGCCCGACCGCTGGAACCAGTGTTTAAGATGGGGCTTCTATCCCACCGCTGGAACCAGTGTTGAGAACGGGGCCACACACCCCCTTGCTGCCACCTGTGTTAGGAACGGGTCACAATCCCACGGCTGGAACCAGAGTTGCAGACGGAGGGGTCCTGGAGAAGACTAACTCGTTTAGCCCCGCAGGTACCGGCTCCGAATGACGATGTCGGA
Organism: Amblyomma mixtum; assembly: GCF_055824585.1. Taxonomy (NCBI): domain Eukaryota; kingdom Metazoa; phylum Arthropoda; class Arachnida; order Ixodida; family Ixodidae; genus Amblyomma; species Amblyomma mixtum. The sequence goes on along the minus strand of NC_143015.1, from coordinate 158,705,800 downwards.
CTGCGTTATCGAGGAAACTGTACAAAAGGGTTTATTCTACATATTTACAGATGAGAATCGAATCGAATCGAATGCAATGCAATGCAAATCTCCGATCACACAACAACATCCCGTTAAATACGGTTCGCGTTCCCTAGATCCCTGACTGGGGAACTTGGTTCGAATAACGTTGTCCAATCGGATGGGCCATTGATGACGCTGGCGGTACCACCCACGGCAGGGCGGTGCTGAAGCTCTCTCGCTCTCTCACAGCTCGGGGGATGAGAAGGGGAAGACAGTCATCAAACACAGATGCGTCACCTTGACCACTGCCGCAAGTGTTCTGTGCGTTGCCTCCGTGGGAAAGCAGAATCCCGCAGTCTCCTCGCAGGTGGTTGAACCTTCTCGAACTCCCCCGCCGGATGGCCGAAGCACGAGACTCCCTCGACACAGCGTCTTTCAATTAGCAGCCTCGCTCAGCGTGACCTTGCGTAGCATCATCCAGTCCGGTGACCCGAAGGTCGACTCGGCCAACGTATACCGGTGCTTCCGCCGTGCTGCTGTGCATCTCTGCTTTCATCGTTGCCGCTGCTGTCGCAAGCTGTCGCCGCATCTTTGCCTAACGACGACACTCGTCTGACAGTAATTTATCCCAGGTCCGTGGGAGACAGCGTCCTTCGATCGGTTCGGAGGTTCGGTGATTTGGAGTGCAACAACCCCCGTCCGTCGTCGTCTATGCTTCTGCCGCCGGCGCCAGGTCTCGTTGTCCACTCCTAACAGTACCCATTGACGGGTGCGGATGCGGCGAATGCGTCGGACTCTTGTCAGTTACGCGGTTAACGAAACGCGCTTGTTGTACGCGTCGTTTGTTGATGCGAGCGCCGTTTTAACTATACAGCCGCGAAGCCGTGCGTCGCGGGTGCGTAGTTCGCGTTCTCCCGGGACAGCCACATTAGGTGGAACAAACGCAGCTTTGGCTGCGTAATCTGCGGCTGATTCTTTCTTTGACGGCGACAAACGGGTGTTTCAGAAGCGAGAACACCGCGCGCTAAGCGCAGTAGTAGTTGGTAGTTACCGCCCGCGTCGTGTTCGTCTTTAGTTTGTGGGTAAATGTTACGCCGAGAGTCGTTAATGTGGGCTCACTCTTAGTCGTGTTGCTGAAGCCCGTTGTAGTTGTCGAAGAATTCGCGCCGCCAGCCAAGTCAAGCCAAGCGCCGTACCAAGCCAAGCCCGTAGACCAATGGATGGATGGATAGGAGCGCCGCCTTTGAAACGGGGTGGTGGCAATTGCCACCATGCTCAGCTTTTCTTTCTTTATTTTTTTTTACTGTGTTGGCAATTCTCATTAAGAATCGCCATCATCTTTACCGGTTTCCTACAATTCTAACCTTATGCCACATCTCTGCTTTTCAGCCACCAATCCTCCAATCGCTTTTTGCTAACTTCCACTGCATATTCATTTACATCACCATTGTTATCTTTAAACCCTAGGGCCTCAGGAAGAGTTACTGCGCCTCCATCGACATCTGGATGGATACCATCACATTTGATTATGAGGTGTTCAATTGTTTCCACAGATCTACCACACACTGCACATGTGTCATCTTCTTCGTTAAATTTCTTTTTGTAGCTGCGCGTTCTAAGACACCCTGACCTAGCTTCAAAAAGTAGGGCACTGCCTCTTGAGTTATCATAGAAAAATTCTTTCCTGATCTGGCTTTTCCACTATCGATATAGTTCTACACTATGTTTCTTTTCCATTGAATTCATCCAATTTTTAACTTCCGCGTTTTTAACCTGTCGTTTAATGCTCTTTCTTTCTCCGTCCTCATGACCTGCATACTTACTGGTTAGTTTTCTAGTTCTTAGTTTTCTTAGTTAGTTCTTAGTTTCTTAGTTAGTTTTCTAGTTTCTAGTTCTAGAGGGACGGAGCGACATGGCGGCTCTCGCCGAATGTAGCATGAATGCGTAGTTCAGTTACGACGGCCCACGGGCAAAACCCCGGTGTTCGGCACTGTGTCCGTTAAGTCGTAGCAAGCGTCCGTCGAGCATAACGCCAGGGTGAATAGGAATTTCGTTATTGCAGGAATTTCGTTAATAGGAATTGGTTATTGCGCGCTCGGCACAAGCCATTGGAGATTTTTAGCGTTGCGCATGTGTAGATCACCTCGATGGTGCCATGCATGCGCTGTTGACTGACTGCAGGAGAGACACTGCTCTAAAGCTATCGTCTCTCCGTACTTGGCCGAGCGCCGGCTTTTATAACAATGTATTGCAGTATATTTTGCGTATATGAGGACAGCGCACGCGTTCTTCGTCGTCTGCTCGCAGTGGCGTTGCATTTGTTTTTAATAAAGTCGCGCGCTCAACCGGGGACGTCGGGCCGCGAATGGGTAAGGCACAGGACATCAATGTATCAGGGTGCTCTGCAAAGCATATATTGCTGTTTCACTGCGTTTTTGCGTACGAGGCGCAGTGTTACTGCAGCGTTGCCAGCAAAGTTGTGTAAAAAGAGTTCGTAAGGTCGGGCAGACGGGTCGGAGTTGAACGCGGTAAATATGGCGAATATAACAGACAAATTCACTCGCGTGAGTGAGGTAAATAAAAATAAAACAGGCTAGTTTTACGCGAAAACCCGAGCATGTTGTATGAGGCGCGACATAGTTGCGTAAAAAGGCTTCGGACTACTTCAGAACCACCGCTGGAAACTCTCTGACTCAGTCTTCGGAAACCGTCTTAGCACTAGCGCCGTCTGCGTCATTTCGCCGCAGTCGTAACTTGCCGTACAACCCGTGATTCCGTGCTCAGGATCAGAATGCTCATTGTAGCCACCGGGGCATGCCGCTCGCGGGCGTTTGTTCTTGCGAGCCGCAACCTGTGATTTGCGTATGAATATTTAAGCTCTCCTCGCAGACCGGGGCGTTTTGACGTGCGGTCGTTCGACAGAGCGGCTTCCGTTGCCCGATGTTCTTTCTCATCGTGAGACACTGTAACTTGACTGCCCTATTTTGTTACCTTGGCGCACCTGGCGTGGGCGCGGTTCTCACGTTAGTCTCGCCGTTTGACATTGGAAGAACAGAGGGAGAGGAGGTTTTGGACAGAGGAAAGGCGCGGCACCATTCCTGATTCTGAGTGAGTGAGCGGTATATGAACTGTAAAAAATTGCCAGTGGTTTAGCTCGAAAGCAACGAGGAGAGAGAGAGAGGCGATGGAGAGCGCGCGGCAGCGGCCCCGGAACGCTAGCTATGCGCCGCTACTGCGCATGCGCAACTGGCGAGCGCGGCGGCGGCGCGCCACTGTGTGCCCTGTGACGTCACTGCTCCTCGCGCATGCGCAGTATTGCCTTTCCTCAGCTCCGCGAAATGGCTCGGCGACTCACGTAGTGTTGCTTTCGCTACAAAACGTTTAACATATCCTTTGACTGTGACGTCATTTGGCTTAAGACATTTCAGCAGAGGCATTGAGGGAAGGGGTGAGCATGCGAGTGGACGGTCCGACAACGGAGCATTATACAGCGCGGTCCACCGTTAAAGGGAACATGCGATCGCGTGGCCTCAGCGCTTCGCGAAGCCCTGCTTTATGCGGCGAGAATGGGCGGCATCAGGCGCATATGCTCGGAATGGCCAGCCGCCATGCTGCTCATGCGCCTTGTGCCGTCAATTCCCGCGTCCTCGGCAGTAGCGCTCGCAAGGCGCGGAGGCCACGCGATCGCATGTTCCCTTTAACGGTGGACCGTGTTGTCGTGTATACGTTAGGGCCTCTCCGCTATGCCAACAACCCCCTAATGACGGATTACAGATGACATATACGACAGGTGATGCGTGACAGGTTGCGCATTCAGGGAGGGGCGTTCGTCCGTGTCGCTTTTACCCCGTTAACCCGCGGCCAATTAATTTAACTGTCGATTGTTTGCTTTAGATGCCCTAGAAGGGTCAGCCATTGTGAAGGGGGTACGAGAATACGTATACTATACGCACGCATGCCTCACGAAAGCGGAGCCGTAAAGGCGGGAGAGCTCTTGCGTCCATCTTCCCCATCTATTGATCTGTGATTGATGCGCAGCCTATTCTGTAGGAGGCGAGATCTGCACCGGTGTAGTGAGTAACGACTCCCTTTTTTGATACGTTAGCATTACTACCCTCATTTTGGCGTAATGTGTTCGTCTCTTGCGTGGGGCCGTTGCCACCCTCCAGAAGCCGCCACTTACCACCTACCAACCGACCAGCATCACCCCAACTCCTCCACCCACGAGAACACCCCGCAACACTGAAGCGAAAAGGCGACGGCGAAATACACCTCAACAACGCTGGTTGTAAAAGCGAAAGGTGCCACAAATATTGCTAACACGCAGATTTGTCACATCACACCGTATACAATCGCCTCTGCCCCCCTCTCATTGGTCATTGTTCCGTTCCCATCGTCCGCCACGCCGACTGAAACTTGCCACGTCGCGACGGTGGTGGAGGCTTTGGCTTCACCCGACGGCGTGATCTAAAAAGAACGGGAATATAACAGAACTCGCTATTTGTAATTGTTACATTATCCGACGGCACGTCGTGTAGCACATCGCGGAGAAGTCGCCCACGTGCCTAGTTACAACCGAATCGCGTGTTAGGCCTCGCTACATCTCCCGTATCGTTCTCCCGAACCCGAGCCGCGTATGTGTGTTCCTCCGTACGCGGCGTGTTGTAACGCGTATAGTCGACGTCGCGAGGCCTGGCGCTTCGTGTCTTTTATGTCCTTTTTTTTTCCTCGGCACGGAGGCTTTTTTAGACCTCCCTCTCCTTCCCGCCCTTTATTTCTTTCTTTTCCTCTGTCTCCGCGTGGTGGCAGGTCGTTTGTATTCGGTATTGCGCGACCGCCGCTGTCGAGGCATAAAACGCGTCGCCCTGTGCACGTGAGCCTGTTTCCTCCGCCCCTCCCTCCATCCTGTTTGCTACACTCTTCTTTCTCTTTTTCTCTGCTTCTTTCGTTCTCCTCCTCTTGTGGGAGCGCGCATCAGCCGGCCGCGTGGTACGCGTGGAGTGACGAAACATCTCCGCCGGACGAGATAACACACCGACGATTCCGACCCCGCTGGGACGGGGCGGAGCGACGCTGTCTTATGGGCTCGCATAATCTCCTGTATGTGTAGGGCGGGGTGATGGAGGGGAGGGGGGGGGGGGGGGGGGGGGGGGGGGGGGGAGTTGGTATATGAGGGAACAAAGAAAGCACATCTGGTGTGTTAGCGGATTTTAAAGGCGCACTACTCATGATAACGCCGTCAGGTTTTTGTTGTTCATTAAGAAAAATGTCTGTTACCTGGCCCCTTCCGAGTATGCTGAAGTATTCGCGCGTTCGTAAGCACGGCTACAGTCGGATACAACTCAAGAAAAAAAGGTTCTCGAAATTTCCGGAGCCCTCCACTATGAGAGACGCCGTAGTGGAGGGCTCCGGAATTTTCGAGAACCCCAGGTGGTCGAAATTTCCGGAGCCCTCCACTACGGCGTCTCTCATAGCCTTAGTCGCTTTGGGACGTTAAACCCCATAAACCAAACCATCAAGAACCTAGCGGCTTTTCCCCGTCAAAGGACCCACTTCCAGCCACTGGCGTCGGCCGATTCTTCAAGAACCTGCTAGCGTGATAATGGAGGTAGTGGCGGATGAAAGGGGATAGTCCCCGCGCTGCATTGTCGCGCTCACGTTCGTGAGAATCGGCCGACGCCATTGGTTGGAATGGGGGTCCCCTGGCGGCGAAAAGCCGCTTTTTTCTTGAGTTGTATCCGACTATAGCTCTTTTTCTGGTTGCGTGGTTTTGGTTTCGACCGTGTGCGGCCCCGTAACTGATTTGCGCTGCAGCGGAGCCGAGAATGGCATTTTTGAACATCTAGAAACTGATACGTATATTACTTACGGTGGGCCGCGAGCCTTTCTATAATCATGAAGCCTAACTGCAGTCGTTAAAAAGTTAACTATTCAGTATTAGGCCGCCGCGGTGGCTCAGTGGTTATAGTGCTCGGCTGCTGACCCAAAAGACGCGGGCTCGGTCCCGGCCGCGGCGGCTAGAATTTCTTCACGTTAAATGTCAGTGCACGTTAAAGAACCTCAGGTGGTCGAAATTTCCGGAGCCCTTCACTACGGCGTCCCTCATAGCCTGAGTCGTTTTGGGGCGTTAAACCCCAATAAACCAAACCTATTCAGTATTAGTTAACCAGGCTGCTAGTTAACACGTCTCTTCTGTATTTTGATGCACACCACTGCTGACAGTGCCGCCGCGGTGGCTCAGTGGCTATGGTGCTCGGCTGCTGGCCCGAAAGACGCGGGTTCGATTCGGCCGCGGCGGTTGAATTTCTTTGGAGGAGAAATTCGAGGCCCGTGTACTGTGCGATGTCAGTGCACGTTAAAGAACCCCAGGTGGTCGAAATTTCCGGAGCCCTCCACTATGGCGTCTCTCATAGCCTTAGTCGCTTTGGGACGTTAAACCCCAATAAACCAAACCTATTCAGTATTAGTTAACCAGGCTGCTAGTTAACACTTCTGTATTCTGATGCACACCACTGCTGACAGTGCGGTGCCGAGAAAAGTGCACTTCTAGCTCAATAAAAATTGCTGACAGTCTTAGGTGAAACACCCTTTTTATGAGTGAGAAACGCACTGCTGCCTTTCTTCTATCTAGTTTTCCTCTGGACGCGTAATCCTCGTGAGAAAAAGTTTCGAATTCAGTGCAACAGTAGCAACAGACTTCCTTTTTGTTTGTAAACCGGTTGCTCCCATTTATATGGGAGCTATCTATGCGCCCTGTGAAGTGCTTTTGGAGGGCCATTCGCACACAGCGGCTACCCGGTATAATAGCTATAGCAGTGTAGACGCCGCGTCGTGTTTGGTTTTAGTTCGGGTAGGTTATTTGTTCCTTATCAGTGCAGAAGTACGGAAAAAGCCGGTGCTGGAACGAGGCGCGCCGCCTAGACTGTCGGCTCGTTGTTTACACGCTAACCTCTCTCACGATATACCGTGAAACCGCGTGTAAGAGCCGCACTTTTTTCTTTTCTTTTTCGAGATTTTGCTGCGGTGTTGCCGCTTACGCGAAAGCGGGATTTTCCTATCAATTTTTCCGGCATGCAGTGGGACCAACTTTTTATTACGCGTTTTTGTACGACAGCGCATGTTTTAAGACGAATTGTCGTGGGCCTTGCGTACGGAGTTCTCGGGAGATGCCGCATTGAGATTGACCAGCGAAAACCGCCTGCGGTAAAACAGGCTTGCGGTTCGCCTTCAGGGATTATTAGCAGGCGTCACGTGACCCCCGAGTTGCTCCGAATAAGAATTAAGACGGAGACGTGTGCGTGGTAGCGATGCGATTTCGAGCGCGTCCGTAGCGACGGTTTGGCTGACGGTTCGAAACCGTCGGTGCGAGTCGTATCTCGCGTAGCCAGCCTTTACTATACTCCGTTTCGTACATAGCAGGCAACGCTGCCAAAGCTAGCGCGCCTGTTCGCACAGGCTACGTCTGCGCGCAAAAAGTAGTTCGCCATACAACCAAAGCGAACACGAACATATTTCGTAGCGACAAATCTTAAGTGCCGTGACTGGCACCTCCCGGACTTTGTTTTACCTCCTGCAACATTTTCGTCCTGCGACTCTTCGAGATTTCTAGAAGCAAGAAGTACACGTGGCGGTATGATTCGCGGTTGTTAGGGCGAATCGCGTCTACTAAATCCGCGTTCAAAAAGTAGTTCACACTCCGTGAAAATTATGGCTGGAGAGCCTGAACACTGAGCGCCTCACAGCTTCGACCGTCATTTTCAGTGCTATTACATCGTTTTATACCGTTCTTTGTATTCGTCCAAACAATGACCGGAGTTTCTAAAAGAGCAAATAATATGTGGCGGAGTAATATACTTTTGCGGACGCACTATTTCACCAACCTCCACAGCGTTGGCTGCTATGCATGAAACGGAGTATTGCTACCGTAATACAGGGATCTCGCCCACCACCACTGCGCACGCGCTGATTGGTCCCGATGCTGCAGGCGCATGCGCACTGAAGATGCGCCGGCGCCCTGTACTCCGGTAACTGCAACGGTATCACGGTATGCTAAAGGTGTCTAGTGTGAGGTTACGTAATTGTGTTATTGGCAGCTCCGTTGGGAACACGCGTAGCATTAGGATATTTATACTCACGTGAAACAGAATTGCTGTTTTCCGACTTTTTTTTTTTTTTTTGCCCCTAGAAAATATTCGGGTGCCGAGTTGGGCGGTGGTGGCTCTTACACGAGTACATGCGGTAATACGCGAGGCACACACACTCGACGAACGCCCAAGTCCAGCGCCTTCCGCCACGTTACATTGCCGGCGCTTGCCTCGCGTGCTCGCAAGGGCTGGAAATGCGTCCTCCCGTGAGTGCCGGGTCTGCGGCGGAGTTTCCGTTCGCTGGGGACGCCGCGTTTGAGCGCGGAGTGATCGGACGCGTGGTGCATCGGCTCCGTCGATTTCTCGGCTGGAACCGCGGTAACCTGATGTAACGCCTATCAAACCTGTGCGACTGCTACCGTGAAGTCAGCAGGATCCTGGAGAACCCGATCACACCCAGGTACGCTGAATTTTCGGCCATTTCGAGCAACCCTCCGCATCACCACGTAGCGGTCGAGCTAAGCCTAACGGCTCCGGCTCCTCCGCCGCTGGCTGCGGAGACGCCTGCCGGCCAACCTCTCAACATGGCTCTACCTGAACAACGCGGATACGACCCCACGACTCTGTCGTGGTCATCTGTCCCTGTAAGCCAGCCAGAGGACGGCCCATCAACCATTTCGGCGCAGCAAGCTGCCCTTTTCCAAGTCGTTGAGAGCCGGCGCCGCCGCCGGCAGAACGCACGAGGAGCGGCAACACCCAAGACTCCTCTCAACAATTCAACAACGGGAGACGCTCGCGCTCCGTCTTCTGCACCTCCACAGAAGACTTCTTCACCAGTCTCGAAGTGGACTCCCAAGCCAACGGTCAGGATGGACCCTGACGACTACGTGGTCGTGCTGCAGCCACGCAGTACGGTCTCCCTCAAGACAGCCTTCCAGCAAGGTGAGCTCGGCGCTGCCATTTCGCAACTCATCGGTAGGCAGCACATGAACACCATCACCATTTCACCAAATTGGGAACAGAACATCATCGTCTGTGGCACGCAGAACCCAGAAGTGGTTAAAAAGCTCCTCACGGACATTCAACTTAACACCAGCAGAGGATCGCTCGCATTTCACGGCCACCTCAAGCTCACCGGTGATGTGTGTCGCGGTGTGATATCTGTTCACAACTTAGAAACCAGTGAGTCACTAAAAGATAATGTGCAGTGGCGCGGTGGTGAACTAGTTCATGTGCGCAAGCTGGGACAATCAAACGTAGCTGTGCTGACTTTCGAGGGACGCACTGTTCCGCGTTACGTCCACTATAACGCAGAACTGACTCCCGTCAAGGAGTACAAAAAAACAGTGCCAGCGTGCTACCGTTGCGGCACACTGGGGCACCGGGTGGACAACTGTCCCACCCCGGTAAAGGAAAGATGCGGCCTTTGTGGCCAAAACGTGGGGCTTGGTACTGAGGGGATGGCCCCCCACGTCTGCAATCCTATCTGTTTAATCTGCGGGGGCCCGCACCTCACCAGCTCCCGCGAATGCACCGCGAAATTCATCAAGTTGCCGCAGCCAGGGCCCAGGACGCCACCCAAGGGAGCCAATGCCGGCGCTACACGGGGAGGGCGGCAGCGAAACAACCAGAAGACGCCACGGCGTGGCGTGATGCCTCCCCCTGGCAAGACAGCAACAGCAACGCCACCACCCGGAGCAGCGGAGTTCCCAGCTCTCAGCGCTTCATCTGGCGGCGCCGCCTGCAACCAACCCAAGGTAGGCAGCTGGGCGAGGGTCGCCTCCTCTCCTTCCCCTCCTCCCTCCTCCCCCACCAGCACCGCCGAGACACAGGAACTCAAGCGCGAGCTCGCCCTCTTGCGAGCTCAAAACGAAAAACTAGCCAGCGAGCTTAACTCGCTCAAATCCCAATTCCATACTCCGCCCGCGTCGAGCGACGAGGCAGAAAACATAACAGACAGGGAGATCCCTCCTCCTGTGGCGAGTCGCGCCGCGGCCCTGGAGACCCGGGTGACCGCAATTGAAACACAATTGGCTGACCTCCCCAAAATTATCCATGACACCATCGCGCGTCAGGTGGAGAGTGTCATCGCACAGGTGACACAAGCCGTAACGCACATTATCCAAAAATGGATAAAAGATAATCCGCGCGTCCTTAAACGCGTAGGACCCATCAGGGACGCTAACCGCCCCTCAAAATTCAATAGAGCTATTCCCGATGAGTTTGACTTTTCGGAAGACTCCTGCACGTCTGCGCCGGGCACTAGCGGACTGGGGAGTCTTAACAACGTGACCCCACCCTCCGCCTCCGACCATGGCCCCCAACCCTAAGTCGCGAGCAAGAACAACTCAGCCGCTTACACTAACGCAGTGGAACTGCCGAGGTCTCAAGGACCACAAGAAGCGGACTCATCTCCGCCTCTATCTTGAGACCTTTGAGTTCCTCGTCGCCGTGGTTACCCTTCAGGAACCCGGCGCCGGTGCCAAACTAACAAACTACACTACATTTCAACACAACCCGCAGACATGTATACTTGTTCACAAGCGATACACTGCGCAGGAGGTCACACTTCCCACAACACCGTCTTTCCCATACACGATGGTTTCAGTGCTGCCCCTAAAGCGGTCTGACCCACCTGTACACATTCTAAATATTTACTGCCCACCGAAACTTAACAACGTCACGTTCAATGAAATTTTCACTCAAGCTATGCAGGTGGCGGGTAGGGATCCCCTCCTAATCGTCGGCGATTTCAACGCCCCGAGCAGGCTATGGGGATACCCCCGGGAGGACAGGCGTGGGAGGAAGCTTGCGGAACTTATTTCCACACTTGGACTCACCCTGCACACTGACCCCGCCAACCCAACACGTGTCGGCAATTCCATTCAACGAGATACTTGCCCGGACCTCACATTTACACGCAACATACGACATGCCGACTGGCTGAATACAGAGGACACTCTAGGTAGTGATCACTGTATAATCAACACAACCATTTACATGCGTCCCCTGAAACGCCCCCTAAAACAAGCTCGTATCCCTGATTGGACGACTTTCCGCACCTCTCTACCTATTGTAGACCCCCTCCAGTCGGGATACGACGCCTGGTCCAGATCGCTCACTTCTACACTCACACAACACGAACAGCAGATACAGCTTACAGAAACACAAACAGACGTGGACAACCACCTTCTCCACCTTTGGGAGGCCCGTCGCAGCCTCACGAAGCGATGGAAGAAACAGAAACATAACAGACGCCTAAAGAGCCGCATCCTCGAACTCACACAACAGGCAGCGGAATATGCTACTCAGCTAGCCGACACTAACTGGGTGGACCGGTGCAACGCGGCTGCTCGCCAGATGTCTGGCCGCAACACGTGGCGCCTGTTCCACGCTCTCATCGATCCAATACAAACACGCACGGAAACCCAACGCCAATTACATAGGGCCTTGCACAACTTTACAGGAACGACAAAACAACTAGCGCACACGCTCAGGGATCGCTACCTGTGCACCACTAAGGACCCCCGGCAGGCGGCGTACTCGTATGCAGGCGAAGAGAACACGGAGCTGGACAAGCCGTTCCAGCTCCACGACCTCCGGGCGGCCTTGAGCAAAATGAAGCGGGGCACTGCACCCGGGCGCGACAAGGTTACGGTCAAGCTCTTGGCCAACCTTCCCGACGCAGCCTACGCCGCGCTCCTCAAATACATCAATAGCATTTGGGACGGAGAGACTCCTCTCCCTCTCGATTGGAAATCGGCTCTCGTGACCTTTATTCCGAAAGCCGGCAAACCTATTGATGTGGAGAACCTTCGCCCCATCTCCCTCACGTCTTGTGTCGGCAAGCTGATGGAGACGATGGTGCGCGACAGACTCTCCGATTTTCTAGAAACACAGCACACTTTCGCGGACACCATGTTCGGTTTTCGACCTCACAAGTCTGCACAGGATATACTTCTGCAGCTTCACCACGACATCTTAGATCCTGTCGAATGTCCCCACAACGACAAGGTGGTCCTGGCCTTGGATCTTAAAGGCGCATTCGACAACGTCAAACACGAAGTAATCCTGGACCACCTCAGTAACACCAACTGTGGCCACAAAACATTCAACTACATAAAACAATTTCTTACAGACCGTCAAGCCTACATACGCATACAAGATGCGGAACACGGGCCATACACCATCGGCTCGAGGGGAACACCTCAAGGCGCGGTCCTGTCTCCCCTCCTCTTCAATTTGGCAATGCTTCATCTTCCCTCCAAATTGTCCTCTTTGCCCGGGATACATCACGCTCTTTATGCGGATGACATTACAATCTGGGCCACGCAAGGTAACCTGGGCCACATGGAATCCTGCCTGCAAGCAGCGGCGACCCTAGTCGACGACTACGCGGCCTACTGCGGACTCCAGTGCGCCCCGTCTAAATCAGAATTTGTGCACATACGTCCCTCCCCTCGGGACACAACTCCGCTTTGCATCAGTCTCCCCTCGGGACCGATCCGGGAGTCCAAGGAGATCCGCGTCCTTGGTCTCTTCATACACCACCAACGCAGAGTCGACACCACCCTAGCCAAACTTCGCACGGTGGGAGACCAGGTGGGCCGCATGGTCCGCCGGGTCTCCAACAAGCGGGGCGGATTACGAAGCAAGGATGCACTGCGGCTTGCCCATGCTTTCGTAACGAGTAGAATCCTCTACTCAACCCCCTACTTGCACCTGCGCAAACATGATGATGACCAACTGGAGGTCATCCACCGGAAAGTCATCAAGCGGGCTCTCGACCTCCCGGTCACCACGTCCAACCAGCGACTTCTGGCCTTGGGCGTGGTGAACACATTTCGGGAGCTTCGAGAGGCCCACTTAGTCAACCAATACACGCGTCTTGCACAGACCACGTCCGGTCGCCGCCTCTTGGACCGGCTACACATCAAACATGACTACCATATTGAGGAAAGGGAGAGAGTGCCAGCACCCTGGAGACGCGCCCTCCGGGTCCGACCCCTTCCCCGCAACATGTCCAGAGAAGACCATAGCGGTCGTCGCCAGGCGCGCGCGGAAGCGTTGGCGCGATACTATGGTAACCAACAACATGTGTATTACGTGGACGTTGCCGGCCCACACCACGGGGTGTGGTACACGGCCGCAGTCGTACACAACACAAACACAGTCAACGGGCTCACTTTCAAAGCTGTTACGACTCATCTTGAGACCCGAGATGAAACGGAGGGAGATTCTACGTAGCGGCAATTTTGACGGGTCGTTTAACTTCAACTTGACCCCTCGATGACCTCGCAGAAAAGGGCGACTTTCTGGGAAGTGGCCGACGAGGCTCTTCCCACACTCGGCTCGGCGAAAACGACCTCCCCTTCGAGAAGCAACCGACGACAGGAGAAGAAAGGGTGTCCCTCGTCTTGAAAAGAAAACCCGGAACGAATCCGAGGAAGCCTGCGCAGCTGCGGCTGTGACGTCAACACGACACGATGCTATAGGAATGCGGACTGCGGACTTAGGAATGCGGACTTGCCAGTTCCCACGTGCGGGCTCTAAACAGGTGTCTTGGCCAGCTGCGTCTGTGACGTGTGGTGGCGATCTTTTGGTGCCCCATGAGTTACCGCCTAGTGAGGGGGCTCAACAGGTCTTCGATGGTGCTGGTGCCGATCTTTTGTGTCGCGATGGAAGGTCCCCTGGTGCAGGGGCGGAGTCTTGGGCTATATAACCTGCGACCAAAGTGGGCACGAACGCTCTGGACCTACGGTAATAGGTTCATCCAGTGGCTCTGAGCCTTGGGTATCAGGCTCATCCAGACGCTCGACGCCATGAACTCTTAACGTTTGATTCCTTGTTCTTCTTTTTGTAAACTTTTTGTAATCTCCAACTGCGAAGATTCAGACGTTCCTCATCCCAGCCACGCTACCTCGAGCCGCAACAACTGGTGGCAGCGGTGGGATCTGCTACCTTGCGTCACAACAACTGGTGAACAGCGGTGAGATACGAAGACCCAACTGGGATCCGAAGCCGTGGGATCCGAAGCCGTGGAATCCGAAGCCTGGGATCCGAAGCCTTGGGATTCGAGGCCTGGAAGTCCCGACATCTGTGGAACAACGACTGGTGAGATACGAAGACCCAACAACTGTGGATCAGCGATGGGAATCTGAAGCCACAAGCGACAACAACGGTCGGCCAGCGAGAGTGCAGCTGTCTTGGACATGATCACGTGTGTGGGTGAGTGCTTGGCTTTTCCTTTGATGAGGACCAGGTTCTAAAAGAGGGTTAAAATTTAGAACTGGTAGACACCTGTGCTTAAATCTTACAGGTTTGGTATTTTTGCATAGTTGTTTTGGAAATAGCTCAGACTCAGAACTATCATGGACCTGCAGAGACTGCAGGAGTCGGACCTGTTGCTGTTGTGTGAGGAATTGGGGATTGAGACAAGGGGTTTGGCACGAAAACCCGTCATAATTCAGGCCATTACTGATTTGGGGGCAGATTATGAGGAGCTCTGTGAAGCGTGGAGCCTCATCGAACAAAAAAAGAAAGAGCAGGAAAAAGAGCAGCTCAGACAGCAGGAGGAGCGAGAAAGAGAGGAAAAGTGGCGTCAGCGCGAACGTGAGAATGAAGCAAAACTACTGAAGCTAAAGGCTGAGCTCAGTAAGTTAGAAATGGAGTTGAGCAAGAGGTCGGGAAGTTGTCCCCAGCAAGTGGTACCTCTTCTCAGCAAGGAGACAGGGTTCAAGATGTCTAAGCATATGCAGCCATATGTAGTATCAAGGGATATCGGTCTGTATCTTGTAAATTTTGAACGAACCTGCGAGAACCTCGCCTACAGTCAAGAAACTTGGTCTCAAAGGTTACTGACGGTTCTGCCCTGCGAGGCAGCGGAGGTTGTCGCGCGGCTCAGTAGGGAGGACGCGGACAACTACGAGAAGGTCAAGGCTTGCCTTCTACGAAAGTATAGACTTAGCGCCGAGGCGTTCAGGCAAAGATTTTGGGGAGCTAAGAAATCGAGGGACGAGAGCTATCCCGATTTCTTATACAATTTGAAAGTGAACTTGGTTGAGTGGCTAAGGAGTACGGAGTCATACAGTGACCGGGACGCTGTAGTTGAGAGAATTTTGTTGGAGCAGTTTTACAACTGCCTCCCTGAAGAGGAGAGAAATTGGCTAAGGGACCGGGACAACGTAGCGTCGGCGACGAAAGCTGCCGAACTCGTTGAGGAGTACGCTTCGCGCCGGCAGTTTAGCAACACAACTAGAGTTGATAGGCCCCGTAATTTCGGAAGGAGTGCGAATTATCGTCCCGAGAGGCACTTTGCGAGCTCTACAGTCGAGAAGAAAGAAAGGAAGGTTCCTTACGAGAAACCTCAAAAACAGGACGACAGTGAGAAGGGTGCAAAAGTGGCCAATGCACAGAAAGAAAAAGCCGCGTTTGAGGCTAGGAGGCCGCTCACTTGTTACAGATGCAATGAGCCGGGTCACATAGCAATGAACTGCCGAAAAGAAAAGGTGGCGTTCTCGTATGTCAGTGACTGCGATGAAAACATGAAGCTGCTGAAACCTTACATGCATGACCTGGTAGTGAACGGGAAGCCATGCAAGGAAGATGAAATGGGAGAAACGCTTACTGTTAACCCTGAGACAGAAAGCGCGTTGGCAGATAAGACTGAGGTCCCGCGCCAGAAAGAATGCAGTGAGGTTCGGTGTGAAAGAAATGACAGAGCCAGAGAGGGGACACCGCTGGTGCAGCTGGCGAGCACTAGCAGTCAAGAAGTTGAGGCGCCGGTACTAAGCGGCACAAAGAGTGAACGGGAATTGCCTGACGGCAACAGTGAAGCGCCAGGCAGGAGCGCAACGCTCGCCGGAAAGTGCCGTACAGACGAGATGGTTTCTGTTGCCCGGAATGAGGAGGATGCTGCTCCGATAGTAAAACAGCAGGAAAATGAGCTTTGCAGCTCAGACGAAACCACCGGAGTAGACGATTCGTCAGTTAATCCGCCGCCTAGCACTCAGAGTAAAGCACGAGTAGCGTCGCTACCCAAGAAACATCGCGAACGCGACAAGCAATTGAGAAAGGCTAGGGCAGAGATTAATGCTGATGCGAGGGCCGGCAAATTAACGCGGGACAGCACCGCGAGAACTGTTGAGGGAAAGGGAAAACCCACTGTGTCATTTTCCCGAAGGCGGATGGGCACGATGAAAGCCCAGGTGACTGCCCTTGCGGGCCGAAAGAGCGACAGACGGCGTGGTCGTTGGACACGAGACGCATGCTTTGCGTTACGAAGAATAGGGCTCGACAGCCACACAAAGGGTCACCGCAGAGAGCGCGTGAGTCGGAGAGAGTCGCGGCAAGCAGGGACAAGGAAATGGAGGAGGCACCCTTTCCGCAGTAGGTCGAGCGGAGGCGGAACCAATGAACTTCGCAGTTTTCTTGAAGCACCTGCTTGTAGACCGGCCATCCGACCACGACCGCGCAGGGCGCGGCTAAAGAATGTCCAATTCGGGGAATAAGTGTTTGCCATTTTTTTTTTGGTTACATTGACTCACTGTAAAAAAAAAAAACAACCGGGACAGGGATGAAGGCAAACACAGTTTCAGTTTTAGTGGTAGTGGTTTTTGTAAACTTGATGATTTTCGATCAGTTTGCTGCTTTTAAAGATGTTTGATTTTAAAGAGTACGTACAAAAAGGGTACATTGCATGAAAATGCGGACGCGCTTAGCTGTTCTTTCTAAGCGGTCCGGAATGCTCTTTATGAACCAAAATTGCTACTATAAGTTTTTTCGTGCGTTTTTGAAAGTGAAGGGCACAGTAGCAGGTTCGGGTTTTCTCAGCTTGCGTGGGTCCTGGGAGTTTTCAGTGTGAGCTATTCACAATGGCTATACTGACCGGATTATAGCACCCTCTTTTGGAACTGGTTTGCTCGGAGGGAGGTTGAGTGCTTGCTTGCGCATGTGGTTGGGGTTTCAGAGACGCCTCAAAGAATTTGGCCGGCGTAATAGAAGACCACGTTGCGAGCGGCAGAGGGCTTCTGGCATACTTCTGGCATGCTTCTGCAAGTCGTCTCTTCGTGCAGCAGCGATGACTGCTACTCGCCGAGACTCGTCTGGCGGGGGAGGTAGCTGTTACGACTCATCTTGAGACCCGAGATGAAACGGAGGGAGATTCTACGTAGCGGCAATTTTGACGGGTCGTTTAACTTCAACTTGACCCCTCGATGACCTCGCAGAAAAGGGCGACTTTCTGGGAAGTGGCCGACGAGGCTCTTCCCACACTCGGCTCGGCGAAAACGACCTCCCCTTCGAGAAGCAACCGACGACAGGAGAAGAAAGGGTGTCCCTCGTCTTGAAAAGAAAACCCGGAACGAATCCGAGGAAGCCTGCGCAGCTGCGGCTGTGACGTCAACACGACACGATGCTATAGGAATGCGGACTGCGGACTTAGGAATGCGGACTTGCCAGTTCCCACGTGCGGGCTCTAAACAGGTGTCTTGGCCAGCTGCGTCTGTGACGTGTGGTGGCGATCTTTTGGTGCCCCATGAGTTACCGCCTAGTGAGGGGGCTCAACAGGTCTTCGATGGTGCTGGTGCCGATCTTTTGTGTCGCGATGGAAGGTCCCCTGGTGCAGGGGCGGAGTCTTGGGCTATATAACCTGCGACCAAAGTGGGCACGAACGCTCTGGACCTACGGTAATAGGTTCATCCAGTGGCTCTGAGCCTTGGGTATCAGGCTCATCCAGACGCTCGACGCCATGAACTCTTAACGTTTGATTCCTTGTTCTTCTTTTTGTAAACTTTTTGTAATCTCCAACTGCGAAGATTCAGACGTTCCTCATCCCAGCCACGCTACCTCGAGCCGCAACAAAGCCTACAGCGCAACACACGCGGAGGAGATTGCCATTGCTCTTGCTCTCACTACTCCCAAGTCGAAACACATCATCACCGACTCGCGAGGGGCCTGTCGGAACTACGAGTTGGGTTGGGCTCCCCCGCTTGCCTGGCGCATACTGGAATATAGCTGTCGATCTGAAGATCCAACTCCACGCAACCTGATTTGGGCCCCCGGTCACCAGGGACTCCAGGGAAACGAACAGGCCGATCAGGCCGCCCGCGCACTCTCTCCCCGGGCTATCTCCCTGTCCTTGGAAGGGTACTCCCAATCAGACAATCTGGCCATTACATTCACACAAATCACCAATTACTACAAGGAGGAGCACCGGCGCTACCCGGCCCCTTGTAAGGGTCTGGATCGCGCTGACGAGCGCCTCCTCATCAAAATTCTTACTAACACTGTACTGTGCCCGGCGGTGCTTAAACATTTCAATACATCCTTTGATGGCGCGTGCCAGTTCTGTGGGGAGGTGGCTGACACCTTCCACATGGTTTGGGCGTGTCAGTCAAACCCATCTATCCCCCCCAACCCCAACCCCACCAGAGAGGACTGGGAGGCGGCCCTGCTCGGCTGTCAGGACCTAAAGACCCAAAAGGCCTTGGTTCACCGGACGCGGGCGGCGTTGCTTGCCAATGGGGCCCCGGAATAGGGGCTCCACCTAGTATTGTTAGGGGAAAGGGCCAATAGGGCCTACCCCAATCACCTCTCTGTAAATATTTATTGCGTTATAAATGTTTTTCACCACCACCACCACCGTTCGCTGCAGACGCACCTGGTAAGAAAAAAGTGTGTCGCCGAGATAAAATAAACCGCGCTGGCGTGGCGCGCGCGATGCGCTGGCGATATTGGAGGGGGAAACTAGTCTGGGCTGAGGAAGCGTTGGTAAGCTACATCACCCCCCCCCCCCCCCCCTCCCGGTGTGGTTATACGCGAGGCTTGGGGCGTTTACTATATGGTTAGAATATACAGGGTGTTTCACCTAGGACTTTACACAATTCTTTAAAATAGGTTTTTTGACTTAGAAGAGCGCTTTTTTGGCGTAGCATTGTCAGCAGTGTACTACATCAGAATGCAGCTAAGTCGTGCTAAGTAGCAGGCTGGTTAACTAAAAATTTAATAGTTAACTTTTAACTGTTACAGTTAGGTTCCTTAATTTTTGACAGGCGTGTAGCCCGCGGTAATTAATATCCATATCAGTTTTTAGAATCTCGAAAACGCGGTTACCCTCGGCACTGTGGCTCAACAAACTTTTGCTACATCGAGCCAAAATACATGCGCTTTCGAGGAGCTTGCAGGCAAAGCAACCTCTCCAGTGCGCGCAACTCGTGGAAATAGCCAAAATTTGAAGACTACAGCGCCGAGGGTAACCGCGTTTTTGAAATTCTAAAATCCGATATGGATATTACTCTACTGGGCTACAGCCTGTCGGTAGTTCAGGAGCCTAACAGTAATAGTTAATAAGTTAACTATTTAAAATTAGTTAACCAGCCTGCTAGTTGGCACGTCTTGGCTCTATTCTGAGGTGCTTCACCGCTGAAAATGCTGTGCCGAAAAAAAAAAAAACGCGAGGCAACTTTAGCAACTAAAGTGTTGAGAGGCGAAAGCCGAAGACACTATGCCGTGACGACTTCCGATGGATGTGGCGTCACACCGTTCCCGTGGCTATATTGACGTCCGTAATGTTTCGACGCAGTTCAGACATTTTTTGCCTGTAATTAATTAACTAGTTTATCTACAGTCATCAAACTTTGCTTCTAGGTTCACTTTTTTTCTCTATCTGAAGCAACGCCCCGCGGCGGTGACTCAGTGGTCACGGCGCTCGGCTGCTGGCCCGAGAGACGCGGGTTCGATCCCGGCCGCGGCGGCCGAATTTCGATGTAGGCGAAATTCTAGAGGCCCGTGTACTGTGTGATGTCAGTGCACGTTAAAGAACCCCAGGTGGTCGAAATTTCCGGAGCCCTCCACTACGGCGTCCCTCATAGCCTTAGTCGCTTTGGGACGTTAAACCCCATTAAACCAATCTATCTGAAGCAACCATTCGTTTTCTCCTATCTTTTTTAGTTCCGGAGTTAACACGATTTAAACGCTGCCAAAGGTGTGACACCCTCTGCTAACGGACGACAGTATGAGCCATTAAGGGCTTTCGCATTTAAAACGCTATTCTAACTCAAGAAGCCTTTTTTGAAAATTGCGTAAAGTCTTAGGTGGAACACCCTGTACATGCGTGCCCTGCGTTGCGTCGCACGGTGGTCGCGCGGCTGCCAGCGACACACTCGACACCTTTGACAGCTTTACGAGCTTATGCCCCGCTTCGTGCCCGCAATCAGTTGGCGACCGCACTGATAGCCGCCCGTGGGCCGCCGCGGTTTGCGGCCTCCCCGACCGAACAACGCGCTCTCGAAGGCTGGCTCGAGATTCCGGCGCGCGATTCGCCCGCTTTTCTCCAGTGCGCTCTCTCCACGGAGGCAGTTGTGCATTTCTTTTTTAAGCATGAAATGCTTTTAGCTCCCGTTGTCGGCAGTGTGGTGACGTCACGCCGAGACCGAGAGCCATCATCCGGGCACTGAAATCTACTCATCCGGGCACTGAATTCCACTCATCCGGGCACTGAAATCTACTCATCCGGGCACTGAAATCCACTCATCCGGGCACTGAAATCCACTCATCCGGGCACTGAAATCCACTCATCCGGGCACTGAATTCCACTCATCCGGGCACTGAATTCCAGTCATCCGGGCTCCGAAACGAGAACATCCGGGCACCGTACGAGACAACGAGATTTAACGAGACTCTCTAAGCCCTCCTACGCGACCGGCATGCAAGCTCCGGTCGGTCTCCAAACGAGACAAAAAATAACTGCTGCCAGTGCCTTCTCAATGTTTATCAAGATATCAGTGGAGCTGTGGGTTTGATAATGCACGGAATTATAATTTCCGATTTCTAATAACGCGTGCAAAAAGCACATAAATACCACGTTACACTTCGTTGTCATACGTGATCCGGGGGAGAAGCGCTGCGTTCAAAGGGCAAGGCATCGCGCCGAACGGGTGGTGGCGTTCCTCCCTTCCTTTACGGTGCGGTTCGGGCCTAATGTCATCTCGGTGGACACCCGAACCGCACCGTACAGGAAGGGAGGAACGCCACCACCCGTTAAGCGCGATGCCTTGTCATTTGAACGCAAGGTTTTTTGAGGAAAGGAAATGGCGCAGTAATTCTCTGCCATCTCGGTGGACACCCGAACCGCACCGTAAAGGAAGGGAGGAACGCCACCACCCGTTCGGCACGATGCCTTGCTCTTTGAACGCAGCGCTTCTCCCCCGGATCACGTACGACAACGAAGTGCAACATGCAATTTATGTGGTTTTTGCACGCGTTATTAGAAATCGGAAATTATAATTCCGTGCGTTATCAAACCCACAGCTCCACTGATATCTTGATAAACATTGAGAAGGCACTGGCAGCAGTTATTTTTTGTCTCGTTTGGAGACCAACCAGCGCTTGCATGCCGGTCGCGTAGGAGGGCTTACGGAGTCTCGTTAAATCTCGCCAAGTCTCGTACGGTGCCCGGATGTTCTCGTTTCAGAGCCCGGATGACTGAAATTCAGTGCCCGGATGAGTGGATTTCAGTGCCCGGATGACTGGATTTCAGTGCCCGGATGACTGGAATTCAGTGCCCGGATGACTGGATTTCAGTGCCCGGATGACTGGATTTCAGTGCCCGGATGATGGCTCTCGGTCTCGGCGTGACGTCACCACACTGCCGACAACGGGGGCTAAAAGCATTTCATGCTTAAAAACCTTGCGTTCAAATGGCAAGGCATCGCGCTGAACGGGTGGTGGCGTTCCTCCCTTCCTGTACGGTGCTGTTCGGGTGTCCACCGAGATGACATTAGGCCCGTAAACATTTCATGCTTACTCTACTCTCGTTTACGGGAGAGGCAGAGATTTTTAAGCATGAAATGCTTTTAGCCCCCGTTGTCGGCAGTGTGGTGACGTCACGCCGAGACCGAGAGCCATCATCCGGGCACTGAAATCCACTCATCCGGGCACTGAAATCCACTCATCCGGGCACTGAAATCCAGTCATCCGGGCACTGAAATCCAGTCATCCGGGTACTGAAATCCAGTCATCCGGGCACTGAATTCCAGTCATCCGGGCACTGAAATCCACTCATCCGGGCTCTGAAACGAGAACATCCGGGCACCGTACGAGACTTAACGAGATTTAACGAGACTCTCTAAGCCCTCCTACGCGACCGGCATGCAAGCGCCGGTTGGTCTCCAAACGAGACAAAAAATAACTGCTGCCAGTGCCTTCTCTATGTTTATCAAGTTATCAGTGGAGCTGTGGGTTTGATAATGCACGGAATTATAATTTCCGATTTCTAATAACGCGTGCAAAAAGCACATAAATGCCACGTTACACTTCGTTGTCATACGTGATCTCTTAGGGGCTTCGCGCATCGAAGCAAAGCCGCGCAGGCGCACATGGGCCCGGGGGGGAAGCGCTGCGTTCAAAGGGCAAGGCATCGCGCCGAACAGGTGGTGGCGTTCCTCCCTTCCTTTACGGTGCGGTTCGGGTGTCCACCGAGATGGCAGAGAATTACTGCGCCATTTCCTTTCCTCAAAAAACCTTGCGGTCAAATGGCAAGGCATCGCGCTGAACGGGTGGTGGCGTTCCTCCCTTCCTGTACGGTGCGGTTCGGGTGTCCACCGAGATGACATTAGGCCCGTAAACATTTCATGCTTACTCTACTCTCGTTTACGGGAGAGGCAGAGATTTTTTTATTACTTCAGAAGGAGGCGAGCACGATCGGAGGCTCAGAATGGCAGTATGGACAGCCCAGAGAGCAATGAAAAAAAAAAAAAACTATGATCCGTGTGTCCGATCATAAAGGGCGGCAGCGTTAGTAAAGCGGCGTTTACATGAACTCGACGGCGGCGGGTCGAGTCAGGGGATCGAGTTGAGCAAGGTCAGCCCAACTCGACGACTGTGCGTTTACATTAACTCTATTTTATCGAGTCGAGACCGCTTCAACTCCAGCGACACCAAGCGTAAAACAGTGCAAGCGGGAGAGGGCAGTGGCAGCTTCCAAGGTACCGCTGTCTCGGAGGCGCTACGGCGCAGACAAAAAACAGATTCGCATTTATCCTTTCCCCTCCCGCTAACCCAACCCGACACTTCGATTCCATGCTTTTATAGAAAGGCGGGTCAAGCGAGTTAACCTACCCCGTGCAGGCGAGTTGACTCCACTCGCTCTGCCGCTGATTTTACTTGACCCGACAGCGTTTACATGAACCCGACAACTGTTTTTTACCCGTCAAGCAAACTCGACTCGACTCTGTCGAGTTCATGTAAACAGGCCTTAAGAGAGCTAGTGTGATTTGGTGTTTGGTTTGGCAAGCAACAGATGTAAAAAAAAAAACGCTGGTCTAATAAGGTGAACTTAGTATCTTTTGTTCCTTTAAATCCGCCGCGGTGACTCAGTGGCTTCGGCGTTCGGCTTGTTGGAGACGGAGGAGCCCTTGGGTTGTCCGACTCGTTCAGCCCCGCAGGTCCCGACTCCGAAGGACGGTGTCGAACTCCGTTACGGAGGAAACTGGACACTAGGTTTATTTGCACATATTTACAGTCGAGAAAGGAGCGCTTCGTTTATAAAACAACATCCCGTTAAATACGCTTAGTATTCCCCAGATCCCTGACTGGGGAATAAAGTTCGGAGAACGACGTCCGACCAGATGGGCAGTTGTACTGGTGGAACCACCCACGGCAGGGAGCGGTGTTGATGGTCTCTCGCAGCTCGGTCGATGGGAAGGGGTAGAGACAGAGTCCTCAAACACTGGTGTGTCAATTTGACCACTGCGGCAAGTCTTCTGTTCGGTGCCTCTGTGGGAAAGGAATTTTCCTCTGTCACCCAGCAGGTGAACGAAAGTCCTCGTACTCCCCCGCCGGATGTCCGAAACACAAGATCTTTGTCGAGGACACAGCCGTCTTTCAATTAATAGCAACAGCTTGACCTTTCGCAGTATCACTCCGTCCGGCGACCCGAGGACAGACTCGGCCACTTGTTGCTGTCATCGCTGCTTCCGCCGCTGTTTCCGCCGTCGCCAGTCCTCGCCGCATCTTTGCTTCACGGTGGCTCATGTCTGCTGGGAATTCCTCCCCGGCCCGTGTTCGCCGATCTTAACAGGCTGATCATCCCAAGGCCGCGGGTTCGATACCGGTAGCGGCGACCGTATTTCGGTACATATAAACGAAATACAAAGGCACGACCGTGTGCTGTGCGATGTCAGCTAGCGCATGTTAGCAACCCTAGGTCGTCTAAATTAATCCCGAGCCCTCGACTACGGTGTCCTTCACAGCCCACATGTGTCGCTTTGGGACGTTGAGCCCCACAACTTACAATATCTTCGCTCGTCGCTCGAATCGGGTGGTCTCCTGTCGGCAGCTTCCGTCTCGTTGGTCATCATCATCCACGTTTTCCACGGCTATCTTAGGCGTCAGTGTAGTCGGTGGAAGTCAGAAAGTAGTGGACTCTGGGAGTAAGTGTAAAATCACAGTGTTATGTTGGTGTAGCCGTGATTGAGCCGTTTTTCTTTAACGGGAGCAAACTGTCCTATCGAGCACTGCCTTTCACGAAGGGATCGAGTGCGATAGAAGCATTTGTCCTGCTCCAGGATAAGCTCGGATTTGGATCAATGCGTCATCATTGTTATGAGATTGGAGTGTGGTATAAAGCTTGGTAAGTCCTTGTCGTCAGGACCTTTTATTGCCCAATGTCGCGAATTCGCACATATACCGTTTTCATGCCGCGTACAGTCGAGGACACAAGTCTGTAGGACGCCTGAGCGGGAACCACAGCGGATATCTCGGTGGTTCGTGATCACGCTTGTAGAGGTGAAAGCCGGGCTAGTCTTCGCTAATGTGTTGTTGAATGAGGTGGCCGTTGGCACACGTTGCTCTTATGCTCCTAGGTAGCTTTTCGGATGTCCTGGAGACTTTTTTCCCCGATAGTACTCATCGAACTCGCATACGAAGTTTCATGTCAACATGTTCTCAGTATAGCCAGTGCTTTTCTGTCGTGCTTGGCGTCACTTTGAGCGAGCTGCTTGAAGAACAAGGGGACGCGAGTATGTGACTGCCAGCTAGCGTCCAGGAGTTCCTCGTTTCTCATTTACTGGCTGATGTTGTGGGAAAGATAGAAAAGCATTTTTTTTAATATAAAAACGTCGTTTACTGTCCCGGGGTCTTTGAGTTGTTTGGAGGAGGCCTTCCATACGCTCTTCCGCGCAGCACGGACTAATTGCTCAAAACGAATCAAATGCTCTAACAGTTGCCACTTTGAGACATGCCGAATTCTCTAGAGAGAGTTTTAGCTGCGGCGACAAACTTTTGACGTTGTCATTTAAATTTCCCTGCATCGGTTAGCGTAATGCGCAGGTAACGATTTTTTTCCTGTTTTTTTTTTCTCACAACTTTGCTATTAAAGTGCTACCGGGTAGTTTGCGGAAACTTTTGGTGGTAACGCTGCGCTAGGCCCGGTGCGAGAATGGGGGCTGCATTACTGCGATAATTACTATATATATATATATATATATATATATATAGTCTACTTTCGGGTCAACCGAGCTCGCTTGATGCGTATTCCCGGATTCCCGGAGTTGGTTACCGCGAACTTCACTCCCGGTTTATTCGAACTGACGCTTTCGTCCTGTCAGACCAGGTGCAGCAAAAGGATCCCGTTAATTCGAACTCCGCTTTATTCGAAGCAATTTCCGCTCACCTCACGGTTCGAATTACCGATAGTCGACTGTAAATCACCATGTTCCCACATTATAGTTCCTGTTTTCCCGTCACGCGGGATATCCTCACTGTTCTCCCCGAGTGTGTGACCTCCGAACTTTGCTGGAAGGTTCCACTGTTCTTCGCAAAGTCCGTGGCTTTTGAGAGTGCGGGTTTCGCTTTGCGGTCTGTCTCCCGACGCCCGGGGCAGCGCCAACAGAATGGCCTTTCGCGGGCATTGCTGTGTGGTGGAATTCTCGCGGTTGTTTATGGCCCTCGTAAAGTGAGAGAGATTCGTCGCCGGAGGGCCGAGGCCGCCGAACGGAGATTTTCAGTCTCAGCCTCGCTGTCTTTTAAATAGAAGCAAAGTCTATGCATTTTAGTGCATAATTTGGGACGGGGCGGACGGCTTGTAAGAGCATCAGAGGAATAGAATGTATTCTAAAGAAAGGGAAATTGAAAGAAAAAGTTAGAACTGGCTATTGATTTATTTATTTCTGATACCCTCATGGCCCACAGGGCATTATTGAGGGGAGTGGTACATAGATATCAAATGAAACTACAAAAAAAAGGGGGGGGGGGGGGGGGTAACGCATATATAGACATGCCTACAAAAAATGATACGCATGATTGCGAAAAGAAAACTAGCTGCAAGAAAATACATGATTCAAAAAAGTGAAACAATACAATAATTAGGAATACCAACACCAAAGCGAATAAATTCACAAAAACAGTCGAAAAACGTTGCAAGTAAACACAAAGATATGAACTAGAACGTCACCATTCGTAGAAACATTGAACGAGCATTTCGATTTTTTTTTTTTTTTGGGGGGGGGGGGGATATAAATTGTAGGAAAAAGTGGAGGACGCCTGTCGGAGAGAGCGACTCCGCAGAGGTAGTGGAATGAGCCCGAGGAGGGGAGCCGAGAAACGAAAACAAGGTCGAGATCTGGCAGCTTCTTGCGAAGCACTGCGCAAGGGTTGTTTGTTCAATTGACGGTCGGACGAAACCGCGCGGTGGTGACGCGCGTCCGGAAAATGTGGGCGTCTCCGCCGACGACGCCCGTCTCCCCGCGTGGGAACGGTTTCAGTTAACGTTAGCGTGTACTAATCGCATGACACAGCCGTCCAGAGAGTGACCGTACAGGCGAGGGTCCGATGTCGCGTTTACACGAATGCGACGGAAGTCGACTCGAGACCACTTTTTGGGAAAAAGTGCATGTTTTGAGACGGAAAGGCGTGACTCGTCCTCTATACTCTCTTCCTCGTCGTTTTTGGCACTTTCCACTCAAAAGCAAGCAGTAGTCGCAGCAGTAGTACTAGCAGTAGTGCAAGCACTAGTAGTCGCAGCAGTATAAGCAGTAGTGCAGTAGCGCAGTAGTGCAAGCACTAGTAGTCGCAGCAGTAGTGCAGTGGTGCAAGCACTAGTAGTCGCAGCAGTAGTACAGTAGCGCAGTAGTGCAAGCACTAGTAGTCGCAGCAGTAGTACAAGCAGTAGTGCAAGCACTAGTAGTCGCAGCAGTAGTACAAGCAGTAGTGCAAGCACTAGTAGTCACAGCAGTAGTGCAAGCAGTAGTAGTCGCAGCAGTAGCGCAGTAGTGCAAGCACTAGTAGTCGCTGCAGTAGTGCAGTAGCGCAATAGTGCGAGCACTAGTAGTCCAAGCAGTAGTGGACAATCGCGCGGTCGCTTCATGGTGAGAACCTCGTCTCCTCGATAAGAAGGGGGAGGGTGGGGAGGGTTCTCTACCCGCAAGCAAGCCGCCACGTGTCTCGGAAGTTTCTCGTACACCCACGCTTCCCCCCCCTGCTTGGCAGTTTTGCTGCCTCTGCGCTGCGTGACGGCGATGCGAGCGCGCCGTCGCCGGCGGAGCGTTGCGTGCTCTGACGTAATGGTCGCGCGTGTGTGCGTGTGCAGATGGGGGAGGGGCTCCTCCTTCTTCCTCTCTCTCCTTCGTTCTTCTGCGGGGCGGAAAAGGCGGGCAGCGATGTGTGCATCGTTTTATGCGGGAGCTTACGCACATCGCCGACGGCGATACGGCCGCGGCGGAAGCTCCCGGTATCCGATTGCCCCCCTCCCTTTCTCTACTCTCCTCCCTTCCTCCTTTCTTCTAGTGTGTTCGCGCGCGCGCTCGAACACGCACGTACGCGAAGTCGAGAGGGAGGGAGGAGGGGGGTGATTTCGCGGAACTCTGTCCTCTGCGGACGGAGGAGGAGGAGAGAGAGAAAAAAAACGACGTGGCAGAGCCGGCGGGCCAGGCCGGGCTGCTTCGTGTAGCTTCGAGTAGTGGTAGGCTTCAAGCGTGCGCTCTTCACTTGGCGGGTAGGCATGTGCTGCGCGATTGCGTGCATGCCTCGCGGAGCTGCGCGGTAGGTTTAGTAGGGTAAAGGGGGACTGCTTCCGCTGCCTGGAGTTGTTTTATCGCGTTGGTGGCGGTGGCTTGCGTGCGTTGCGTTGGTCGTGTCGGAAGTTGCTAGCGTCACGGCCGAAATCAGGGGCCTCTCTCTACTCATCTTGGCAACTATCCTGTCGGAATGTGGTCTCACCAGTTCGCCCGAGACTAGCGTATCAGTCGCTCGATCTCACTGTTTAGTGCGAAAGCAGTAATCCGGAGGTATCCGCAGCTGGCCTAGCGCGAGCTTTCGGTCCCGCGTCGCTACCCGCTCACTGTTGTCTTCTACGTGGCACTAATCCGGAGGTTCTGATCCGAGCAATTTTCTGCGTGTCCGCTAAAAAAAAAGAAAGATACCGAATTGAATCAGCCATGATGTGTGCGCCTCAGTTCAGTCATTCGTACATGTAAAATCAGTAAAAGCAGTCTTCGCCAAGAAAGAAAAAATAAAGAAAGCCTATACTTTCGCGCTGAATCCAATGTCGTAAACATCGTCTTTTTTTTTTTTTTTTGGTATCTGCTCACTATACTGCCGCATTCGGCGCGCTAACGCAATACTTCTTACTTCTAAACCGACCTTTACCCGGACCGGTGGCGTTATATACGCGGGCTATGCATCTGTGTTGTACGTTTTTTTCTGCGTGCATCCGTGCGTGCTTTCTTCTTTTTTTATTGCCGCTTCTGAATGCCGTCTCCGTGCTTCCCGGCCGTTTGAAAAGCGCGTTCTCGCTCTCGCGTGGCTCGTTTCCCTATAGCGCCGTCTCTTCTAGGAACTACCGATCGCCGTCAAAGCGTATGGACGTAAGAGTGGCGTCGTTTTTGGGGCTTCGAAGAAAGTGTTCCGTTCCTCGGCGAAACGTGCCGACGGCGGACGTAGAAAGCGTCGAGCCGCGGTGTGTGTGTGTGTGTGTGTGTGTGTGTGTGTGTGTGTGTGTGTGTGTGTGTGTGTGTGTGTGTGTGTGTGTGTGTGTGTGTGTGTGTGTGTGTGTGTGTGTGTGTGTGTGTGTCGTTCGGCGGGTGTTTCGCGTTCGCGGCAGTAACCCTGCTGCTCGGATCGATATGTGCGCTTCGTGGTATAACAGCGCCGTATATATCGAACACTTCATTGGGGAGCTTCATCGCGCCGTTTACTTACCGCCCTGCTCTTTACGGTCACACCGCCGCGGTGGTCACGGCTTTAGGCTGGTTATCAATAGGTTCCGGGAACCAGTCCCGGCCGCGGCGGCAACGGTTCGGTGGGGGCGAAACGCAAAAAGGCGCCCGTGCGCTAGCTGTGCGGTGTCATTGCGAATATACGTTAACGGGACATTGAGGACAGAAGTTGGTGTGTATGGACTAGATATGCTGCGTATTCTGATCGCAGAGAGACCTGTCTCTCTCACCGAAAAAGGAGCTTTTGAAAGCTAGAAAAAAAAAGAAAGAAAAAAAGAAATACAGGTGACGCCATCAGCGGCCGATTTCGCAAGTAAAACGCCTGCGTCGACGCCGTTTATGGGGCTCGGATCCCGGAGGCTACGCTACTCCGCCTTTGACTTAGAAATCGGGGGATGCCTTCCTTTTGGGTTATGACGTCACGAGGTTTGGTTTCCACGAGGTTTCCAGCGCGTCACGAGTGCGCGCTGGAAAGCAGATTTGGTGTACACTGGATTATTGGACGCCTACTGCGCATGCGCGGTGGCACATGCGCTGCCACTTGGGGGCGCGCGCCTGCTCACACAGAAGCGTTTGCGGGACGGCAGGCTGGAAACGCTGATTGGTCGATGGGATGCGCTTCTCCGTGACGTTTTTTGACTTCGCCCTCGTTCTCAACCGGACGTGGCGTCAGCGCGCCTTTCTCGACCTCTCCCTAGAGCGCCTGGGGAATCGCTAGGTGCACCCGCCGCGCCGCGCGTGCGTGGTGAGCGGGCATTCGTTTCGTGATCCTCGGCGCGCTCGTTTCGAGGCGTGTGCAGCTATGGCGTTCGTGCGTGGTGCGCTCGGCGGCGACAGCCAGCTGAAATTTCTGTGCAGTTTTTGCTTGCGGCTTTCGCCGTTTCCCCATGAGCACGTGGCTAGTGTCGTGCTCGTATTTAAAGTTTTTGCCGCGGCACTACAAGGATCCGCATCAGGCGCGCTTTGAGGACCGCCGTTTGACAGCTACGCTGACGCGCTTGTCGGGGGTGCGCATTCTCAACCCTGAGGTAAGGACTGAACTACATTGTCGCAAGTTTTCTCGTGCATTGAGGACTCACCAAATTGCGGTGCTTGTAACGAAACTTTTTTTTTTTTTTTTTGCAGCGTCGTTCCCTGGATATGCTTCTCGGAAGCCGATGTCATTGTTCGCCGCGGACGCTGGGCCTACTGCTCGCCGCCACGCCGCTGTAGGTTGACGTTGAAGAGCTGCTCCAAACGGCCCTTTTCAGGGCCGCTTCATTGCTTCCTGGAAGATTGCGGGCATCAATCTCGCGGCCGTGTTCCCTCTCTTTGTCGAAATCGGCGCCAGACATCAGAACCCGCGCTAGGCCTCGTTGCAGGGTTAAACGAGTGCAGTGTGGCTTTAGAGAAGTTATGACTTGCGCTTAGTCTATCTATATCATTCATTCAGTGCAGTGTGCCTTTGCTTCTTTAGCGACTTCTCACGCCTTGTCGAAATCGGATTTAAAGCTCACGCCACGCCTCGTTGAATGGGTTAACCGAGTGCAGCGCCTAGCTTTGTTTTTGTGTTCTAACCTGTAAGCAGTGCACCTTTCTTCGCTCCTTACTTTTGTTCTTTTCAGTCGTTTCCTGAATCCGTCGAAAGAGCCAGGCTTGCCGGATGGTTGTTCGCCGTGAATGGAACCACGAGGCGATCGCATCTGCATACACAGCACGACTTTGTTCCCTCGTGTTTTTTTTTACCAAGGATTGCTTCGACAGCTCGTGCAAAACGAGGACTGCGCACGCCGTGTCGTCGCTGCTTAGTGAAGAGGCACAAAACGGATGTCGTCCTTACTAAAGGCCCTTCTCGGGGCCACCTCAGTGTTTCCTGGCAGACCACGCGCTTTCCGCCCTGTGCACATGTTCCCCTCATTTCCAATCATTTGTAAGTTGCATATCAATGAATTAATAAATCAGTCAATGCACTTTATTTACCAGAAAAATCTCGCTGGTCACCCTGGGTTAAAAGCTGTGCACACAGCTTGACAAGGCCCAGGGGACCATTAGATGACAGTTTTGAACGTAGCAAAAACAAGTTGGTACTTTAAAAGAACATGGAAAGTACACCAAACAATATAAGAGATAAACATTACAATCGCGCCTTACAGTAAAGAAAAAGAAAACACTTTGACAGCAGACATACAGTATCAATTTACACTATAATACATACAAAAATCACGACATTCAGCATTATGGCACGAAATATAAGAACAGCACATAAAGCAAAAAAGAATGCAAGTTACAATATTACAGATAGATTAGCTGTTTACATTTGCATATGCATAAAATTAGTCCTCGTCTCCTTGGGCCTCCTTCAAATCCTGCAGAAGGCTTGAATTTGCAACTGCTAATATCAAAGAAGATTTAGAAGAACTTCAGTTTGGGATACACGGTGCATAGTACTTGAGAAAACAAACAATAGCGCCTACAATGACACACACAGAAGAATAACTATGCAGCACAAGCGCTATCCTGCGCTCTACAGTATGGAACTGTGACTGAAAAATGAACCTTCACGTCAGTGAAATATGAGCCTTTAGGCTGTCTACAAATTGTTATTACAGAAAGAAATAAATATTAGTGAATGTTGTGTGAGAGGCTTGCATATTACTCTGTTTATTTATTTATTTACCCCTCAAGGCCAGTGGCATTACACAGATGTTAGGGTGGGCTTGTCTAAAAGGAAAGTAAAATAATAGAGCCCGGCCCGCACCGCTTAGAGCACAACGGGCTAGTGGCATTACACAGGGGGAATGGTAAATATACTAAAACTGAGAGAAAAATACAGTTGATTACATGAACATTAAACAGCGCCTGAATATACAATGTTAGCTAGTGCTACGCGGAACTGCTCGTAATTTTCAGTGCCGGCAACTTCTGCGGTAAGGTGGTTCCAGTCGCATGAGGTTCGCGGCAGGAATGACTGCGAGCAGCATTTTCTGTTGCATGACATACTTCCAACTTTGTGATCATGATCAATGCGGCGGGATACAGAAATTGTACGGGGGATGAGGTGATCACGAAGAGCGGGATGATGGTACAGCTTGTGGAACAGGGTGATACGAAACACTTTTCTACGCGATGTCAGTTATGGGAGGCAGATATTAGACTTCATAGCTGTGCGGTTGTAGTTAACAAGGATTAAACGCACAGAGTTATTTTGCACCAGCTCAAGATCATTAATGAAGTCATGAGCAGGGTGCCATACACGTGTTGCATGCTCGAGTTTTTATCGTATTAGTGTTTGATAAAGCAGTAGTTTCAAATTGGAAGGAACGTTAAAGAAGTTGCGACGTAAGTAGCAAAGCATGCGATTAGCATTTTCAATTATGTTCTCGGTATGAAGAGACCAGTTAAGATAATAAGTAATGTGGACGCCGATGCACTTATATGATGAGGCTGATTCCAACGAAATGTTATCGATGTAGTAGTGAGGTGGGACGGAAGTTTTTCTAGATACACGCATGACTTTGCATTTGTTCATATATAGCTGCATTCACCATTCTTCGCACTGAAGTCAGTGGCGGTCTCGTCAAGTAGTCCCCTGCTTTGTACGTTCACCTTGTTAGCGGCTGTCTTATTTCACACAATTCCACGTTCTACACGTTGATAGGTATCGTGTTCCTGCCTTGGTGGTAGTGGTTTATTTTTTTAAAAAAAAGGAAGCAAAAGAGTGTTGCCGGCTGCGGCAATTGCTATCTAATATCTTAAGCACCCGAGCTGCAGCCGGCGGAAACGACAGGGAAAGGGAGAGGATATAGTAAGGAGAAGTATAGAGGGGAGCGACAGCAAGAAAGGACAGGGGAGAGCTTTGTACACTATTTACAAAATACAAAAGTAATCAAGTTCCCGCCACCGTTGTCTTGCCATGCCGCCGGCGCGGCGGCGACGGCGGTGCCATTTACCTGCGGTTGCGGTGGCCAACAACCTCGTCGGCGGGAGGGGGGGGGGGGGGGGAGCCACCCATTCATGTCTTTATCCCACCAGGGACACAGCGACGCAAGCGAGGGGACCATCCCTTTCTGGCTTGACAAGGAGCGCCGACCAGCCGCCTTGGGGACTGAGGGCAGAACAAATTAAGCCACTTCCCAGAACTGATAAATGAAGGCCGCTAACCCCACTGGTGAAATGTCCGGGCAGGTGCTTTGACCTTAGTGGACATGTCGTGGCAATTATCTCAGACGTCGACTCGTTTCGCCTGGTATCGAAATGAATATTGCTCGCGTAAGCGTTAACATTCAAAGATTGAGTAATGGTATAACGTCTATACCTTTCGCCATTTATTTTTCAATAACAAAGCGCAAAAAATTTTTTATGCAAATAAAATGAAAAATCGTTGTTTCTATTTTTTCTTTTTTTATATACAGCAGTCTGTCCGCTCCCCCTAAAACCACTCTCTGTGACCGCCACTGACTGAAGTAATGTAAGGTTGTTAGTGTTGGTTATTTCTCTAAAAATGACGCAAACATCAGCGAATAGGTGAATATGAGAATCCATAAGAGAGCGGGGATCATTAATGTTAGATCAGGAACAGTAGCTAGGGTCCAAGAACTGAACCTTGTGGAACTCCGGAAGACACCTCTGTAAAACAGGTGTTATAACCGTAAGCGCTCACCACTAATTGTGAGCGATTAAGTAGACATTCAATCCATTTCAATAAGTTACAGTCAATATTAAGATGTTTTAGTTTGTGAGCCAAAAGGTTGTGACATACATCGTCGAAAGCCTTTGAAAAATTCAGAAATATACAGCCAGTTAGTGATGATAGGTCTAGAATACAGTGCAATGCATGTGTAAACTATATTAACTGTGTTTCGCAAGAGTAAAGTTTTCGAAAACAATGTTGCGCTGACATAAAAAGTTGTTCAATGAAAGGAAGTTAACAAGGTTGGTGAATATTATATGTTTGAACATTTTGGGTCAAGTATTGGTAAGGGATATGGGACGATAATTAATAGGGGATGCTTTGCTGCCGGATTTGTAGACTGTAACCACCTTTCCGATCTTCCACTCAGTAGCAGCGTTGACTGGTCAATGCTGGAAAAGTTTGGTTAGTATAATGGGCGAATAAGCTGCAGTGCTTTTTAAGTAACGCAGTCATAACCCGGAGCGGAATGAACACTGAGTCCATCAATAAGCTTATTCACACCAGTAGGAGCAACAGTTATAGGTGGCATGAAAACATAGTTGAAGTGGTGAGTTGTAGGCATATGTATATATCAGATATGGGTGTAAAGTTGTCAGTGATTACGCGGTTAAGAATCGTGACGCGAACGTCGGAAGGGATGAGGTCGCCTAACGGGCCAGATAACGCAAAACTATCGTCGGTGGAAGGATTAATGACCCGCCAGAATTTTTGACATTGGTGGTTACATGTGAGTGGAAGTGCTTTTAGCGCTTTTGAGCGCCTGAACATACATTTTGGAAGCCGCTGAATACGAAGTCCGATCGCTCACTAGTTGGCGAGAACTTTGCGATGCGGTAGAGGTTTTCTTTTTGTTAGATAAACGTTTAATGTGATTATTACACTAGGGAGCTATTGAGTGGGTGGTAGCAGTGCGTTCAGGAGTGTATTGTTCTGTGAGTTGGGTGATTATAGCTGTGAACATGCTCCAGTTGGTTTGAATGCTGCGGACACCAAAGCTATGGGAAAGCATCGATAAAAAAAAATAGTTCATTATTTATCGCCTGAAAATTTGCTCCATTGTAGTCTCGTATTATTATTTTTTTTCTTTTTGTTAGTGTTCGGAGTGGCTAGATTAATGTCATAGTGCATTAGCAAGTGGTCGCTGATGCCTGGCAGGTATGTAATAGGTGAGACTATGTCAGATCGATTTGTCAGGATTAAATCTAGCGTATTAGCCGCGTTGGCTGTTATAGTCCCTTGTGAGCACAAATGCACTAACGAGAATACTGAGCGCACATCTAAAAATTCGCGACTTCGAGACGAGAACGGGGACATTAAAGGGGAGTTGGTATCCCATGTTATCTTCGAAAAAATTAGATCGGCAAATAAAAAATACTGAAATAGATCATGGTGCTTTGTTTTTAAGTGTTTCCATAAAAAAGTATGGCAACAGATAAGGAAAGGCTTAGGTGATCGTGATCGAGGAGGTTAGACTGAATTATAGTGCAACAGCTTGAAACAGGTCTTCACATCATTCATATATACTTTTGCATCTGAGCCTTGTATTTATTGCTGTATTTTGTGTTACAACTTGTATTTAACATTTTTCAATTTTGCTAAACCTGTTCTTTTTTGCATATATTATGTATTCGCCCCTCCTGCTTGG
The DNA here is from genome assembly GCF_055824585.1 of Amblyomma mixtum. Classification (NCBI taxonomy): domain Eukaryota; kingdom Metazoa; phylum Arthropoda; class Arachnida; order Ixodida; family Ixodidae; genus Amblyomma; species Amblyomma mixtum. Next base: position 158,670,184 of record NC_143015.1, on the reverse strand, counting down.
GCCTACTGTAGGCCTGCAGTATGTTCTAAATAAAATAAAAATAAAAAGAACATTGCAGGAGCCCGGACAAAGCAAAATTACACAAATTACGTTTGAATAGAGATTATGGCAGGAAAGTGGATGAAATATAGCTAAAAGAAGAAATGTGAACCGAAGCAAAGTATGTAATGAGCCAGAAATATGCATATCAAAGAAGACACTGCACTGAGAAAATGGACAGCATGAAATAAATGAGCAGCACAAGTGCAGCGTACAGGCCTTTATCAAAGAATTTATTTTTTGTTTATTTACCACGTCCTGGTAGTGTTAGCTCCATAAAGCATTATCAAAATTATCACAATTTTCAGTTTTATTTGCTTAGGAGAACGTTAGAGCATTAAGAACTTGGCTCATAAATGCACCTCAAATATTGCCATAAATCATCGTACTCTTCGTCCTGGGCCACAAGAGCTGGGGCTTCATGAGATAATTATTACGGTGCATTAACGAAAATTTCAACATGCCGTCAGCATGCAAAGATTTTATACTGGCGCTGAAAAAACCGCATTTTTTTAATTTTCGCTGGCAGGAGGGAGTAACTTTCTTGACTGCGCTGCTTTCTTCCTAAGCAAATGAAAGACGTGTATGCCGAGCAAAAACAATTCGAAAATATGTAGCGTAAGATATAACACTAATGCACTGTGAAGCTTGATGCCTTATTGGTCCAGTAGAGTGGAGAGCTGGGCGAGTTAATTGGTTCACGATTGTAGAAAGAAAACCAGCGCAAAAGACGGGGACACAGAACTCGGAACACAGAATACAGGAACACAGAACACAGCGTCGTCCTGTGTTCCTGTTGTGCGTCTCCGTCCTTTGCCCTTGTTTTTTTTTTCCTTAATTGGCCATGCACTTGTGGCAATTTAAGTGCACTTCCTGTGAATTTTGCACAAAAGTAGTGTATTTTTGCATTCACCTTTTTTACACGCTGAGTTGTTTTATCTTTTGGTCACTTCAGAAGGGAGGAGTTAGTATAGAAGTAATTTACTTGGAGAATACAAGGAAATATATCTTGCGATGAATTTTCTCATATTTTAATTCTGCCTGATGGGAATGCATTACGCGCCATACGGTGTTACTCACAACCAAACGCCCAAGGCTCTAAGTTGGGCAAAGCATGTATCATATATGTGGAAGTGCATGGCTGTGGTGCGCTGGGCGTCTTGCATGCACAGCAGGAAGTGATTTGTGTCTAGACCATCCAGGAGGGCATGTACAAGGACGGGAAGATAGTACAAACGCTAAAAAAAAAAAAAAAAAGCTGGCTGGGGCTAGAAACGCATTTTTCGTTCTAGCAAGTACCAATGTTGGGGCAAAGCAACCAGTTTTGGGCGCCTTGTAAGAAGAAAGGATGGTTCTGGGAAGCGGAGGCAGGGCTGCGTACGGCGCACGCGAGGTCGCGGGGTCACGGAGTAGCGCTGCAGCAGCACATCGGGAAAAGGTTAAATTCTTCCACTCGCCACTCGCAGCGCACCGCAGAGCCGGCAGCCTTCTCTCTTGTCCGCCTACCCGGCAGGTTCCGGCCGGGGAGACGGACAATAGTCGCGGGCGAGAGCGAAGGAGGGGGGGGGGGGGCACCACATGAAAAGCATTAGAAGAATGTCACTGGCGCCTCCACTACGGCTCAGCTTGTACTATTCTGGCGCAGTGCTGCGTTTCGCCGTAATCGCTTGTCAGCAAAGTGAACACAGCACCGTGCCTTCCCGTGAATAGTACAAGCAGGGACGTCGCGGCCACATCGGCATTCGCAGTATAGCGCCGCCCTGTCGCTTATTTGCTCGCTTATCCTCTAACAAGTCAAAAAGTCTTCCTGTTGTGGCACGCCATCCATGGCTTACGACACCACGTCTGTCATTCCCCTTCATACTTCAAGCGTTTCTCTTGCTATGGAAGTATTAGCCGTTGCGGCCACCAATTCAAGCAGCGAGAAAAATTTCAGCGCCGCAGGATTCGTAATGAAAGAGCGCCGCTCTTGTTTCGATCAAGCCATCATCAATGAACAACTTGCATATTTAGAGTGACAAATCTATACCTTTATGCGTTGTGTCTTGTGTATAATCCCAAACTGTGATCTGGAATGCGAGGTCAAAATTTGAATGTCATTGAAATAAACTCATTTTCCTGAAATTCTCTTTTTGTGTCGTCGCCGCTTTGCAGGTCGGGCCGAGCACGAGCGTGCTCAGGGTCCTTCAGTGTCGGGCCGGGCTTCCTGTCGGTAGGTTAAGTCCCGGGCCGGGCGCGGGTTCGAAATTGCGGCCCGTGCACAGCTCTATTCAGAAACCTAATCACATTTCCTTTTGTGAAAAAAGAGCTATGTGCAGAGTTTAAATGGTGCAAGTATGAAGCTACAATGAAGTCAATTACCAAACACATCGAAACATCAGTTGTGATGCCTGAAAAAAGATGTACTGCAACATATAAATACTCAAGTCTCGATAAGCAGGAATACTGAAGGGGAATAAAAAGTTTTCTTTTGTTCGGGCTCACGCACCTGCTACAAACATATTCTTTATACATAGCAATAAAACTTGAAATAACTGTTTAAGAAGCCTTTTGGTCAAAGTATAGCTAAGTATGACTGAAAGGAGTCCGCAAGAAATGCACGGAAGCAGGCATGCAGTGTGACAGCGCAGCGCGACAGGTGCGCTTTTTAATCTCGCGCGCGCACTGAAGAACATGGGTTTATGGTTTATTGGGGTTTTAACGTCGCAAAACGAGGCAGGCTATGAGGGACGCCGTAGTGAAAGGGGTTCGGAAATTTCGACCACCTGGGGTTCTTTAACGTGCACTGACATCGCACAGTACACGGGCCTCTAGAATTTAGCCTCCATCGAAATTCGACCACCCCGACCGGGATCGAACCCGCGTCTTTCGGATCAGCGGCCGAGCGCCATAGCCACTGAGCCACCGCGGCGGGTCGAAAGACATGACGGGGACACGCCGAGGAGGCAACGCTGCAGTGCACGCTGCCTCCTCGCCTCTCGGCTCCTCGCGAGCAGCCCCGTCCGCTGACGAGCGGTGGCGGGGGAAAATCTAGGGAAAACATGCCTGTCCCCAACAGGACATGACGTCATTAAATATCACGTGACCTATGACGTCACGCGTATGACGTCATATTTTTTTGACCAATCAGCGTTTCCAGCCTGCCGTCCCGCAAACGCTTGTGCTCACACCGCATCTTGTCCAAGATGGCGGCGGCGTCCGACGAACTTCTGGCCGAGGGTCGTCTGCATATAAGTGGCGCCCAAACTGGTCCGACGACGCGACTTTTTTTGTTGTTTCTTCGATCTCCCGCGATATACCGCTCCGAGTCCGCGTAATGTTTTGCGACGCGTTATAATTGCGCGTTGCCCGCGGCACTTTCCCTTCGGCCGTCACGTTCGCCTATAGGGCCTCCTCGCATGTGTAGTTAGTATACGTGACAGGAAGAGGCTTGATATCGCGCGACGCCGCACCCATTTCGTAAGATACGCGCACGTAACACGCCTGTGCGCAGGGTCTACCTGCCGGCCTTTTTCTTTCTTCTTTCTGTACTTTTTTTCTCGTCTTGTGCGTTTTGCTACTCCACCGTAATAAGGAGGAGGGGGACGGGGGGGTTAGGGGGGAGGCCACTTATAAGCGGAGCTCCTCTCCGGATGTTAACGGAGTCATCGATCATTGCTGTGGGAGGCGCTGCCGCCATGTCGCAGGATATCCGCGACCATTTCGATTCCCCCCCCCCCCCCCCCCCCCCCCCCCCCGGTCGCCCGTACGGCGAGTAGGGAAAGTTGTGACAGGGGCGTGTCTGCTCGGTGATGTTTCCTCTGTTTCCTTTTCTTTTTTTCGTTCGACTCTCTCCTTCTCGAAGTTCTTTTTGCCCAAAATTGGTATGCAGAAATAACCGGAACGGTGGAGAAGGGTTGGATGGAGCGTTTGTTTTTTTTGTTCCGCAGAACGACTCACTTTCTGCGCACAGAACAAAAAAAGGTTTATTTCTTTTTTTCTAGAGAGCCGTCTTCTTCCTGGAACGCGACATTTCTTGCGTATGAGACTTAGATTTCCGCCCCGCCGCGGTGGCTCAGTGGTTACGGCGCTCGGCTGCTGACCCGAAAGACGCGGGTTCGATCCCGGCTGCGGCGGCTGAATTTCGATGGAGGAGAATTAAATTCTAGAGGCCCGTGCACTGTGCGATGTCAGTGCACGTTAAAGAACCCCAGGTGGTCGAAATTTCCGGAGCCCTTCACTACGGCGTCCCTCATAGCCTGAGTCGCTTTGGAACGTTAAACCCAATAAACCTGAGTCGCTTTGGGACGTTAAACCCCAATAAACCAAACCAAACTTATATTTCCAGCCTGTCGCGTGTGCGTATCGCTTCCTGGCTGTTTTAGGTCGCCCGCGCGTTTGCCCCTGCCAGGTTTATAACCCTATAACCACGCAGAAGGTTGCGCATTGTCAGGGTTGCAGGCGAACCGACAAAGAGTGATCGTTGGATACTGGCGTTGTTTCTGTATTCTGTTGCCGAATCTGTGAGCGTGCGGAGACTGATCGTGTAAGACCGCACTGAAGTGGCGTGATTGAAGACTGGCGTCGTTCGTACTGCTGACTGATCGATTTCGGTCGATCGACGCGTGTTCGGATTTGGTTTGGTTGGTTTGGTTTATTGGTGTTTAACGTCCCAAAGCGACTCGGGCTATGAGGGACGCCGTAGTGGAGGGCTCCGGAAATTTCGACCACCAGGGGTTCTTTAACGATTTGGAGCGCACTGCGCAGAATTCGCGTAAACTAACGGTCGAGGTATATATATGATATATCGCGTACAGCGGACCTGCGGCACGTGCTGTGTACGCTACGTACGGGGCTCCACGGATGTACGGCGCGCTCCTGGGGGCAATTAAGGGCGACAGGCGGCGCACCGAACGGCTTTGTAGGCGAAGTACTAATGATCTCTCCATTGGTCGCGTTGTTGAATGATTCAGCCTTCGTGCCGCCCCCCTGTGTGTGTGTGTGTGTGTGTGTGTGTGCGTGCGTGCGTGCGTGTGTGTGTGTGTGTGTGCGTGTGTGTACGTGCGTGTGTGTGTGTGTGCGTGTGTGTGTGTGTACGTGCGTGCGTGCGTGTGTGTGTGTGTGTGTTTGTGTGCGTGTGTGTGTGTGTGTGTGAGAGAGAGAGAGAGAGCAGTTTGCCCTCAACGCACACATCTGTGTCGATGAATCCCGTGAAAGCTGCATCCGTTGTTCCAGCGAAGCCCGCCAGTAATGTTTAAAAACAGGCTTTCCGGGGCCCAGAAATATATATCCTGCTCCTGGCGTAGTAATGTGATACCAGTGGCGGCGGACGTCACGGGGCAGGTGGTGGATAGCGTTAACTTTAGTCGAGTACAACTCTACACTCTGGACACAAATACACCTATATGGGAGTAAAAAAAGGTGTAAGCTCTCCTCTGGAGCACACCCTTTTAAAAGGGTGTGCGCTAGAGAGGAACAGAAAGGAGTAAAAAAAGGGTGTTAACTATGTTAACTACGCTCCTTTCTGATGCTCTCTAGCGCGCGAGGACAACTTTACTCCCTTTTTACTCCCTTCTGTTTAGAGTGTAGAATGAAGCGGCGAATGGCCCTCAGGGGAAGCCGCCATGCAGCCAATGGTGCCGATCGGTTCTTATGACGTCACGGTTGATCCTCTAGCGTGAGAAGTTGCAGGTACAGCCTTTGTCAAAAGTTTAGAGCCCAGGGGGCTTTCTTTTGAGCCACACTGTGTCGTTCTTAATGAATCTCTAGCGCTCCAAATTTCCTGAACGTGAGAAGATTTCTGGTACTGCCTCCTGCAACAGGTAGGACTTCTACGAATGCTCCTGGAGTCCCAATATAAAGCTCAGAAGTGAACCCCCTGGCCTCTAAACTTTTGACAAAGACTGTACGTGTCTGGCAACTGCCTCCTTGACATAAGTGAAACAGCGCGAAGGCGAAACGAAGGGACATGACATCCCTTCTTCGTTTCGCCTTCGGGCTTCTTCTTTCGCGCTGTTTTCACTCATGTCACAATGGACCAACTAGCCCAGCAAAAAGTTCTGCTTGATTGCCTCTCGAAATGGGCTTAAACCTCGTCGTCATGACAATTGATCGACGCCGTTGGCTGGAAGGGGGGTGTCCTTCGTAGGTTATATGCCGCTGCCTTCCTGACTTGTGTCCTGCTGAAGTTAACGAAGTTCACTTGCAGTCTTCCGCCCGTCGCCGCTGGTATTAATGCGCCACAAAAGGCCTCGTTTAGGCCATCAAAAAGCTTACTTTCAAAATTACTGGCTTTGGTTTGGTTTGGTTTACTGGGGCTTAACGTCCCGAAGCAACTCAGGCTATGAGGCACGCCGTAGTGAAGGGCTCCGGAAATTTCGACCACCTGGAGTCCTTTAACGTGCACTGACATCGCACAGAACACGGGCCTCTGGAATTCCGCCTCCATCGAAATTCGGCCTCCGCGGCCGGGATCGGACCCGCGTCTTTCGTTTCAGCAGCTGAGCGCCGTAACCACTGAGCCACCGCTGCGGGCAAAATTGCTGGCTTGTTGGCTTCGCTGAAGCACCTGGTACATATACGCGTAGGTCTCTGCGGCGTGCGTTGGCAGCTGTTCACTCTGTGTACGTATAATGTGTATGAGCGAGGCATTTGTCTGCATCCATGCTTGCCACCCAGCTGCCGAGTACAGGTGGGAAGCAAAGTCGAACGAATATAAGGTTCGAGTTAATTGCTGTGCGAGATATGACGCCGGGCTTATAGGGCGGCCTAATCGGGGCGTTTCCGTTGCGCAGTCTTGGTTTTCTTTCTCTATATCGGTGCTCCGTCCTCGTCGAGTAGCCGCGCCCCTGCCAGGCACGCTTTCGTATCTCGCGAAACTGTCGAAGCGTGAAATCTCTGGTGACAGCTCTGCCCGTGCGTGTCAGGTCGACAAAAAACTGGCTTTGCTAAAAATAAATAAAGAAAGGTGATTGTTTCCTACTGCAAGCTTTCACAATTTGCACCAATGTTGTCGTGCGTTGGCAACTCTCGAAGCGTGTTTCACGCGTCCTCTCAAAGCTACGCTCTCAAGCATAATATATGCCACACGAAAATGTTTTTATACGCGGATACAACTTGAGTCTGCAGTGAAGCTCCGCCCACATTCAGCCTCCGCGCACCGAATTCCTACGCGTCAAAAAAGTAGTCCGCTGCTTAAACGTTTCTTGTTACGTAAACAAGAAGCTTATCACAAGAAAAAAAATTATAAGCTCTAGGATTTTGACCCGTGGATTGTTTGATATAGTCAAGCATTAAAAAGCTGATTTCGTTTAGAGTTGCGATTGGCCAGCGGAGTAATACAAGACGCCGCGGACCGCGGCCCAGTGTTAGCAACTGCTGTTTTTTTAAGTTGTATCCTACTATAGACAGTCCGTAGATTGTCCATAGACTTGCGTGTTGAAAGTCTACTGACTTTCTGTAGACAAATCCTATAGGCTAGTCTAGGCAATACAGACGCTTTAGGTAGTGTATAGTTAATGTATAGATTTATGGCCATACACTTTTCGTGGAGAAGCCGCCGCGGTGGCTCAGTGCCTACGGCGCTCGGCTGCTGACCTGAAAGACGCGGGTTCGGTCCCCGGCCGCGGCGGTAGCATTTCGATGGAGGCGAAATCCTAGAGGCCCGTGTACTGGGCGATGTCAGGGTATGAGGGACGCCGTAGTGTGAGGGACTCCTGAAGGAAGGTGTCCTCCACTACGGCGTCCCTCATAGCCTGAGTCGCTTCATGCTGAGGCTAGTAGTCAGTCTGATTGAAAACTTCGTCTTATCTTTTGTCTTATTACATTTCTTCCCGAGACAAAAAAAAAAAGATGCCCAGGCTTAGCTTGGTTAAGCCAAGAATGCGTTGCATATTGCGCGGTCTTTTTGCGCGAGGTATTGCTTGGCGGCACTCGATTTTCTCAGCAGCTTTTCCTCCGTGACGTATGGATGGATGGTTGGATGGATGGATAGGAGCGCCCCCTTTGAAACGGGGCGGTGGGAACGGCCACCATGCTCGGCCGTCCTTTTTTTATTTTTCTTATTTATTTTTCCCCCTCTTTTCGTTTTTTTTTCTTTTTTTCTTTTTTCCCCGTGGTTTGGTGACGTCACGTCACCACGTGACGCGACGTCACCAAACCACGTGACGTCACGTCACGTGGTTTGGTGGCTGCCCGGCCGCGCCCAAGGGCTGAACTGAGCGATTGCAATATGCTACGCATAAAAAAAAAAACCATCGTACGACGCACCCTTTTATTGAGCCCGTGACTCGTACACGTGTCTTGTGTCTTGATTCAGTGGCGCAAGAGTTTCGACGACCCAAGCCCAAGCGCCGGTTATGCAAGCCTCCCAAGATTAGACCCCGAGTGAAGCAGCGGCGATAAGGATCTAAGGGACGACGCTGCTGATACTGAGGGAACAGCGCCTCTCTCGGTTTGCCTCGGAACGAGTGAAAACCACCCGAGTGTCGATAAGGTAATCCTCAGCCCACTGCACGGCAAAGGCCTCTCCCATGTCTCTCCAGCAGTTGCGGTCACCGCATCCCCGCAAACTTCTAAATCTCATCCGCCCACCTAGCTTTCTGCCGCCCCCTTCTACGCTTGCCTTCTCTTGGAATCCACTCCGTTAAGGACCAGCGATCATCTTGCCCTCGAATTACATGCCCTGCCCAAGCCCATTAACTCCTCTTGATTTCGACTAGAATGTCATTGACCCGCGTTTGTTTCCTCACCAACCCCGCCCGCTTCCGATCTCTAATGTTGCACCTATCATTTTTCTTTCCATAGCTCGCTGCGTTGTTCTTAACTTAAGCTGAACCCTTTTCGTTAGCCTCCACATTTCTGTCCCGTAGGTGAGCACCGGTAAGATAAGCTGTTGTATACTTTTCTCTTGAGCGATATTGGCAAACTGCCATTCACGTTCTGAGAGAACCTGCCATATGCGCTCCGCCCCATTCTTATTCTTCTAGTTATTTCCCTCTCATGATCCGTATCAGCAGCCGTGGGGTCTCACGTTTAAATTTGGATTTTGATTCCTAACCTGTGTCTACATCGACACGGAGAGGTAGACCGCGGTTCTCCTTCAGACGGCCCTGTATATCGGCAACCGGCATCGTTTTGTAGTCGTTCGAATCATTTCAGGGTCCGGCTTAACATCAGCGGCATTGAGGAAACCTGCCACGCTTCAGATCTCGAGTGGTATACGCGCAGTTAACGGAACCTGGGTGGAAGCTTTCCACCCGGTATGTATGGAGGCTGCCCTGATACGGATTCTGTTATCATTTCGTTACGGATGAGCCGCTCTCAATCTCGTGGCCCGGCCTTCAGATTTTCTCGCAGCTTTGTGAGTGAGGCTATCTAGGTAGATAAGGGAGCAGCCGGGCTTTTTTTTTTCTTTTTAATCCCGATAAGTAAAGCCTCCAAGGAGGGGAGGCTTCGTGGGTGACCTTCGAGACGTGGTTGCGCTCGTATAGGCGCGGTGGTTGCAACTATAAGCTCTCGCGTTGAGTGGTGTTGTTCCGACTCTGAGATCCTCACAGATACGACTGTTTCGCACGGTTCAGTTTTCAGGCATAAAAGACATTGGGATTCCGCACTCTTTGCGACAGGCACAGGCGTCTCTCTCAAATCGCAGCCGTCTTGCGACTGGATTTCAACGAGATGGTCGCTGTGTCGCACTTTTGTTGAAATACGCCCATTCGCTTCCTCGTGAGGCAGTGGGAAGAGCGTAGCGGTGGCGCCGCTAGAGCGCGCGACGAGTGCAAGCGTAGCGAGAGCCGTTAGAATCGAAACATACTGCTCCAGTTGAGATCCTGTCGACTGCGCCAGTTGAGTTTCCCCTTCACGTTGTGAGGTGAGGAAACACTTGTTGATGATAAACTCGGGTTTCTTGATGGATTAATGGTTCGGACTCGCAAACATTTGGAGGTAGCAGTAAGAAAAAAAAAAACAAGGAAACAACTGAAGAAATACATAAATTTTAGGCAACCAGTGGCGCCCTCTTCGCCGGAGATTGTGACTTATTCGTCCCGTGTTTTTTGCATAGTTTACTTTTGCTCTATTTTCGCCTTTTGCCTTGGACATCTTTTTCATCCACTTTCAATGCCGGCTTTTGACCTAGGGGATACAAACGTTTTTCGGATGTGGCCGCCATCGGTGCGCGGAAGTGCTTGGCAGGTTGCAAGGCACGCCGTGACGGCTTGAGACCGCATTGGTCGGGTTTTAGTTATAAAACGTTGCAGGTGCCCCCGTCTGTCGCGTAGTTACCTGTTCCTTTGGCACACCGTCTGCACTTGGAGGGGGGGAGGTGAAGTATAACATGTAGTTGCGCACACGCTTTCTCTCTATCTCTCTCTCCCAACCCTAGCCGTACACACCACGACAGCTGCATTTATCGAGGCATAATAGTCCGCCCTTCGGGGAGGCGGCATTGTTTGCGTGCCGCGCGCTGTTGTGGCGAGATATACACTTTTACGGGTGGGCGTGAGTGACGTATGTGACAAGCAGATGGTCCGATAAGAGAAAGGTGACGCGTCTGTTTAGGTTGGGGGAGGGTGGCGACGTTACGCACCTGAACCGGCGGCTTCGGCGTCGTGTGCTGCTCACACTAGCGTGAACGTATCACGAACGTGGCGCTCCTGGATGCGCGTGGCTGTGTAGTAGCGTGACCGCCTCCCCCCCCCCCCCCCCATCCTTCCTCCCCCAGCCACGTGCACCACGCATGAGGAGGGCTTGCACCTTGCGCCGACCGTGTGTAACGCTGACACAGAGCCGTGCGAAAACTGCCACATGCGCACTCCGACGACTCTACTCGCTCTCCGCGCGTGGCTTCGAAAGGCGCGTTGCAGGCAGCTCGTGTAATACCGAGCAAAGGGTGGGGGGGGGGGGGGGGGGGGCAATGCATCGGGGCGTGACGGTTATCCGTACGCGCGGTCCGTGTACATGTTCGCGTAGCGCGTTTACGGTTTCAGTTCTTGCCTGGTGCACCCTCTTGTGCGGCGAGCATTGGGCTGGGGCAACACGTGGGTCGACCACGTCTACGCGTCTCCTGTAAATCGTCCGTGGTATGCGCGTCGTACACTTGTCCATAGCGTGCTCGAGCGTCTCGCTCTGTGTGCGATCTAAACGGAAAGTAGTAAAAAGGGAGTAAAGTTGTCTTTTAGCGCATTCCGTTCTTAGTCTCTCATAGGTGTACTCGTGCTTAGAGCGCAGTACGTTTCTGGCGGTCACCGCTGAGAAGCAAGTCGCGTACATGCGAACGTTGCATGCACTTTAAGGTGTTTCGAGCCCCAGGCCACTCGTAGGTGACCCCAGTTTGCGCCCTAGTGGGCGTGGACACCTGTACCTGCACTCATTTTTCCCATTTCTGGTACACTCTATGCTCAAATACACCTGTATGGGAGTAAAAAAAATTGCTGAGGCTCAGCTTGGCTAAGCCTGGGGAATGCGAAGCATATTAGGGGCTAGGCTTGGTAATACATGGCTTTCCTTGGTTGAATACTTGGTCATTTTAATACAACCACTAGAAGCCTTCGTCGTGGGGGAAGACAACGGCATGGCTACAGCGGAACGCCGACTAACCCCGAGACGCGCGTTGGGTGAGCGCCTGGATTGCCACGGAAGCCGCGTCTGCCTGCCCGGTGGAGCGAGCGTTTCACCTACACCGAGTGTGAACGCGCGTTCGAAATGCGCGGGTGTGACGGCTAGGCGTCCCACGGCGACGGCGCGAGGTGGAGGCCGGCTCTCTCATCTGATGTCACGTGGTGTGACGTCACGGTGTCACATGGCGTGACGGCTAGGGGTCCCACGGCGACGGCGCGAGGTGGAGGCCGGCTCTCTCATTCGATGTCACGTGGGGTGACGTCACGGTGTCACGTGGGGGTCCCACGGCGACGGCGTGAGTGGTAGCTCTAGCAATATGCTTCGCATAAAAGGGAGTAGGCTGTCCTCTATACGCACTCTCTTCTTTAAAGGGTGTGCGCTAGAGGACGGCTTTACACCCTTTTTACTCCTTCCTGTTTAGAGTGCAGGAATCGTGCATGCCTGTTTTTGTCCGACCACGATGGGACGGAGGAGCCGCACAATTGTTTTCCGGGCTACCGTCCGCTACTACACTACAATGCAGTACATTGCGATATTTTACCTTGCCTAATGGTTTGCATTGTGGGGGGAAGAGTGTGTGTGAGGACGCGCCACAGCGCGGCCATGGACGTTCGGAATGAACAGCCACTTTCGGTTTTACAGCTCCAAATGCGTGCAGAATTTTTCATGGCACCGAAGGGCTTTAGAGTCTCCGTTGACGTGTCTTATCCGAAACCTTCACTCAGTTGACCGCGGTGGGCGTGTTTTCTACGTGATCTGCGGGGTAGGACTTCGTGTCGGAGGAGGGAGGCGGGAATGCGGGGAGTATCTGTTCTGTCCCCTGGACGCGTGTGCGTTGTGGCCATTGTCCCAGCGAGACACCCGCGCAGCTGAGGCACTCGTTTCGTCGACGCCTAATGGCGGGGAGCTCTTTCTCGTGAAACCGACGTGGCGCGCAACCGCGCTCCCCCTCTGTGCCCCCCCCCCCTCATCCAGATTAAATCGCTCTCCGTTCTCCGAAACGTCCTCCTCGCTCTCTCTCTCTCGTACCGCACGCGACGCCGCCGCCGGCGCGACGACGACGGCAGCCTTGAACGAAAAAAAAAAAAAAAAAAATAAGTCGCTCGAAATTCCTCGCCCTGGGAAGAGTGCTCTCTCGGTCGCTACCGCCGATGCCACCGGCGGCGGAGGCGTCCCTTTCCAAAGCGAGGAGGGGGGCGGGCGCTCCGTTAACCCCCTCCCCCGCGTGATCCCGGAGCGCGATAAAACGACGACGCAACTGAGTGGCCCTCCTATTTTCTCGTTCTACCAGAGATTTACCGCGCACACAGTTTCGCCTGCAGCGCCTTTCCTTTTCGGACGGAGCGTGTATTCGGTGCGAAGCCGGCGTCCTGTCGGGGCTCCGACCGTGCACGAGATTAGGCACCTTTAGCATACCGTGTACCGTATTACCGGTACCGGAGTACCGGGTGCCCGCCCACCGCCGCTGAGCCCGCGCTGATTGGTCCCGATGCTACACGCGCGCGCGCAGCTGCCGGGTACGTGGCGCCATCTGGCGCCGACTAGGCGATCTGCGCATGCGCATTGGCTGCGCGCGGGCGTCCGGTATTCCGGTACCGGTACCGGTAACATGGTACACGGTATGCTAAAGGTGTCTATTGGCGGAGTAGCGAGCTTGAGCCGACTCCGCTGTGTGGAGCTTTTCTCGCGCCTGCTGGCTTATAGCGATCTGCTCGATTATGCGTGCATCGTTTGCACACACCTGAGCACGAACTCGCCTGGACATTGCTCCTTCGCCGCCATTGGCTGGCACTCGAGTACAAGCTTCCTGAGTGCTGAGAGCTACCGGTACCCTCGTGGTTCGTAGCTAACTCGCGCCTGTGGCCCGCCGTCCTATTTGCAGACGATGGGCACTCAGGTAGGCACCGACCTGATGGGCACTGCAACAGGCACCGACCTGTTGTGGACTATCGGCACACCAATAGGCAGAGGCCTATTGCGGGCGATGGGCACTGCAATAGGCACCGACCTAATGCGGACTTTCGAAGCGCGCTACAGTTTTCACAGATCGGCGCTCGATTCACGTCACTTGCAGCGAATTGACACTGGGTAGGCATGAATCTGGCAGGCCTGCCATCTGTATTTGTTATCCTGATGCACAGTGAAGTTTGTATTGTACTGTGAACGGTGGCCTCTGCGCGGCCCGGCCCGGAAGGCCGAGACTCGGTGCGCACACTGGTTCTTTTCCGGTGTTTCGCACAGAGATCGAATTAAGTTGGCACTAATGGAATTTTCCGCCCCGTGCCGGTGCGCACCGTTGCGTGCTCTGTAGAATCGCGCTGCTGTGCTTTTCAAATGTTTCGAAATAACCGAACCGAGGGAGGCACAATGTACGTTTGTGATGCCTGTGCTTTTTATTTATTTATTTATTTATTTATTTATTTATTTATTAATTTCAGGTTCCTTCATGGCCCTTGGAGGGCATTAGAGAAGGCAGTGAGCGGTTTACAAATACGTACAGAATATATACACAACGGGTTATTTAAAACAATAGCTAACGCGCGTATTTAGCAGCATCATTACACAATGTTTCGAAGTGAAGAGAATACAAGTAAACAATATTGTTGACGCAAACAATATATTTCACGCGTTGATTCCCGCTTTGTTGTCTGGTAGCGAACAGTGCGAATCTGCTCGTATAGAAACGCCGCACTTTCATGGAAGCTGTAAGAAGCGATGATAATCGGCGGAACAAAAATGGCGCCGGTCATACTGCCCCAGCCCTCACATAAATTTCTTTAGACAGTCTATAGAATCGCCATAGACTTCTCTCCATAAAATTTATACACTGTGACAAATCCTATAGCCTGTAGACAATACAAATCGTAGAGAGAGCCTATAGACAATCTTTAGATTTATGGTCTCGTAAATTTAGTGGATTTTTGTCTGTGGACAGCCTGTCACTGTAAATAGACCAAATAAAATATCTGTAGGAAAGCAGTAGTCTAAGAAGTATAAAGGAATGCAACATGTTTCCCGATTCACTTGTTAGGACTGATTCCCTCGTTGCTTTTTTTTTTTTTAATAAGTTAGACAGTGTTATATATCCCGGGAGTGCGAAGTACTAACCGCTTTGCGCTTTTCACTTATTATTTGTCTGTATGTAGAGCGCTATAGAGTTTTGCATTATGTCTGCGTGCGCCATAGTGTGCTGTGGATTGCATACATTGCTGCTGTCCTGTGTAATTCATACGCATAACTGCGTGCTTCTGTTATCCAGTGTGATTAGTTGTTTGTATGCGTTGCGCGTCAGCCTGATTCGATTTGTTTGAATTGCTTGTTTTTCCTTTTCTTTTTATGGTTTCCTCTCTTGTAATGGCCCTTCAACAGGGCTGACAGTATCATTAAAGAAGTCTATAGAAAGTGTATCGAACATCTCTACAAGCGCTAGGAATGCCCAGCGCCGCGAAAAGGCGCAATTTGTGTCCCGCGCCCTATTGTGGCGATTGCGCGAAACACTGCCGCTGCAGCGGACTTCCTCGAATGACAGACGTAATGGTACCAGGGACTCTATATAGCTAGCGGCCGCCACTTTTGTGGTCATTATACCGCCCCCCGATGCGGATCTCAGCGACGCTTTTTATCGGGCCCCCCTTTGCCTGAGCGAAACGAGGGAACGAAAGCCGCCGGCGCCGCAACGTGTCAGGTATTTTCCATCGCACTCGGCGCCCTTGGGCGGAATTTGACGAACCGTGCGATAATTCCGTGGTCAGCGCGGCGTGACCGGCGGTGTGTGCCGGCGCAACCTTGCGAAATCCCGGCACCGTATAGTAAAAGTCCGTATATTATCTTACTCGGGGTAGTGCGTATGTATACGACTGATACTCGCTTTCGGTTTTGTCCTCAGGAACACGCAAGAAACTGGTTAGTTAAAAAAAAAAAAAAGATGCCCAGGCTTAGCTTGGTTAAGCCAAGAATGCGTTGCATATTGCGCGGTCTTTTTGCCGAGGTATTGCTTGGCGGCACTCGATTTTGTCAGCACCTTTTCCTCCGTGACGTATGTATGGATGGATGGATAGGAGCGCCCCCTTTGAAACGGGGCGGTGGCAACCGCCACCATGCTCAGGCGTCCTTATTTTCTTCTCTTTTTTCCTTTTTATTTTTTCATATTTTTCTTTCATGTTTTTTCTTTCTTTTTTTACGTGGTTTGGTGGCTGCCCGGCCGCGCCCAAGGGCTGAACTGAGTGATTGCAATATGCTACGCATAAAAAACGCCAAAATATAACAGCGAGTTTTACTACGGATTGTTTTGCAGCGTGTGTTGCTGTGCGTGAATAGTATATGAGAACATCGAAAGCAGCAGCGTGCCTTCTGAGTAAAGCATTATTTACACATAGCAATACGCGCCTGATTCCCGAAGGAAGTCCAAAATTTGGAGGACGCTTAATTAAGCTTCGCCTTTTAAGAGTGGAACGCGACAGCGTCTTGCAACGCTGCCAGGGAGTCCGCGGAACTATACATCATCCGTTCGCCGCAACGCCTTGCCCGTTGGCCAGATCGAACATTGTTTGTCTTTGAGGACAGGAAATGATGCAGTAACAGTCTCGCTTGTCTTGGTGGACACCCGAACCGCACGTGATACTTTTTTTTACGCATCCCAGGCTGCCGGTTCGAATCCCTGCTGGACACCCGAACCGCGCATGATACTTCTTTTTACGCAGCCTCCGATTATAGGTTGTCGGTTCGAATCCTTGCCGCGAGCTAGGCTTTAAATTAACTAGTAAGCTTATGCTGCATGGAACGCTGAATCGTATGACACTATCCGGAACATTCTGCGGCAAACGGTTCGCATGATACGATAGTTTTTACGCAGCCCCCGATTATTTTCCGATGCGCGGTGCCGACTACTATTACGCCGACGGCTTTTCGACCGAACGAACTGTGTACGCTGTCGCGTGAAAAGGTAACCGCGCCCACGTATGTATCCAGTAGTGTAGAGGCCCGTGGTTGTTTTTAGCGGAACCGTGCGGTATCTGGCTGTCTGTATATGGACCGAGAAAACGCAACGGGCCATTACTGGGAGTGTTCCGCTGTACGCCTGCATGCCTGCTGTTCTTGCGACACTCTTTTCTGCCTGACTTGCGGGGGCGAAAGCACTTGCGTTTCATGCTTCAGAGTCCAACGCGCTGATTGGTCCATGCACTACAGATCGGAGGCTATTGTCGCGTCGCCTATTGCAGTGAAATTTAACTAAGAAATCGCTGAAACGGTGCGGGCCACCGCTCGTAGGCGACACCACCCCTGTCTTCCAGAAGCTGGCTGCAGCTAGGAATGCCACAACCCAGTTGGCATGTCGTGGTGACCTCACAAGGCACGTGACATCTCTTGACCAATCATTAATAGAATTGCCACCGGCCGATAAACCGGGGGTCAGGTTGCCACTTTCCACCGTAGGCAGGCTGTGACGACATCAAAATCAAAAGGTCACATGGCCTCGCTTGACCAGTCAGCGACTTTCGTTTTGGTGTGCTAATGCAATCGTATTAGAAAAAAAAAAGACGTACTGAGTCTTCGTCCCCACCTAAACCCCTTGCCCGTCCACACACACACAAAAATTAAACATACATAAAATAGCACTCTGAAACAGTAACTTAGAGTAAAGTTTCAGGTACCCTCAAATTATTAAGGAGCTAGGAGGGAAAGAAGAAAAAATAAAATTGCTGGGGTTTAGCTTTGGTTAAACCTGGTAGTTACATTCGGGTTAATACGGCGCACGTCGTTGCCGACCATCGCGTGAGCTGTGGTTCTCTGCGCTGCGCACGACAAAGAGACGGGGCGTTCTAATGCCTTCAGTAGCAGTTCGCAGAGGGGCGGTACCTTATTACTGGGAAGTCAGCGGCGGTGCATTAAACACACAGATAGTGAGAGAGAGCGGAGAGCTCGTGGTTTATGTGACGGACGGCGGCGGGCGGCAGTAAGTACGTCGCGTCGTCTGAAATAAGCCGCACCACCTGCCCTACCGCCATCCTGAAGCAGAAGAAAATTAAGCCCTTGGCACGGGCGGCAGTTGACCGTCGTCAGGTGTTGTCCGCTTTGCCTTCCGGACCCTGCTTATCGAGGGGGCCTTCCGATCGCGCCGATGGCCGCCGCCACTGGGGTCGCGCGCGCCGCAGGTGACGGTCGAAGGTCGTCTCGGCGGCATCTGTTTCTCTTCGGCGCAGGGCTTCGCTGCCCGGCTGAGAGTGAGGAGAGAAAAGACAGGCGCGCGCAAACGATCCTCGGCGGCAGTGCATCGTACGCCTTCGCCCCCCCCCCCCCCCCCCCCCCCCCCTTCCTCCTCCTCGGCGCGAGCAAGCGGCGCCCGTGTTCGAAAAAAAAGGCGCCTGCAGCTGCCGCTTGTACGCCGAGCAGTGCGGCTGGCTTTGGACGGGCGTCAGTCCGGTGCTCCCTACGTCCGCTATCTTCGCCCTGTAGAGCTTGAGGGAATTTTGAAGGGAAATCTTCACTGCGGGACCTAGGGCTTCAATCGCGGACCGTGCAAATTTGACCTTCAGCTGAGTTAAGAGGTCAAAGCATAAAAAAAGAGAAAAAAATTGAATCAGTATCCATGACTGGCAGTCGAATCCGCGGTTGCGCGATGATGCGATGCGAATTGATGCGATGCGAATTGATGCGGTGTTTCGTATACATCAGCTGCCCACGAACAGTGGCACATCAACACACAAGCACGAGAAAACAGGCAACACACCTCGTGTTGTTGTTGTTGTTGTTGTTGTTGCTTGGTGGCGTGGCACATAGCCACGACGGGGGATTGGCCAGGGTTCAGTGAGGAGAGCCAAAAGAAGATAAATTGGTGCCAAGCTAATGGATTACCTTTTGTTGCCAAGCTAATGGTTTAACTTTGGGTAAGTATTCCGAGGAATTAAAGATGAAATTATAGATTTAAAAAAGAATGAATTGGAAAAATAAACGGGCATAAAGATTAGAGAATTGAATACAAGAAAAATTCTGAATGGTTTTGCAATGCGGAAATTTTGGATACCATTAGCAAGAGAACCTGCCGGTAGCAATTGTGTAATTGTGGAGGAAATCGCAAACTAGATGTTAAACTGCACCACTCTCTCGCGATGTGATTGGATTGGAAAACGTTTATTGTCAGCACTGAGCCCTAGTGGGCATTATACTAGATGGCTTCGAGCCCATGGCTCTTGGCGACCTTGTGAGCCCACTCAGTGGCCCGGACTTGCGTCAACGGGTCTGAGCTGGCCAGTATAGCCTCCCACCGCTCTAGAGAAGGGACTGGTAGTAGGTCCGCCGGTGGCGGCGCCTTTTTGCAGCTCCATAAAATGTGGTCATATCCGGCTATCTCGCCGCATTGTTTGCAAGTAGCGTTGTATTGTGTTGGATACATGTGTGCTAGTCTCGACGGGCTATAGAAGGCTCGCGTCTGGAGCCGACGCCACGTTACCTCTTGGCTTTTATCGAGCTTTTTGTCTGGTGGCGGATAGATCCTCCTTTCCAGTTTAAACTGATTGGTGTATTCGTGAAATGATATGAATGCATCTCTCGTGAAATTTGGGGACTCAACCCGGCTCACTGCTCGGCTATGCACTGGAGAACGTCGTCTTCATCAACTTCCACTTCTCCGTCCCTCGGCACTGCCTGCTCACCGTCGTCTTCTGCGTGGCACAAATCCGTGCTTTCGCTCCGATTCGAATGCAGTAAACATTTTTTTTTCATTAACATTTAAACGTGGTGTTGAGGTTGCGTGGTTGATTCCGGGGCAGTACACACCGACCTTGGGCAATGTTTTCTTGCCTTAATCAACGACGCGTCTGGGATGCGGAAACGATATTATCGAGGGGGTGGAACAACGGTTCCGCCTACTCCTTGGTTGCCCCCACATGCGCCCTCCTTACCTGATAAGTCTTTCAGCTAAACTCAACTCATGTATTCAAGTGCCTGCAACGCTTTCTGCTAAACTCAACTAGAGACCCGTGTGCTGTGCGATGTCAGTGCACGTAAAAGAACCCCAGGTGGTCGAAATTTCCGGAGCCCTTCACTACGGCGTCCCTCATAGCCTGAGTCGCTTTGGGACGTTAAACCCCATAAACCAAACCAAACAACCAATCAACTCGCATATTGAAGTGCCTGCACCGCCACGTAGGCATTATTCGCAGGGCGTTTGTAGTCCTCCCTGCCTTTCCTCTTCTACCTCCTCCTCACACGCTTAAATTCCGAAGTTCAAAAGCAGAAAGCATGCACCTTAGCACAGTTCACAAAAGAAATTAAAGAAAAATTGCGGCGGATTACACATGTGTGACCTATGGTCTGATGGTCAAGGCAGGTTTGCGTACGCGGTTACGTTATGATGCAATTTTGCTCGTAGTTGCCTCATCTAACGTACGCTGTAAATTATGTAGTCAACCGTGGCCGTGGTTGGTGACGCCCAGATTGTTAACCGATAAACCGTTTAGTTGGTCCAGGTGGTATTTTAAGCATGAAATGCTTTTAGCTCCCGTTGTCGGCAGTGTGGTGACGTCACGCCGAGACCGAGAGCCATCATCCGGGCACTGAAATCCACTCATCCGGGCACTGAATTCCAGTCATCCGGGCTCTGAATAAAAGGGAAGCTTATTCAACAGTGCAAACAAACAAAACATTGGAAACACAATCCGGGCTCTGAAACGAGAACATCCGGGCACCGTACGAGACTTAACGAGATTTAACGAGACTCTCTAAGACCTCCTACGCGACCGGCATGCAAGCGCCGGTTGGTCTCCAAACGAGACAAAAAATAACTGCTGCCAGTGCCTTCTCAATGTTTATCAAGATATCAGTGGAGCTGTGGGTTTGATAATGCACGGAATTATAATTTCCGATTTCTAATAACGCGTGCAAAAAGCACATAAATGCCACGTTACACTTCGTTGTCATACGTGATCCGGGGGAGAAGCGCTGCGTTCAAAGGGCAAGGCATCGCGCCGAACGGGTGGTGGCGTTCCTCCCTTCCTTTACGGTGCGGTTCGGGTGTCCACCGAGATGGCAGAGAATTACTGCGCCATTTCCTTTCCTCAAAAAACCTTGCGTTCAAATGGCAAGGCATCGCGCTGAACGGGTGGTGGCGTTCCTCCCTTCCTGTACGGTGCGGTTCGGGTGTCCACCGAGATGACATTAGGCCCGTAAACATTTCATGCTTACTCTACTCTCGTTTACGGGAGAGGCAGAGATTTTTTAAGCATGAAATGCTTTTAGCCCCCGTTGTCGGCAGTGTGGTGACGTCACGCCGAGACCGAGAGCCATCATCCGGGCACTAAAATCCAGTCATCCGGGCACTGAAATCCAGTCATCCGGGCACTGAAATCCAGTCATCCGGGCACTGAAATCCACTCATCCGGGCACTGAAATCCACTCATCCGGGCACTGAAATCCACTCATCCGGGCACTGAAATCCACTCATCCGGGCACTGAAATCCACTCACTCATCCGGGCACTGAAATCCACTCACTCATCCGGGCACTGAATTCCAGTCATCCGGGCTCTGAAACGAGAACATCCGGGCACCGTACGAGACTTAACGAGATTTAACGAGACTCTGTAAGCCCTCCTACGCGACCGGCATGCAAGCGCCGGTTGGACTCCAAAGGAGTCACAAAAAATAGCTGCTGCCAGTGTCTTCTCAATGTTTATCAAGATATCAGTCGCTGTGCGTTTGATAATGCACGGAATTATAATTTCCGATTTCTAATGACGCGTGCAAAAAGCACATAAATGCCACGATACACTTTGTTGCCATACGTGATCTCTTAGGGGCTTCGCGCATCGAAACAAAGCCGCGCAGGCGCACAGGGGCCCGGGTGAGAAGCGCTGCGTTCAAAGGGCAAGGCATCGCGCCGAACGGGTGGTGGCGTTCCTCCCTTCCATTACGGTGCGGTTCGGGTGTCCACCGAGATGGCAGAGAATTACTGCGCCATTTCCTTTCCTCAAAAAACGTTGCGTTCAAATGGCAAGGTATCGCGCTGAACGGGTGGTGGCGTTCCTCCCTGCCTGTACGGTGCGGTTCGGGTGTCCACCGAGATGACATTAGGCCCGTAAACATTTCATGCTTACTCTACTCTCGGTTACGGGAGAGGCAGAGATTTTTTAAAGCATGAAATGCTTTTAGCCCCCGTTGTCGGCAGTGTGATGACGTCACGCCGAGACCGAGAGCCATCATCCGGGCACTGAAATCCACTCATCCGGGCACTGAAATCCACTCATCCGGGCACTGAAATATACTCATCCGGGCTCTGAAACGAGAACATCCGGGCACCGTACGAGACTTAACGAGATTTAACGAGACTCTCTAAGCCCTCCAGCCGCCGCGGTGGCTAAGCGGTTATGGTGCTCGGCTGCTGACCCAAAAGACGCGGGTTCGATCCCGGCCGCGGCGGTTGGAATTTCTTTGGAGGAGAAATTCTAGAGGCCCGTGTACTGTGCGATTTCAGTGCACGTTAAAGAACCCCAGGTGGTCGAAATTTCCGGAGCCCTACACTACGGCGTCTCTCATAGCCTTAGTCGCTTTGGGACGTTAAACCCCACAAACCAAACCTAAGCCCTCCTACGCGACCGGCATGCAAGCGCCGGTTGGACTCCAAAGGAGTCACAAAAAATAGCTGCTGCCAGTGTCTTCTCAATGTTTATCAAGATATCAGTCGCTGTGCGTTTGATAATGCACGGAATTATAATTTCCGATTTCTAATGACGCGTGCAAAAAGCACATAAATGCCACGATACACTTTGTTGCCATACGTGATCTCTTAGGGGCTTCGCGCATCGAAACAAAGCCGCGCAGGCGCACAGGGGCCCGGGTGAGAAGCGCTGCGTTCAAAGGGCAAGGCATCGCGCCGAACGGGTGGTGGCGTTCCTCCCTTCCATTACGGTGCGGTTCGGGTGTCCACCGAGATGGCAGAGAATTACTGCGCCATTTCCTTTCCTCAAAAAACCTTGCGTTCAAATGGCAAGGCATCGCGCTGAGCGGGTGGTGGAGTTCCTCCCTTCCTGTACGGTGCGGGTGTCCACCGAGATGACATTAGGCCCGTAAACATTTCATGCTTACTCTACTCTCGGTTACGGGAGAGGCAGAGATTTTTTTAAGTAGTAATCAGCGTTTATATAAATGTAAATTGGTTTTTGAGGAAAGGAAATGGCGCAGTAACTGTCTCACATATCTCGGCGGACACCTGAACCGCGCCGTAAGGGAAGGGAGGAAGGTGGGAGTGAAAGAAGAAAGAGAGAAAGAGGTGCCGTAGTGGAGGTCTCCGGAATAATTTCGACCACCTGGGGATCTTTTAACGTGCACTGACATCGCACAGCACACGGGCGCCTCTTGCGTTTCGCCTCCATCGAAACGCGGCCGCCGCGGTCGGGTTCCTATCTCTGGTTGTCGCGTCAGTGTATTTTGATTGACTAGGTATGAATTTCGGGCTCCTTGTTTACTCGTAATGTTGGGTCTGATCTGGTCATCTTTACCTGCCCTTTTCTGTGTAATGCCGACTCTTCTCCCCCCCCCCCCCTCCCCCCGAAATGGTCCGCTTCTGAAAACGAGACCTAACATAGCCTAGCCGAACCCTGTATGTAGTATCGCCCCTGATGAACAATGAGTGACGACGTTTGGGGGGTCGTTAGACAGGAATTGTCTATAGACTGTCTATAGACTCTATTGCGACCCGCCGCTGTGGCTCAGTGGTTACGGCGTTCGGCTGCTGACCCGAAGGACGCGGGGTCGATCCCGGCCGCGGCGGCCGAATTTCGATGGAGGCGATATGCTAGAGGCCCGTGTACTGTGCGATGTCAGCATCATCATCATCAGCCTGACAACGCCCACTGCAGGGCAAAGGCCTCTCCCATGTCTCTCCAATTAGCCCTGTCCTTAGCCAGCCGCGGCCACCATATTCCCGCAGATTTCTTAATCTCATCCGCCGTTAAAGAACCCTAGGTGGTCGAAATTTCCGGAGCCCTTCACTACGGCGTCCCTCATAGCCTGAGTCGCTTTAGGACGTTAAACCCTAATAAACCAAACCAAACCGAACCAAGCCAGACTCTATTGCCTTCCTATAGATATTTTCTTTTGAATATCCCCAGTCTATACACGGTACATAGACAAAAGTCTACTAAAAGGGTATGGTGGCCATAAATGTATAGATTGTCATAGACTGTTTACAGGATTTTCATTCCCTATAGACTGGTCTATAAGATAGATATCTTTGTAGAAATAATGGGCCCCTTTCGAAATAAAAGAAATTCCTGGCTAGGTGCCCTTTCTCTCTGGTAAAACTTTGTTAGGGTGTCCCGAAATTTCGGTGCGCGTTACAGAGCACCCCGTGTGGTTAACATGAACGAGGAGGCGTGCATGCCGCCGCACTCTGGGCCGTAGCCCAGAGTGCGGCGGCTTTTGCGCATAAAGTCGTCAAACCACTCAACCTCGCCTGCGTCGTTTCGCTTTCGACGTCTTTCAATATATCTTCCCCCAAAACCGTTTGTCCATTCTTGCAGGATCTTTGAATCATCCAGACCCCAGGCAAAGGCGGTTGCGTGTAGTGCCAGTATACAGCGCGCGATGGCATTGCCCGCTCGATGTAGAGAACGCTCCGAAAGGGAACCGGTATCCATATATGCCATTACTTGCCGCTCCTTCCCATCGTCCTCCTCTTGCCTTGTTGTCGGTGCTGTATATGAGATACACGCGTTCATTCAGCCACCTTCCTGCGCGCGCGAAGGTCCATCATTCATAGGCGCGTTTGCCGCCGCGGACCCCCCCCCCCCCCCCCTTTCTCTATCCGCCGCCCATTGTGCCGGCGACGGCCGCAGCCTTTCCGGACACACATCCGCAGCTGCAGCAGCCGCCTGTTCTCCATCGCGGCATTCCCGGCGCTACGGGACACGCATAAATTGAGCCCCCCCCCCTCCCTGGGCACCTCCGGCCTTCTTCTTGAGTACCTTGCGGCATATATCCTCTGTCTCTGCGGGCTCCGAGAGTCTCGAACCTTGCACCTGACTGTCGGAGCCGAGAGAGTCGCAAGTCACGGTGCGCATGCGTGTCAGGCACCAGCGGTGGTGGCGCACTGTAGTCGACGGCATCCGGGTGTGTGTGTGTGTTTTATGTTACACGTTATTCGCGTACAGCCACACGGATACCGGTGCTGAACGAACACTGTGCGAGCTGATCTTCCCGGGGGAAGCGCGCTGAAAGGAGTAAACCTTGCGAGGGTATTTGGTTGTCACAACACCAGGGCATTGCTCCCGCGCATTCATCCGCGGTTCTCGTACTACATGCTATAGCCCAGTGTGACGCGAAATCTTATTTAACCGCAGATATGTGTGGGTAGAAGGTACTGACGATGTTCAAGATTTAGCGCAGCGTGTGTGTCGGCAACGCTACAGCTAACCTCCAATAGCCGCGTTTGCATGAATGCGACAGAAGTCGACTCCAGTCCACTTTTTTGGGAGAACGAAAGGTGTGGCAGTCTCTCTCCCCTTTCTCCTTCCCGCCCCTGCTCTTTTCTTCGACGTTTTTGCACTCTCCCTCCGAAAGTGGTCTAAAGTCGACTTCTGTCGCATTAATGTAAACGCGGCGAATGCGCTTTCGCGCACGGAGCTCGACGCGACAGGTGCTCCGGAAGCTGGCCGCCTGTGGGCAATCTGCGCATGCGCATTGGCGGCTCGCGGTAAACGGTGCCGCGTGGTGGCCGCTCATTCATTTCTGTCCACGTCACATGTTTCGTGCGCAAAGCTGACCGGGTGCCTCGAAATTCGTGCAACCACTCTGGCAGAGTCCATTGCATCTGTACGGGCTCTCGCTATACGGCTGGGAATTTATTACAACAGTGTCGGCAGCTCTCCATACGTTTGGTACTGCGGTTTCGCAAGTCGCCAAGCGCATTTCGTGTTGCGTTTGCTCAAGTTCCGCTGGGCGCTTGATAGTTTCGTCTACGCGTGTCTGGCCTTGATCGCAGGGATTCCAGCTACCGTACATTGCTTTGAGCCACCTACTGGGGCTTTCGGCGCGGAGTGGACCCAAGCGGCCACTGACTTCGGAATCGAGGTAATATTTTTACAAGGCTAGTGGAACAAGAAAGAAAAGAAATGTACACCGCTTTGAGGATAACATCAAGCGTAGCAGCTCAGCCAGTTGATCGAGCTGAAAGGATAAAGCTGGATTTGCCAATTGCTAGTCGTGTTTACCGCTCAGAAGTATGCGGGTCATACGGCAGAGTGCGGAGACAAATGCCGGGCGCCTTCCCACCATTACACGACGCTCATCCCTTTTCTCTCCGACGACGCTTCCCATTTTGTTTCCCTTTGCGACTCGCTTCGTACGCAGGCTAACATCGATCAGCCGGAGAGGCGATGCCTACATCACGCGCGGCGGCGGCGGCCACCGCCGTGCCCCATATGGCCTTTTTCTCCGCCGTCCCAAGGCCTTCCTGCCGCCGACGTCCTCGACGCCCTCTCCCTTTTCCCCCTGCTCCCCGCTGATCGATGTCCCGGCGGCACGCGCGCGTCCTTCCCGTTTTCCCGCGCATTCGGCGAGGCCGCCGGACCACGTGGTCGGCTGAGCTTTCGCGGGTTTTTCCGCGCTCTCTCTTTCTCTCCATTTCCTCCTCTCTCTTCCTTCCGCCTGGCCGCCCGCGCCCCGGGGCCGTGGAGCGGCGCTGGCGCACGCGGCTCTCTTGCGAAACGTTTGCGCGCTCGTTCCTTTTCTCTCCTTCCCTACCCCTGCCTTTTTTTTTGTATTCTTTCGCTGTTATTATACAACGTAGGACAGGTGGAACAATAGCCGCATTGCGTTTTTTTGTTTTCTTTTTCGACTGGCGTGTGGTCTGTCGACGGCGCGTTCTACGGAGGCGCGCGTGTTTGCGACACTTTGTGAGGAGGGATTGTGGGGATGGGGGGGGGGGGGGGGGGGGGGCTAAGAACATTTTCTCCGGGGTTGGATGGAGCAACACCTTCGAGACAAAGGAATGCGTCTGTGCGTCACTGGATGGAGCCGCCGTCGTTAGGTGTCGGGAACGACTCGGGACGCGGGGAACGCTCGTGACACGAGCTCGCGCGGGACACACCGGGTTTCTGAGCGGGACCCATTAGGGATTCCTTTCGCCTCTCTTCCACTGTTATGCATATGTTCTCTTCCCTTATACTGTTTCCTTCCTTGAAACGGGAAGCGTAGGGTATTCATTTTGGGAAGGCGAGCGCGAGAATGGTTTTGGGGATTGCGACAGATGCGTGCAATGTGCGCGAGGATTACGCGCATTTTTCTCTTCTCCGTCTACTATCCTCTTTCGCTGATTATGCGTCTTCGTTCCTCCGCTTGTTGTGTGCAGCGATAGTCGGCTCGGCACAATATCTGGAGTGTTATATTAGACGGATTTCTCATCGTTCGCTCTTCTGTGTGTCACGCACGTGTCGGTAGACAAGGGTTCGGTGCTTCGCGGTCACTGCTTCCCTCTCTGTCTCTCACCTCCTTTCCCTTCCCCCTCCCCCGCCCAAAAAAACGAGGGAGACGATGGGAGGTGAAATGAGGGGCATAGAGGCATCGATTTGGCGAGAGCAGCACGCCATGATCACGTGATGCGCTTTTGGCGCCGTACATTCCCGTGACGTCAGCGCCTCGTCTTCCGTTGCCGCGTGGGATGTTGTAACCACCGTGCCGCCGCCCCGTATTTAGGGAAGTTTTCGGGACGCGGGGGCGTTGCAGGCGTCGAATCCGACAACGGCGGCTCGCGAACGAGGGTTCGCACTCGCCGACAGAGGGCGCGCTTCGTTTAGAGGGAGAGAGGGAAAAAATAAAAGAAGGGCGAGAGATTTGAATTGCGAAACTGCATACGCAGAACCTAGGGGGCCCCGGCGCGTGGCACGGCTTCTTTCGTTGGGACGCGGAGAAGTCTCCCGGCAACGCCGCTGTTTGCCGCCGCGAGCGCTGGCTGTCGATGTTGCTGTTTACTCCGAGAGAGCGCGCGGTGTCCGGACGTGGGTGTCACCGAGGGTTCTTCCGCAGAGCGTTGTAGCGGGGTTGGCGTCGGCGCGTCCGAACCACTCGACGTTGGAGCGTTGTGAGTATTGCCTGCTTTCCCGCCTGCAATCTGTCTCGGGTATAGCGGCGGCCTGTCGGCGGTGGTCAGCGCCACCGTCGGCCACGTGTAGTACTCACGGCAGCCTTACCCGTTGTTATGCAATTAGCCCAGTTTTGTGACATACATATGGTGCGACCTTTTTCAGTCCCTTGGTTGCGGGTTCGATTCGATGCGGGCGTTTTGGCTGAAGATAGTCGGCCCTGTAAAAGAATGTTTTGTTGTATGGCGTCGGTTGCGAGGTGCGGGGAATAGACATGCACCCAGAACGAAACACTTTAGTAGCCGAGAAGAAACTTTATATTCTTCTTCGATCGCGTATGTTGACTCATGATGATGACGGATAAAGGATTACAGCATGTGTCGCCACCTAATGAAGCTTATAACACTCATTTAGAGGCCCGTGTGCTGTGCGATGTCAGTGCACGTTAAACAGGTGGTCGAAATTTCCGGAATCCTTCACTACGGCGTCCCTCACAGCCTGAGTCGCTTTGGGACGTTAAACCCCAATAAACCTAAACATACAGGAGTGCAACAGACAGGGGCTTATTTATGGGTCGCTCTTGGAGTGGGAGGTTGGGGGAGATGGTGGGTGGTCTCATTTGAGCAATGTATTTCTTATACTTTTCCCTCGAAAAAAGTTCGGGGTTTAGTATGTTTTTTTTTTTATGGAAAATTGCTTATTTGAGATAGTGTATGTGTGTGTGGGGGGGGGGGGGGGGGGGGGGGGGCAGCTCCTCTTGAATCCGCCCCCCAGGCAACAGGTCGGCTGGTCTGTGCGTACGGAAGTTTCTCCCCACAGCTTTCATATCGGCTACGTGTTGATGTACAGCCGGCGAAATCCTCAGATGGCGTGCGTGACGGCCGCTTTTTGCTTTCTCCTGCATTTTATGACGAACCAAACTTAATAAATATCGAATCTAACCACGGGCTCACCAAGCCGCACCTTTATATTCAGCTTTCCGCAAGTTTGCTTCGTCGTAAAAAGAACAGGAGAAAGCAAAAAACGGCCGTCACGCACGCCAGCTAAACATTTGGCCGGGGCTTTCACGAGGCAACCGCCGCGGCGATTTCTTTGCAGCTTATTGCTCTCAAGGTTAGAACGTATCATTTGCATCCGTAAACTGTTAGCGCCCGGCCTGCGACGAAACACCACACAGAAAGGGAGGTGCTGGCTATTGAGGCGGGCACCTTTGAACGGATTTTTTTCATTTTTTTGAATTGTTTCAATTGATTGACCAATTATACGCTAAATTTTCGTAATTGCCATCATCAAGCGTTGGCTTTTCAGTGGGAGCATGTTGACACACCTTTGAACCCCCTTTTTCCAATTTTTCATTGCTTTAATTAATCTGTTAATTACAATGTTTTCATTAACTCGTAATCGCCAATCACACACCAGTCAATCACTAGAACCACAATTACCGTGATAGTTTTTTTTTTTTTTACGCAGCCCCCGATAATTTGTGACACGCGGAGCCGACTGCACGGCTTTTCGACCGAACGAGTTGTGTACGCTTCGCCTAATGTCCTGTTGCCATTTTTCTACAAATTCAGGATTGAGCCTGCCGAAGTCGCGCAAGCACTTGTGGGCAGTGCAGGGCTGTGAGCGTGGCTAACGTTTGTTTTATGGCAGGAGGGACAGTTTACGTAGTATTGGTACCTGGTTTGTGGTTTGGTAAGTTTACGGTGTTTGACGTCCCAAAGCGACTCGGGCTGTGAGGAAAACCGTGGTAAAGGGCTCCGGGTAATTTCGATCACCGGGACTTCTTGCACGGACATCGCACAGCTAATACACGGACCTATATAGCATTTTGCCTCCAGCGAAATGCGACCGCCGCGGCCGGGATCTAACCCACGTCTTTCTCATCAGCAGCCGAATACCTTTACCTGTCAGACACCTCAGCGGCTGTTGTATAATAGAAGCGATAATGATAACAATGGGGCAGAAACGCGGAGGGTAACGAAAAGTGCTCAACCTAAGTTAAGGACAACGCAGCGAGCTATGCAAAGAAAAGAAATTATAGGTGTATCGTTAAGAGACCGGAAGCGGGCAGAGTGGGTGAGGGAACAAAATGACATCCTAGTCGAAAGCAAAAGGGAGAAGTGGGCTTGGGCAGGGCATGCAATGCGAAGGCAAGATAGCCGCTGGTCCTTAATAAGGGTAACGGAGTGGATTCCAAGAGACGGCAAACGTAGCAGGGGGCGGCAGAAACTTAGGTGAGCGGATGAGATTAGTAAGTTTTACGGGGATATGGTAGCTGCAGCTGGCACAGGACCTGGTTAATTGGAGAGACATGGGAGAACCCTTTGGCCTGCAGTGGGCGTGGCCAGGCTGATGATGGCGATGATGATGTGTAGCAATCGCACTCATAATGATCGGCTGAAGACTACGTTGTACTTTTAGTCCTTCCCCGCATACAGTGATCTTAGTTCTCCTAGTGTGTTGTGGACCGCAGCGGTGGCCTAGTCGTTTGAGCATCCGCCTCTCACGCGGGAGGTGTGGGGTTCAATCCCCAGTGCCTCCGGGCACCCACCGGTGATACAATGGGTGCAAGCTTTCCCCTGGTCGGGTGCTCGGCTTCTTTAGGGGGAAATGCTTTGCATTGGGTCTCTGACCCCTCCTTCAGTAAACGAAAAATACCTTGCGCCTTAGCGCTCTTTGGCCCTAGGTGCCCTTGCGCCATAAAAAATTGCGAGGACACTTTGGCAACTAAAGTGTTGAGAGGCGAAAACCGAGGACACTGTGCCGCGACGACTTTCGGTGGATATGACGTCACACCGTTCCCGTGGCTATATCAATACCTAAATTATACATCTTTCGGGGTTGTTAAGTGTTAATTACGCTTAATAAGACATTTTTTTACATCTAATCTGACACAAATGTGACGCTTTTCCGACCATTCTGTGACAATTTCCACTATGCCGCGACGACTTCCGGTGGATGTGACGTCACACCGTTCCAGTGGCTATATCGACGTCCGCGTTATTTCGACGCAATTTCGACGTTTTTGCTGACATTTAATTAACTAATTAATCAACAGTCATCAAACTTGGACTCTAGGTTCATTTTTTCCTTCTCTACCTGAAGCAGCCATTCATTTCCTCCTATCTCTTTTAGTTCCCGAGTTAGTACGAGTTAAACGCCGCCAAAGGTGTGACACCCTCTGCTCGCAGACGACAGTATGAGCCATTAAAGGCTTTCGCCTTAAAATTCATCATAATCATTATAGTCTGCCGTCGTTCAGGCACCCTCCGCGCCACGCAGGAATGGAAGTTGTGCGCATGTGCGGTGCTCCTTCTGTTCTAGATCTGCGCTGCGGCGTTGTATGAATGCGCGCCCTGATTGCTGCCATGTGGCGGCGGCGCGAGGGGCGCTCTCTCCCCACCCACCTCGAAGCACGTGGCTGTCTCGGCGTCGGTGGGCGTCGTCACGTGGACGGCCGACGTCACTTTTGTCATTCGTGTTTCTTTCCTTTCTCCGCCTGTGCCCACTCCTCATTCGTTCCTCGAGGGCGCGTGGAGCTGGAGACGAAAGTCGAGCCGTTCGCGGAAGTGGACGTCGCCACGTGCTGCCTAAGCCTTCTTCCGTGAAAGTGGAACCGCGCGAGAGGCGCGCTCAGCGAAGGAAGTGAGGTAGAAAGGAAAGGCGGGGATGTTTATGAGGCGCACGCACTCCGATCGACTGTCTTGTTGCGCAAGAGAAGTAATGAAATCGACAGAAGAACCCCCCTTCCCCGCCAGTGTGTGTACAGCCTTTGTCAAAAGTTTAGAGCCCAGGGGGTTTGCTTCAAAGCACTACTGTGGCGCTCCATTAGCACTCATGGAAGTCCTACGTATCGGAGGGAGCAGGACGAAAAATCTTCTTACCTTCAGGAGATTTGGGGCGCTGAGCACGCATTACGAACAAAGCAGTGTGGCCCAGAAGCAAACCCCCTGGGCTCTAAATTTTTGACAAAGGCTGTACAGAGGGCAAAACACATGTCTAGAACGACTGAACTGTGTGTTCTGCAGCTCCCAAAGCTGCTGCGACGAGGGAGGCAAGAAATGACGGTGAAATCCTTTGAGTTTAACTGCACGTACTTACATCCAGACCCATTTAACAAAATGCTATCGCTAGATATCGCGTGTTCAGCTGGAAACCGTCCCAGAACATGTTCTGGACAAGCGTTTTGCCCTCAGTACTTTAGCAGCGAATGAAACGCGGGCAAGACGGTTCAAACTCAAACAGCAAAATGAGAAGGTGTAAGCCGGGGGAAACTCAGTACACTATAGCGCAGGTTAATTTGACTTGAAGGCGCAATGACCGCCGTTTAAAAGTGTTAATCAACGTAGTATTTTTTTTTTCAATTGGAGCTATAGTCGGATAAAACTCAAGAACGAGGCGGCTTTTTTCCCGTCAAAGGACACCCTTACAGCCAGTGGCGTCGACCTATTATCATGGACCCGCTATAGGGTGACAATGCAGGGAGTGGCTCTTATACCCCTGTCACACTAGCAAATTTAATGTCATTCGAATCGAATGACATTAGCACCTAATGTCATTATTCGACTGCTACACGGGAACATGTAATGTCATTAGGTTCGAATGACATTCGCCATCGAATGAGTTAGGGGAACTCATTCGCATTCGATCTCGAACCGAATGCGTACTCTGGAAACCAGGTACGCAGCAGGAACAAGCGACGCGAAAAAATAACGTGCACACTGCTAAACCTAGAAAGTGCATTTATTTAGTTCTGGTAAAAAAAAGTTAATGTTCGCGAATCTCTTAAAAGATCTAAATAAAAGTTTTCTACTACTACTACTACATAATGTTGGTGTGAATCTGTTCACACTAGAGGCTGTCGTGGATAGCTATTACTCTCGGTCTCAGCAGCCTACAGCAGCGGCCGAGCGCGAAGCAGCGTCTTTCCCGCGACCGTCGGTCATTTTGGGATGCGTGATTCTTGCTGGCTGGCGTGCCCTGTTTGTTAAGTTCGAAGGTACTTAAAGACGTAACTGAGCAGTTCACCTTTTGGAAGTCATTTCCAAGCTCAGCGCGTGTCCGCGCGCCACCATGTCAGCCATTTTGTTTGTTTACATTTATCGGATTTGTCATTGACTTTGTACTTGGCTTGGCTTTTGATGGCTAAAGTGGTGCAGAATGGCCGCAAATAATATTTTAAGGTTATAATACGGCACACAAATGTTCTCACCCGCTTTTGAAACACTGCACAACAATTTCAAACATCTTTTATGCGCGCTGATGACGTTCGGTTGGTCTATTTTTTTTTTCACTGATCGTCGATGCCATCATTTTCGAATGACATTACTTTTCTCCGTGTAGCACCGAAGGAGGCCGAATGGCATTCGATGCATCGAATGCCATTAGGTTCGAATGACGTTAAATTTGCTAGTGTGACAGGGGTATTATTGCATTGTCATGCCAATAGGTTCATGTGAATCGGCCGACGCCATTGGCTGGAAGCGGCGGGTCCTTTGATGGAGAAACGCCGCTCAGTTCTTGAGTTGTATCTTACTACAACATGTTTGTGTTTCAGTTCTCTCGCTCGTGCTTCATTCCTCCCCGCACCGTACAGGCGGCTTTTTTTTTTTTTTTTCATAAAGTAAGAACTGAACTGCTCTAACGTTGAATGAATCATTTGGCTGTCAGACGGTTGGAGAGAAGGTGTAAAAGAGGCTGTAATGACGAAGTGGAGCCAGCAAGTTTACGGGAGTAACTACCGACACTAAGGATAACGTAAAACTTGATACTTCAGAACGTCAGTGCGTCAGTTCGAGACCAATAGACAAGGGCGTCCGCAGAATTTTTTGCAGGGGGGGGCCCCGTTGGTGCCCCGGGGGGGGGGTATGTTCGTAGCAAAAAGGCGCTATTTGCGCAGTAAATTTATTTATTTATATATAAATAAAAATTAAACAAAATGCACACATGAAAGAAAAATTACAAACAGCAAATTAAAGCGCGGCTAGGAGAGGTACATTGGAGTTTATCAACGAAGAAACAACTAAAATTAATAAAAAATGCAAAAAGATGCTATATCACTTCGTGGAGAAGAGTGCTCAGTCTTCCTGCATACGGGTTCTCGACTCACCCGGATTGATGACCAGCACACAGCACAATATGTTCGCAAACACGCAACTACAGTCACTCAGTCAGTCTTCCTTGAACAGCAACTGTAGGCGCCTCGGATTTTTCTGGGCGAATTGCGTAATTACACGTGTGATAAATTCACTTCTGTGCTTCATTACACGCTCTCGGTGCACACTCATCATACACATTGATTGGAAAAACTGTTGAACGCGTACGTTGAAAACAAAAGATGACTATATATACAACGAAAACTTATTTACAAGATAAATGCACGCTCGCAGCTTCATACACCTCGCTCCATCTTGCTCGCGCATCCGCACAGTCGAGCAACCCCACACACACTGCTCGCCGCTCGTCGTTTTCTCGTCCGCTGTCTTGGTTGTTCTCAGCTTCGCTGACAACCGGCCACTAAAAACACCCAAGCACAAACACAGAGGCGCGCACACGTGCGAGGGCTTACTTGCCGCAGTATCCCCGAATGCGCACTTTGGGGGTGAAAGGAACGCCGCGCAACTTCCGAGGGGAAGGGACACTCGCCACTCCGGTCGGAAAATTTGTTTTTGTGTTTTTATGGGGTTCAGAGCCCCAAAACGACTCAGGCTATGAGGGATGGATTAGTACAGAGTTCCGGGTAATGTCGACCACCTGGGTCTCTTTACCATGCACTGACACGCACAGTACATGGGCGCTGTTGTGATTTGAGGCCCAGCCAGAGGTGACAGGCGAGCCAGGCAGGCGCCATCGGGCTGCGTTGACCAAAGGCGCTGGTTTTCACAGAAGACGCAAAGAACGCTGGTGCGGGGGCGCCTCGGGAGACTGCGTCGCCGTGAACAAAAGCAGCTAATAATCCCCTTTGCCGGAGATTCTGAAAGCGGCGCTTCTACCGAACTGCGCTACACGTGGATCGGAGGAGACAGCGAGCGGCGGCGGCGCCAACTCATCGCCCGCTTGCCCCTGAGCAGCCCGACAAAGCGGGGGTGGACACGGCTGATTTGTCCTTCCCTCCTTAAGAATTCATCGGTGACCGGCGTAACGACATAGGCGAAAACAAGATGCCCCGTGCACTGTCTGCCTCCGTGTCGCTATCTCTCTACAGATCAAAGAAACAGACACCCATCTCAAGGCGGCTCGAAACACATGCTCGCCGGTGCCGCTGTATGTCTGGAACAGGTCGCCCTTCAGTAGAGCTAACGATGGCGTGGTTTGAAAACGGCGGAACGACGCACGCCCGGACGCGGCATTTCGCAGATGTGACCATGCGGGGCTGCTTTTACCCTTTTGACTGAGCGCACCACCGCCCCTGGTGTGCGGCCATCACTCACGGTTCGAGTGAGTGATTTTCCAGGGGGGTGCAACCGCCCCCCCTTGCCCCCCCCCCCCCCCCCCTCCGGACGCCCATGCCAATAGATAAGGTCTTGATTGATTGATTCATTCATTCATTCATTCATTGATTTAAGGAGCCGCGGCAACTGCTCCTCTACTTCGGCGCCGCGCATGCAGCGGAATTTTTACTGTTTGTCATTTCAAGTTATTTCATAACTTTCCTAGTCGGCTGCTGACACTTCTCCCACTAGCACTTGCATCGCTTTCGTCCAGTGTCATGAATGTGTACGGCGTTTCCACGGATCAGCTAATTATTTTAGTGAATAATGGTTACCTGCCACAAATCAAGACAGGAATTACCGTACTCAATTGCCATCCGATGCGATCCTGCCTTGGAGTCCGCACACCTGGTATACTTTGATTCGTAATACTTGAACTCCTTTGTACTTATATTCCCGCGCTTTGGATTTTCTAAGTTTCGGAATGTCTTTAATTTATTTGGTGCTGTGCCATCTTTGGTCGCGTGTTATATGTTTATGATGGCTCCGCTTATGTTCTACACCGCAAGGGGTACTTCAGAATGCGTTAAGTTTTAAGTGAGAATTGTTTGCTGCCTCCTGTACATTGCGTGTGGCATCGCCCTACGCAGCCAGCATCCGAGCCTGCGACCTCCTTTATCACCCTTTGCGTTACAGTCGAACCTAGCTATAACGAGACTGTTTATAACGAAGTGACGGATATAACGAAATAATGACGATTTCCCTTAGAAGCACGCGGTCAACTCGGGCTATAACGAAGCCACGCCTATAATGAAGCTACGGCTACAGCGAAGCAATCGCCGTGCCCCTTAAACTTCGTTATAGCGAGGTTCAACTTTAGATACACGCGATTGAGGGCGGTGAGCTAAACAGGCACACTGTCGAGTGCGTCAGTCAATAAATAGACTGTTGTCATAAAATCAGTAGGCGGCCACAGAGAGCGGTCCTGACAATACATCGGTAATGAATTTTTCATGGGGCTTTGGAGCGTAAGGGCTTACACCTCTCAGACACGTGGACGCATTCGGTCGAGGGTAGAAATGTAAGCGCGCCCCATACGCACCGACGGGCTTTGTTCGGCCAGGACGCGCAACACAATAGGCTATCAAGACACCATTGACAAAGCCAGTGCGTTAAAATAGGAATATAATAGAATGAGAATGTTGCAGCTTTATTTTTTTTTTTTGCGAGGGCTCGGAAGCGCATGTCGCGCTCTCGCGAGATGCAGTAACAACTTGGCGACTTGGGCGTGTGGCTCATCGTTGGGGCTGTCTGTGAAGATGGTTAAGTGGCAATATAAAAGCAACATAAAGCTAACGGAAAGTTAATAGAATGTTGTGTAACAAGTAAAAGGGCGGAATATATTTTTGTGACGGCTGTATGCGTACGTGACTGCGCCGCTCTCGTGTGACGTAGTTACTGCGTTCGGAAAATTAAGCTTGTCTCGTTAGGTTACGAACTTGAGATCAGTTTATAGGAAAGCAGCAGGAAGTCAATAGATAGTTGATTAAAAAGCCCGCTACGGCGTGGCAACGCTATTAGGCTCTTTGTTATTAGGCTTTCAACATGAAGTCATTATGGGACAACAGGGGTTTAGGGGGGCTTATAGTCCCAAAGCGACAAAGGCTATGAGGGACGCCGTAGTGAAGAGCTCCGGATAATTGCGACCACCTGGGGCTCTTTAACGTGTACTGACATCGCACAGTATGTGACAATTGAAAAGCAACATAAACGCGATTGAAAGTTCATACACTTACAGTAAAGGGCCCGTATAGATAGAAGAGTGGAAGCGATCTTTCGCGAGATGGGCCCTGAGCGGCGGTGCCGCGTGGCGTTGTGCGGCTTGAGGGCCCCCTCCCACCCCCGACGTCGTCGGCGTCTCCGAGCCGAAGTCTATTTTCAGGTTTCTGGGGTGGGGGTGGGGGGCGCCAGAGAAGCACGCCACGGGCTCTCCCCTTGTTCTGCTCGAGCGTGTGTGCGCTTCCAGTCGTCGGGCGCCCCGGATGGCGAAGGGGGGGGGGGGGGGGGGGGGGGGGGGTAGTGTAACGCGTCGGCTAGGCGCCACGTTAACCCCCCCTCCCCTCGTGGCTAGCGTGGCCATCGCGTGTGAGCGCGTATGCCTTGTGATCCCCTTTCGCCGTCGCCCTGCGTGGTGTGTGGTTCGTCGCGCGCTGTTTTGTAAGCCGCGGATTTTATTACTGTATCGTTTCGCGTTTTGTTTTTGTTCGCGCCGGCTCCCGGCCTCTCCGTTCTCTCCCCTTCAGCCTCCTTTCTAGCTTTTTAACGCGTTTTCTTCTCGTCGTCGCGACATTCTCTCTTCCTCCCCCATTCCCCCTTTCATCCATCTCTTTTTTTTTTTCCCCTTTAAGCGTTGCTTGCTTGCTTTGTCTCTCCGGGGCTCCTGGCAACAGCGGAGCTCGCGTAGGCGTTCCGCTGCTGCGTGCCGTGGGCGGCGGGCCGGTCGGCTCCGCCCCGCGTAGCGGGCGGCTGCGGTAGTAGCGCATTCCGCTCGAAATGCGTGTTTATTTTTTTTTGTTAGTTATTTCATTATTGTTCCAGAGCTTTGTGCCCCCCCCCAACCTCCCTTACCCGTACGCATACGAGGCGAGCGTGCAAATCTTGTTGGCACCGTTGCCCGTGCCCGTCACCCCTGTTTGTTCGAACTCTTCTCATTTCGGAGCTGCGATGGTCGCGTTATGTTCTGTTCGTGTGTTTTTGTAGGACCCGCGATGCCTTAGCGGGAGGGCTATTCGAGTGCCGTACTTTATTCTTTTTTTTGTTTGTTTTATCGGGTGCAAAGCGTCAAAAGCCCGTTGGCATGGGCAGGAGCGCAGACGCGTGTTGACTTGGGCTGGAGAAAACAAAAAAGGGGGAAGAGAAATGAATTTTTTTTTCTTTTCCAAAGTGAGCAGCTGCAGAATATAGTCTATGTAAGGAAAGAACCAGTACGAAAGGAACGCCCGAAGTAGAAACTGTCTGGGACCGCAATTCCGTTTGTTCGGTGCAGATATAAAGTGCGTAGAAATTTGTCGGGCGGTCAACACTTTCAACTCTTGATGATGCGACCTCGAAGAGGGGCGAAAAGTTTTTTGAGTCACGCGCAGCTTGAATTAAGGGAAGGTTATTGATGCACTTGGTGTTGACGAGACCGAACCGCCAGTTCGAATAAACCGAATGTTTGAATTAAGCGAGTTCGAGCGATACTCTTAATCTAGCGCGTAAAATTTTGCGACAGAGATTGCAGGATCTAACGAGTTGTAATATACGCCGTTACGTGGAGTGCGGGGCTGTTGTGGGGGGCATTCGTGTACTCATTAACTGATGGGGGCTCGTTCTGGGCTGCGGAGATTGCGGTGTCTTTTAGCAGCGGTCATAAAATAAACAACGGTGTCGTGCCCTGGAGTATTGACATGGCTTTATTGGACCGTTAAAAGGAGGGGGAGTTTGTGGCTCCATGTATACTTCCGACTGCCGTAGATAATGGCGCCTTATATGCCGCCTAGGTTAAGTGCATAGATTGGGGACGGGTTCAGGGGTGATTGCGCCCTGTGTAACCACGGGTTTCGGAATAAAGCGGAAGCTTCTCGTGGCTGGGGCTTCCCATGTCATGCGCATGCGCGCAGACATTCGGGAAATCGAAAACGAAGTGTTTTGTTGCACCTAATTGTTTATGACCACGCGACAAACGGAAAACCAGGCTGCTCGTTTTCTCGGAACCAGAAATTCGTAGAGGGTGGATCGAAAATTTGTCTTTGAGGAACGGAAATGGCGCAGTAACTGTCTCACTTATCTCGGTGGACGCCCGAACCACGCCGTAAGGGAAGGGAGTAAGGTGGGAGTGAAAGAAGAGAGAAAGAGAGAAAGTGGTGCCGTAGTGGAGGTCTCCGGAATAATTTGGACCACCTGTGGGTCCTTAAAGGGGCTGCGAAACACTGCTTGGGGGGATACCGGCTATACTTCAGGTGGGTTCTTTATGTCACACAGATGCTGACTTAAAAGAATTACAGGAATCGATGCACAGGAACGGGAGTTATACAGAGAAGAAATTTCAAAATACAAGCAAACAAAACGCTGCCCTCAACTCGATTTTGGCGGGGCTTCCCACTCCTATTTCGCTCTCCCAATGACGGCACCTGGCGCAACCAATCAAAGCAGCCAGCCAGAGCACGTCGCGGAAGTTTGCACTCCATGGTTGCCTGCTCCCTGTAACTCGTTTTTGCTGAGACTGGCAGCGTCGTTTCCATGCCAGAGCGCCCCTGGTGGTGTATTTTTATTTTACTTGCTTTGCAGGGCTTTTATCTAAGACAAACAAATTGTTTTTGTTGATCTAATATAAAACGCAGACAGGTGCAAAATGTGTCTATTTATTCACACAATTTGCAGTATATTTACTGTTTGTCCGATCATCAAGCTCGCGCCAGGTGATGTCATATCCGCTGCTAAAAACCCGCCACTGTGTGGCGACACCATCAGAGCCATGAAGTTGTTTTTGGGAGGACATTAAAATATTAAAAAACGGAATATACGCGGTATTACCGACGCTAATAGCACCATTGTAACTCACTGTATGCAATCAACAAGCAAAACAGTTAACTAAGATTGTGTTTCTGGGCCCCTTTAACGCGCACTGACATCGCACAGCGCACGGGCGCCTTTTGGATTTTGCCTACATTGAAACGCGGCCGCTGCGGCCGGATTCGAACCCGGGTACTCCGGCGCAGTAGAACAAAAAAAAAAAAAGATGTTCCGGGGCTCGAACCCGGAACCGCCGTTTGTCTACTGTTGCCGTATACACGCAGGGCCAGTGCACACGTATATGATACGACCATTCTATTCCGCATTTTTTTTTATCGCCCGTCGCGTCAGCAGGATCCGACGCGAAATGCGAAGATAATGCGGAATGGAATTTAATCATCCTACGCCCGGTCCAAACAGTTCAAGCCAGCACTGACACTTACATTTAACGTATGCTCAAACTCCCAACGCAGTGCGTGTCGTTGCTGCTGAAGAGGCTTTTTGCGCTGCCGTTAAGATGTCAAGCAGTTCTTGCCCAGTCCGTGACCTCTTTTTCCCGTCGTTTCGAAGGAGAAACGCCTCTAAAGCGCGGGCAAATCAATTTGAACCTAGTCTAGGAGTGTTAGGATAGCCTGTGTGTAATTTTCTTCATAGGGAGGCTACGCTTGTACGAGTAGGCAGCGTACGTATTACTTGGCCTTTCTGGGTAATTTCTTTTTCATTCGCCTCACCGGGGGGCGTATATGTACCCCCCGCCGTGCGTGTGTGTTCGTGCACAAAGCGAGGCGTGCGTCACACTGACCCAGCAGAATGGCAAACACGCTGGTTGATTGCGAGAGTGCGTTTCCTCTGCGCTCGGCCGGCGCTGCCGCGATTGGGGGAGTAAACAAGCGGCGCTTGACGAAATCGTTGGAGCGAAGGCTTAACGAAATTTAGCGGCGCTACGACGGAGGGCTTGAGCCTGCCTGTCCTGCGTGGTGGACCGACCAGATTGCACGATCCATTTGAAGGGGAAAGGAACCGACAGACTTCAGCCTTGTGTACTTTGCTCTAGGGACGAAACTGAGTTGACGTGCCCTTGCACAAATTTTTTTAGACAGCTAGTCTACAGACCGTCCATAGGCTATGTCTATCCGGTCTATAGAATTTCTATAGACAAATCCCATAGATTAGTCTATAGACATAGGCTTATGACCATACACATTTAATGGACTTTTGTCTATAGACAGTCTGTTGGTTATGAATAGACGAAAGGAAATATCTATGCGAAGGCAGTAGAGCCTACAAAAGTCTTTAGGAAGTCTGTAGAGCACTGTCCATTGAACTGGGAAATGAATCAACAGACTGGCCTTGTGTACTTTAATCTGATGACGAAACTGAGCTGAGGTGCCCTTACAGAAATTTCTTTATAGACAGCTAGTCTTAGACCGTCCATAGACTTTTTAGTAGACTTTTGTCTATAGATTAGTCTATAGACAGTCATAGATAGCCGTACACTTTTAATATACTTTTGTCTGTAGGGAATCTACAGGTTATGAATAGACAAAAGGAAATATCTATGGGAAGCCATTAGGGTCTATAAGAAGTGTATAAAAAGTTTACTGAGCATTTTTACAAGAGTGCGGAACCAGCGACTATACAGGGCCTGCATGTGTTGTGCGCATGCTCGTACCCGAGGAATGAGATTTGAAGGGCACACTTATGGGTGGCTTCGTGCTAGATTTAAGCGTCGTTCGTTAATCGTGATGGAGTAAAATTTTAAGCCCAGTGCAGAAAGAAGTATGGTAAGTGTACTGGCATGGACGTTCCCCGCTCTTAGATAATTGCGGCGAAACAGGTTTCGGAGGTGAAGTGTGACGGAGGCATACGACATCAGTTCTGACGCCGGCAAACAGTTGCCATGCGATGCACGGTCAGGTTTGGTCGCGTGCGCAGTGGCCTGCGCACTTTTGGCGAAGGCTCGACATATGTATTTCATACGCAGACTGTTCCGGCTGCAACGTTTGATGGTCAGTCGGCTTCTCTGTTCAATTGTGGTTCCCGCTGGCCGACTTGCGAGACTAATTTTCGCAAGCTCAAGGCTGTGGCCTTTTATACCGCCTGTATGCGTAGCCCCATATCATTTATGAAAACCTCTACACTATATAGTCGGGTACAGTTCAAGATTAAAGTGGCTTTTCCCCGTCAAGGGATCCCCGATTCTCATGAGCCCGCTGCCGTGGGTTGAGTGGCAATGCAGGGAGTGGCCACAATTCAAGAGGGAGATTATCCCTGGTAATGCAGGGAGGGGACTGCTCCCTTTTAACTGCCACTTCATGCATTGTTACCCTAGCAGGTTCATGAGAGTCGGCCGACGCCAGTGGATGGAAGGGGGGTCC
Source organism: Amblyomma mixtum (assembly GCF_055824585.1). NCBI lineage: Eukaryota > Metazoa > Arthropoda > Arachnida > Ixodida > Ixodidae > Amblyomma > Amblyomma mixtum. Next base: position 158,628,111 of record NC_143015.1, on the reverse strand, counting down.
TTTGCCAGGGAAAAAGTTTCAAAGGTTCGTCTGGGCGCGCCTTTTTCATAGCTTTATCGAGGGGGCTGACTAAGCTCCGGTGCTGACGATAAAGTTGCGGCGCTCCAGGAATCATTTCACTGTGACCAGAGGAACCTCAGGACGAACTGGCGGGCTAGTTGGTTACACATCTCAAAATTTCCGAGCGCACGAGAACGAAACGAAGCGGACAGAAAGGACAAAGGTGTGATTTTTTTTTCTTCCATTCTTGCTTTTCGCTCTAGATGCTTTCTCGACACCTGCTGGAATCGTTTCCGCCTGAACGCTTGTGTATCCGAGCAGCCGGTGCCCCCCCCCCTTCCAGTGTATTTCCTGCAATGCACGTTAATGGAGTTTTATGCGCTGTTGAATCGTTCTGGTCGTTCTAGCGTCGCTCCGGGTTTGATTTTTTTTTTATCCCTATCAGCGCGGCGTATACGTCAGAAGTCCGTGATTGACGCACTAAACGCGAGCCAGAGAGTTGAAGTTCCGCTTCCTTTTTAGTGATTAATATAGCTTCGGGCCGTGTGTCGTAATTGCTTTATTGGGGACAGTCAGCCAGTGTTCGCGTCGTGCGTAGTGCCGTCGCTATACGTTTCCGGCCGCGTGTGTTTGCGCAACCGGCGCTGACTCGTAGCACAAAAGGCGGCTGCATTGAAGGTTGTACGGGCGTCCCTTTCCCCCTTTCAGAGGTTCGCAGCATCAAACCCCTTGCCAATTCTAGCCGCGGTGGCTGAGTGGTTACGGCCCTCGGCTGCTGACCCGAAAGACGCGGGTTCGATCCCGGCCGCGGCGGCTGAGTTTCGATGGAAGCGAAATTCTAGAGGCCCGTGTGCTGTTCGATGTCAGTGCACGTCAAAGAACCCCAGGTGGTCGAAATTATTCCGGAGTCCTCCACTAGTTCATCTCTTTCTGCTTTCTGTCTTCTTTCACTCCCACCTTCCTCTCTTCCCTTACGGCGCGGTTCGGGTGTCCACCGAGATATGCGAGACAGATACCTGCGCCATTTCCTTTCCTCGAAAACCAAATTTCGCTTTTCAAACACCTTTAATGCGGGATGTTTGTCGGTGCTTGAAATAAAAAAAAAATTAACAAACACCTTCGCTCGGCGCGTGACGCAGAATGATGGAACGAGCAGAGATGAGATGTAGTTCAGCAGGATTCGTTGTTGGCCAAGTTGGTTCATGGCGGTAGATAGATGGGCGGCGCATAACGGGCATTCACAAGAGAGAAGACGGGGCAGGCAGGCGCTCGGGAAGATCCCGGAGGGTGGCGTGTTGCGCCACCTGCCGGCGGTGGCAGGTGACGTGTGTAGAGCTGCGCTGAAACATCGCATTACCGATGATCATATTCGTCTGTCGATTTCTTTACTTTCTTTTTGTGGCGTGGACTTTACTGCCAGTCGCAGTTTTTGCATGCGCCTTCCGGCCTTACTGGGCTCGCGATCATTGTAGTCCTCTTCCAATAGGCCACTCTCTTCGTTCTTCGAAGCACGTGTTCACGACAGCCGCGCGAGATCGCATTGGAGGCTACGAATGCGAGCCGTCTGCTCTCTACCAGCTACTGCGTGGCCGCGTCTCGTGAACGCGCGAGAACTGATCTCTCTCTCTTCAGACGCTGTCGCCTCGCGCTGACGTAGTACCTTCTGCTCCAGCAGCCACGGAATGTTGTCGCCTAGTCCGACTTTCGCCACTGTGACGCGCTGTTCGCCGGCGAAAGTGCCTTCCTGTTCAGCTGGGACGAACTCGGAGCGACGAGCTCTCCTCTTCGACTTGCGCTGGACGCCGACCTTGACGAGAGCGGAACAAGTGCGTTTGCCAGGGAGGCGCCGACCGTTGAGGAGCGACTCGCGGATTCGATGACCAAAGGTGGGCTCACTCACTCGCATGCGGTGAGGCTGTGGAGTCCCAAACGCGTTGAGTCGGGCTGGTTCGTTGTACGCGTATCCAATTGTACACCGCTGCAGAGTTTGCTGTGCAAAATCGCCTCACCGTTTCTCCAACTCCCTGTAGCTTCTTTCACGACTACGTTCGCGCCTTGATGTTTTCCTATAACGTGGAACGTTGGAGCAGGTTGACCACGGATCTTCTAGGACGGGGGCGCAAGCTGACGAGTAAAGGTGACGAGACGAGAGCAGGAGTATGGTGAACTAGAATGCGCTGCGAAGCTGGTCTCCGTTAGACTACAGCGCTGTCGTCAGTATAGCGGTCCGCTTTGAATAGTTTCCGATCGCAGCGCCTCCTTATCGGCGATGCGCGCTGCGATCGCAAAACTCTTGCAATCGGGCCTCGAAACAGGTTGGGTGTTGGGGTGCGCGTATAGCACTATTGCTGAACCGAATCGAATACGAATCGAGAAGTGATAGAACCGAATCGAATATGAATTGAATATCTGTACTAACATCCGCTATTTGTGCGAATATTCGTACACAACGAGGAATTGTGGGGAACATTTGAAGCGGCCGCTCTGAGGAATCGGGTTATAACTTGTGGGATTAAAGATATAGCCGATAGAAGACCGCAACGCTAATCTTCACTAAGTGGTCGCGACATGAAGTTAGTATATTAAGACGAAAGCCTTTATAGGCTCATGACTCGCCAGCGTGTCCGTCCGTCCGTCCGTCCGTCCGCGCGAACTTGTCAAACAAGTGACGTCACAAGTCGACGTCATGCCTAGTCACGTGATTCGTGTAATATGGGGGACTCGCCAGCGTGTCCGTCCTTCCGCGCGATCTGTCCATCAAACCGACGTAAACCGCGCCGCCCGGCATATGGTAGTATACCTTCGTTGAAAATTGGTTTTTAGGACATTAAATGGCGCAGGATCTGTCTCGCATATCTCGGTGGACACCTGAACCGAGCCGTAGGGAAGGGAGGTAGGTGGGAGAAAAAAAAGAGAGAAAGAGGTGCCGTAGTGGAGGTTGGAGGTCTCCGGAATAATTTCGACCACCTGGGGATCTTCAACGTGCACTGACATCGCACAGCACACGGGCACCTTTTGCGTTTCGCCTCCATCGGAACACGGCCGGTGCGGTCAGGTTCGAACCCGGGTACTCCGGTTCAGTAGACGAGCGCCTTAACCAGTGAGCCAGCGCGGCGGGTTGCCTTTGTTCCCCTCTATATACTCGAGTGTTTGAAGAGTCAAAGTGGCACCAGTGGGTGGTACCATTGGTACACAGACTGTAGACCACCTAATTGGCTAGAATGTTTGGACTGGTATCAAACGATTCAGCGTGTTATGGAACATAAGATTACATAGGGATTCGCACGGACGATCTTTGGTTCCTCGGACCGTGACTTCTTAACTTCAAACGCACATTACGGTCAAACTAATTGACATAGTACATTCGAAATGGACGATTTGTCTTCATGTTCTGTATACGTTGGCATAAGAAAAGTAGATATACGGATATAACGAACAATTTGTACCGGATATAGCGAAGGCGGTTAATGACGCAATATTCGTCCGATATTGTTAACGCTCGATACCCGTAGGTTGCCTCAGCGTTTTGCTTTATTTTTTTAAGGAGGGGGTGCGAAGATTGCGGGCCCCCACATTGTTGTACAAATGCAGGAGCGATCGCTTTCGGATCTGTGTGAGGTCTAGCACAGAACTGCTAGTCACAACTTGCACCAGCCGTCGGTCGGGAGTCGAACCGTCAACCAAAACATATGCGAGGGTGTCTGTGGGAGCGGGTCGCACTGTGGTTGTCTGGGGCGTCGGTGTCTGTGGGTATCGACAAAAGCATTTGTTGGGCGAGTTGGTGTTTTCGATGATCCATAACTACAGCGCAAACGACAGGACGGAGATGAAGTAGGGACACCACAGCGCTGTGTGGTGTCCCTTCTTCATCTCTGTCCTGTCGTTTGCGCTGTAGTTATGGATGTGGGGATCGCCTATGCTATAGCTTTGTCACCCGTAATCAAGAGTTAAGTGTCCCCTTTTGGGCGGGTAATTTCCTGGAACAATCGCCGAAGGCAAATACGACAGGCCCTATTCGAGCCTCGTGCCAATTATTCTAACAGCAGCTGAGAACAAAATCCATTCGTTTAGAGAGTAATTTCGAGCGTTATTTGATTCGTCGAAAAGTCGAAAAGGATGAATGTTACGTCTTGTTGCACACCAGGCGCGCAGCGCAACACCAGTTGCCCGTTACGTTTGCAGGGATGCAGACGAACTCGCCAACTCTTTCTATTTAGGCGACTGGAGCGCCACCACCTCGTTCGCCTTTGGAGTCTCCCGCGCGCTGCAGTGCTAGCAGTGTCTCTTCTAGAGCACTGTAGTAGGGTGACTTGCTTCGCTGCGTTTTTCAACGCAGTTCCAACTCATCGCCCGCCGTACCGGATAGATTCGACGCTTGCTTGCGTCGCGCTCCCGTGAGCGCAGCATTGGTTGGTTGGTTTGGTTGGTTTACGGGGTTTAACGTCCCAAAGCGACTAAGGCTATGAGAGACGCCGTAGTGGAGGGCTCCGGAAATTTCGACCACCTGGGGTTCTTTAGCGTGCACTGACATCGCACAGTACACGGGCCTCTAGAATTTCTCCTCCAAAGAAATTCTAGCCGCCGCGGCCGGGATCGAACCCGCGTCTTTCGGGTCAGCAGCCGAGCACCGTAGCCACTGAGCCACCGCGGCGGCGTGTGAGCGCAGCATTGCTGAAGCGACATGAAGTCCGCGGTGCCTTCATGGCTTGCTTCGGAAACCCGCAGGCGCATGCCCCCTCCCCTTTTTTCTTATATATTTCTTCTTTATTTTCCTTTGCAAATATTTTGAAGCTCGCGGTCTGCCGCGCGGTGCGCCTGTTGAGTCAGCTGCGTCGTTATTCCTCTGTGAATGCCGCCGAGGTCCGTGGAAGTCCGACGCGAAGGTTCAGCTGCAGCTGTGTCCGCGGAGCAGCTGACCAAGTATGCGCGAGGATGTGCGTCAGGGCGGAAAGTTTTCCAGTTACTTTCAGTCTCGCCCAATCGTTGGCGCTGCTTATATACGACGGCTCCTCGTCGGTCTCCTAGCTCTTCCAATGGCTCGCCCTGTGTCGGGACGCAGCTCTTGGCGTGCGAAAGCGCTTCTATGTCGTGTCAGTCGAGTGGCTCACGATTGCGTTACTGCGTTCTCTGAAGAACGCTTTAGCGTCGCGACGCTGCGGGTCAGTGACGCGAATTCTCGACCGTCAGTTTCTTAGCCTTTGCTTTGCGGTCGCTCCCACTCATTAAGCCGCTCTCTTTGATTGCCCTCGTTAGCAGGTGTATTCGCTAGTGACTTGTGAATTCGTGAATTCGTTTCTCCAGGTTAACACTGTCGCTGCGCTGGTTACGTGAAAATGCAAACGTTTTGCTGCGAACATAGTGTAAGTGCGCTTCGCAAACCACAGACGCGCGTTTGCACGAGCAGGTGTTTTCTTACCGCTCATGGTAGTTCTACCGTGAACGTCCGTGAAATTGCGCGTACTGAGAAGTGGAAGCGTGCTTCGCGTTTTTAACCGCGCTGGACCCTCCCTGCCAGGTGCATTATTCACAGGGCTCGCCTGTGACTTCACCTTGGACGCCTGTGATGCAGCCGCGGAGGCATCGTACGCAGTGTATAGCTCGACTGAGCGTCGCTTCCAGAGCATCCAGAGACGCGTTGAATCCGTGACCGTGTCGCTTTGCCGACGCGCTTGCGACGTCCATAGCCGCGTTTACATGAATGCGACATAATGCGGCTTGAGTCGATTCGTCGAGAGAAAGATGGTTTATGGGGGCTCAACTCCTCAAAGCGACTCAGCCTATGAGGGGCGCCGTAGTGAAGGGCTCCGGAAATTTCGACCACCTGGGGTTCTGTAACGTGCACCGACTTCGCACAGCACACGGGCCTCTAGAATTTCGCCTCCATCGCGAATTCGACCGCCGCGGCCGGGATCGAACCCGCGTCTTCCGGGTCAGCAGCCGAGCGCCATAACCACTGAGCCACCGTGGCGGCCCTTTCGATAGAAAGGGCGGGTTTTGAGAACTAAAGGTGCGACTCGTCCTCAGCCTGTACTCTCGTCCTCATTCTTCTTACCTTTTCCTTCAGTAAGTGCACTCGAGTCGACTTCTCTCGCGTTCATGTAAACGTGGTTAGTGACAACGCCGCGCGGTGGCTTGGGCCCAATGTCAGCTCGGTGTCGGCGGCATAGAGATTTGTGCCCAGTATAGCCCCAGTCCCTCTCCTTCCCGCGGTGTGTGCTATGCGTGAGAACGCGGATGTCGTCGTCGGAAGTGCGGCGGCTAGGGGCGAGGGGCGGCGTTGGCGTGCCAGCGGTCGTATCGCTGCGCAAACCGGTTGGATTGGCGGCAGCTCGCTCATTGCGCGGGGCCTCCGGCGGCGGCGGCCAAAGCGCCGGCGCCGCGTGCTGGCTTCGAGCGCGGCGGCGCCGGGAGCAGTGGACCGACGCCGCGTTCTTCGAGGCGCCTACCCCGGGGGAGTGTTTCGAACGAGGAGCGGTCGTGTGCTTCTGAGCACACGACTGTATCGAGGCTGTGGTTGGCGCGTGCCTTTAGTGCGAGGCTGTTGTCCCGCACTCGGCGTTTTCGATGATGTCCACTCCCTTTCCCTCGCCGATATGCCTTTGTGCGCGTATTCGCCGCTTCGCCAGCCTCCTCGTAGGCGCTATTAAGTTGGCGCGAAACTAATTGACATCGCTGCGAAACTGAATGTAGTGAGTTCTGCTAGCTGGTTTAGTCGCGATGCCGTCTGCCGGGTGCGCCGATAGTGACGTCATCAGACGAGGTTGGTTTGTGTGAAGCCTCTTCTTGCCAACCGTGCAGGAAGAGCATTACTCGGGAAACCAGCCTGGTTCTCAAAAGCCCACCAGTCACTTCCTGCGAAGGCATGAACAGGTTCTAATGCTATCGTTTTGCCAACACATAATAGAACGAGGTGTGTGTGTGTGTGTGTGTGTGTGTGTGTGTGTGTGTGTGTGTGTGTGTGTGTGTGTGTGTGTGTGTGTGTGTGTTCAATATCCTTTTTCAGCAAACGGTGTTTTTTCTTTGGGAGAGGGGGGGGGGGGGGTGAGAAAATGAAATGGCGCAGTGTACGTCTCGCTTGTCCGTCGACTACTGAACCGCGCCGTAAGAGAAGGGATAAAGGTCATGATGATTTCGATAGATTTTGATTCCGCAATGGCATGTGTGGGAGTGTCAGAAGAAAGGAAGAAAGAGGTGCCTTTAGTGGAGGTCTCCGAAGTAATTTCGACCACCCGGAGATCTTTAACGTGCGCCGCCGTCGCACACCACACGGGCCCCTTTTTGCGTTTCGCCTCCATTGAAACGCGGCCGCCGCGGACTGGTTCGAACCCGGGTTATCTGGCTCTGTTGACGAGCGCCCTAACCACTGAGCCACCACCGCGGCGGGTCAAACGGTGCTGTGCAGAGCAGTTTCGGGTGGCTGTGTACCTGTAGCTGGCTCTGTTAGCCTTTTCGGGGGCAGTAGAAAGCAACTTCACATCTCTTCGAGACCCCGTGATAAGGAGCGCTTTGGTGATGCGCAGAGTTCGAATGAAGCCAACCACTCCCGGAGAAAGGGGTAGGATGTGGAAAGCATGGGAATTTTACACAGCCTATTTCACAAGGGCCTAGGTAGCGTTCTGTATCTGCCCTGATCTCTGGAGAGTTTGGGCAGTTTTCTTTGTTGGCGTCGCCGGTGCGAGGATGTGTAAACAGCGCTACTTCCGCTCCGTGTGCGACCGCGCGGCAGCGCACCTCGCGCGTGTCTCGCGGCGGCGGCGTCAAGGCGAGAGCGCCGGCCAGTCGGCGTACGCACAACATCGCTCCGTCTTAATTGCGCCAGCGCGGGAAATTACCTGGGGCGGCACTGAGCCCCCCCTTTCTCGTTTCGAGCGGGCCGCACGCCAACAACGCGCAGGCGATCATCCGAGTCGCGTGTAAGGCCGCGGTGCGGCTCTTAGAGTTCGATTGCCTTTTCCATGTTGCATTTTGTGTCCTGACGCCGCAGCTCTGGTTGTCTCTTTAGCTGTTTTCCGCCCGGAAACCGTTTCCCATTACCTTATGCATTTAATTTGAACGATGTAACGAATGACTGAACGATAATTGCTTCCCCGCGAAGACTGGCCACTGGCCGCTATCCTGGCAATAGCGAGGCCGTGGTGGCCCTCGGCTCAGTTAAATGAGGGCGAAAAGGATCAGTTTGGAACTGAATTCGAAATGCTTACTGTGGTAGGTAATGGAGATAGTTCTGCGTTCTCCTTTTCGCTATCGCAGCGTGACCTCTGCTGTGTACTTGAACATTTTTTTTTTACTGCGATAGCATTAGAAGCCCGATGGAGCCAGAATGCGTCGTCGTTCATAAAATTCGTCCATTGGCTGGTGGGTGGTGACGTCACCAGACCAGCGCGTTCCCATTGGCTGCATTGAAGTGACGTCACACACTGGTGCGTTCTCATTGGCTGGAGAGAAATGACATCGCCAGACCGAAAGTGACGTCCCTTCCGGTAAAGCCATGAACAGCTCCGGATATGCTATCATAGCCCATAATGTAATTAGATGTCCCTGTGAATTCTTTTTGTCATTTTGAACGAGTTGAAGGTATTATTGTGCGCGCATTGGGCGTGCAAGAAGAGCACCAACTGTACTGTAAGGAGGGTTTGTTTCGCTTCCGTTGAGTTGTGGTAAGGCTGTAAACCGCACCCAAGGATCAACACCTACAGTCGTGTATTGAAGCCGTTCAGCGGTGAATACGACAGCGGCAGAGGATGTTTATCTCGTGCGATCGCATGTACGATCACCCCCCTTTGTCTTGTTTCCCCTTGTGTGGCCTTGTTTTGCGTGTATGCAAATGCGCTCCGTGGAAATACGTTCGACATTGTTAGGTTAGGTTGGAGGGGAAGAGGGCCTTCTCTTGCACCTCGATGCGAGCGTGATCCGTCACGTGTTCAGGATATCTGCAAGGCATACACTGCCTTTCGAGGACGGCGGCGTCGAGTGAACAGGGAGGGGGGGGGGGGGGGGGGGGGGGGGGCTTTCTTGCAACGTCCGCTTTGTGAAGAGCGAGTACTTTGTCGGAAGGAAAAAGTGAACAGTTTACTAGTAAAACAGAGATAGTTTGGTTTAGTTTGCTTTATTGGGGTTTAACGTCCTAAAGCAACTCAGGCTATGAGGGGTGCCGTAGTGAAGGGCTCCGGAAATTCCGACCACCTGGGGTTCTTTAACGTGCACTGACATGGCACAGTACACGGGCCTCTTGAATTTCGCCTCAATCGAAATTCGGCCGCCGCGGCCGGGATCGAACCCGCGTCCTTCGGGTCAGCAGCCGAGCGCCGTAACCACTGAGCCACCGCGGCGGGTTAACAACAGAGATAGGACGAAGGGCAAAGGCTGATGGTTTCTCGGTGTTTCGGTGAGGGACGGGGTTCGTGAAGCGCTCTTTTAAAAACACGCGGCCCGGCCGTATACCTTCTGTAATGTGCGGCGCACTGCGTGCCCGCAGCGGACGCATTTGCGGATAGGCTAATCGATGTCTCTGCCGCGTCATCAGTGTAGCCGCTGCTCCCGTGGGCGGCTCCGACGAAGCTTGCCGCGGCGTGAATCGCTGTGCCCAGAAACTGGATTACCCAAATGGCACCGTGCCGCCACTGTTTCAGTCTGTAGTTAGTGTGTGGACTTCGGGCTCGAACCCCGCTCAGCGCGACGTTTGCGCGGTAGAATACCGCACGCGCCGCACGCGCATTGCGACAACGCAGGCAGAATGTTTTTTTTTTTTTTTTTAAGCGCTCCTGCTGTGAAACATCGCCCAAGGAACTTCAATTGAAGGTCTGACGGGTTGAAAATGAAGATTGATTTTTGAGGGAAGTAAGTGACGCAGTAACTGTCTCGCATATCTCGATGGACAGCCGTACAGCTCTGTAAAGGAATGGATAAAGGAGGGAGTGGTCTTTGCAGGCCGGCGAGTGCGCGATACGTGACGTCACGCAATCCGGAAGTTAAACTGTTCGTAGGGGAGTGAGAAACCCTGGCGTCACTTTTGACGAATAAAAAAGCTCTCGAAAGTGATGTCAGAATGACAGTAGCGGGAGCTGGTTGTACTTCATCTCTTCTATTTTTGTGTGCGGAAAGGGTTGGGCAGATACTTTGCGATTGAGGCGCCACCGCACCTGTTTCACTTTCCGAGGGGTCGACTTTCCTGGAGCTACGCTCTAAACACAATGTATGGGAGTAAAAAAAAAAAGGGAATAACCTGTCCTCTAGCGCGCTATGGGGCAGTTTACTCCCTTTTTACACCCAAGAGAGAGCTTATTCCCTTTTTACTCCTTTCTGTGTAGAGTGTAAGTGGGCAGACCACACGCTCGCGGCAGCGAGAGAGTTTCTCCACTGCAAGCTGTTGTAAACACTTTGTACATTTCCTGCTTACAAACCATTCGTCACTTGGATCTCTCTCGAGTTTCCCCACTAACCCGCAAGTCTGAAGAAGGCGATGAAGACGACGGGAACGAAGAAGCTATATCATCGCCTTCAGGTTGTCGGAGTTTATCGGAAGCGGGCCTCCGTTCTTCGTTTAACGGCGCGCCTCGTATCTCGGTCCTGTTTTCCCTGGCACCCAAGGAGTCCATTAAGCCGTTAATAGGTTTACCTTGCTGCACTCGCGAACCGCGCGTTTTCGGGAAAGCTTTCGGGGGCGCAGTCGCAACGGTCCGCACTCGCGATGTTACGTTAACACACCCGCCCGTGTTTTCTGCTGCTTTCACGTACGCGGTTGTACACCCTTTCTTTCATCCGGTTCGTCTTCGTTCGTTTTATCCGCTTATTCGTTTCCGCCCCGCCGCGGTGGCAAAGTGGTTACGGCGCTCGGCTGCTGGCCCGAAAGACGTGGGTTCGATCCCGGCCGCGGCGGCTGAATTTCGATGAAGGCGAAATTCTAGAGGCCCGTGGGCTGTGCGATGTCCGTGCACGTTAAAGAACCTCAGGTGGTCGAAATTTCCGGAGCCCTTCACTGCGGCGTCCCTCATAGCCTGAGTTGCTTTGGGACGTTAAACCCCAACAAACCAATAAACCAAACTATTCGTTTCCCGTGCGGCTTATAAGGCGCCAGTCAATACTTTGAAAATCCGCGCTTTGCCTCTTTTATAGTTTTCACCCAGAGCCGTGGGATGTTTGCCGCCTTATCCATGATAGTGAAGCAATAGGGGATATTCAGAATTCCGCAAGTGCGCTTTCCTGCATACCGATGATGCCAAAGACAAGATGGCCGACTTCTTGGTTAAAAAAAACAACAAAAAACAAACTGCGTGAGCTGGGTGTGGGCCAGAATGTGAGAAACACATTTTGGAAGAATCCCGCCACGTTGGCTCAGTGGTTATGGCACTGGGCTGCTGACCCGAAAGGCGCGGGATCGATCCCTGCCGTGGCGGTCGAATTTCGATGGAGGCGAAATTCTAGAGGCCCGTGTACTATGCGATGACAGTGCACGTTAAAGAACGCCAGGTGGCCGAAATTTCCGGAGCCCTTCACTACGCCTTAGTCGCTTTGGGACGTCAAACCCCAAAAACCAAATCAAACCTATTTTGGAAGAATCAAACAGAAGACTATTCCTTCTTGCTTTGTTTAAGCTGGAAACGCATGGTCAGCCATCTTGTCTTGGACAACATTGTTGTGCGGAAAAGCGCACTTGCGAAATTTTGAATATCCCCTACTGCGCGCGTTATTTGTCTTCGCTTTCTCCACGAGGCTCGATGTGTCCTGTCTTACACGAACGTCGCTTGCGTTGTTTGATCGGGTATCCTTTACGTGTCCAAATATAGCGACTTTTCTTTTTCTCTATTTAGTTTTAGGAAACGGCCCTCTCTGAGCACACCAATTGCGTGCCCGCTAACGTTTTTTATGTTTTTTTTTTTTTTTTTTATCGCGCAGTAGCGTCTGAAGCTCTTTTCCACTTCGTGGATGGCTGTGTCGTGTGCCGCGGAAGAACTGACTCCTAGCCCTGACGTCACCTATCACTTAAAGCGCACTCAAAAGCTTCGCTATCTATAGTGTCCTCTCTCTAATAGCGAACAAACTTCTAGATACAGAACGTGTAGAATTTCGCATAAACTTGCGCCAAGTACAAGGGTTATGGTGTACTTATACCTTTAACCATTCATAACGGAGGAGGATGAAGAATACATTGCCGAAATTATTTTGACTGGCAGCAGTTATTACGGGAGCGGACTAGCTGTTTAACGTGCCTTTTTTATGTCGGTGTGCCACGGAGTTAAGTATCGCCTTTGTCAAAAGCATGTGTAACATGAGCCGTGTATAGTGGGACTCTAGCCTGAGCATCCGTGAAAGTCTACTTTTTCACGAGTTGAGGACGAGTGTTTCTGTCACCTTCGATAGATTTCGAACGCTTTCGATATCTAACGAGCCGTACACACGGCGTGGTTTGCCGTGCTTTTCCGGTCAAAAGCATTCCTATTTCTGTGACTCCATGCCCCGCTCCTTTTTTGTTTTTTTCACCTTTCGTCCGCGTTTAGACAGCTCGACTTTGCAGATGGGTGAGGTTAGCCTTCCCGGCCTCGATCAAGGACGTTGGAAGCTTCGCTCTCAGTCGTTATTTCGGTCCGTTGTCGTTTTGCGGCGCTGAGAGAAAAAGAAAAAAATGAATACTTCGTCGCTGTTGGTCGTTACGTAACTGCGTCGGATCCCGCCGGCGATCAGTTTACAAGGACGGCCGAAGTCATAAATCCCACTCTGCCCCCCTTTTTTTGACACCTTGCCGTTCGGCGCGCAGCTGTCGCCTTTGTCGACGGGCGCACTTTGATCGACGTCGATAAACTTGTGTGCTCTCGAAAGCGAACTGCCGCGTAGCGCGGCTGTCTAATGCACCGTCCTTTTTTGATGGCTGGATCGCCTCCTATCCTTCTCCCCCCCGTCTTTCCATGTATATTTTTATTTTCCTGATCAAGGATATCTGGGAAGATATTGGGAAATATGCTAAGTGGCCTCTACAGAGCTGTGTAGAGCGTAGCTCGACCACCCAAGACATCCCCCTATGTATCAATAGGTCCTTGCTTTTCCCTTCCTTAACTCTAACTTTCCAATTCCCCAACAAACGGCCTCTAGCCTCCATTTGTAAATAAAGAGCTCATTCATTCATTTTCCCGATTCGATTTGAAACCCATCTGCTCAGTGCCGAGCATAAGGACTCGTTACCCCCGTCGCCCCGATGTAACAGCAACTGACAGAAACCGTCCATAAGTGGCAAAAATCGTCCATAAATGACAGAACCGTCTGTAAGTGGCAGAAAACGCCCATGAGTGACAGAAACCGCCCATGAGTGACAGAAAACGCCCATGAGTGACAGAATCCGCCCATAAGTGACAGAAACCGCCCGTAGGTAACAGAAATCGCCCATAGGTGACACAAACCGCCCATAAGCGACGGAAACTCCCCATAAGCGACAAAAACCGCCCACGAGTGACAAAAACCGCCCATAAGTGACAAAAACCGGCCATAAGTGACAGAAACCATCCATAAGGGTCCCGGTTCCGGTGACGCAGGCGGCGTATGTACCCACCCACCGTGTGCAAAGCCGCGCTAAAGGGAGCAATAGTCGTTGGAGTCGTTGCGTGCCTGCGCGATTGCGGTTATGAAAGCGTCCGTTCTAATCTCGTTTCTCAACTCGCGCTGCATTGGTTAGCAGCCGAACGTCCCTTGATTCGTCTTCGTTTTCGAGCTTGATCGAGGTCATCCACGTGTTTCTATATATCTCCCTCTTTTTCTACTCCCGCGAGATTAAACGGCCAGTGACCCACTCGCGCAGTGGCGGCCCCCGCAGTGTCGGTTTGCACGTCGAAATTTGCGAATAGAGAGCGTTACGTAAGCTTCCAGCTCGATCCGAAACTGTCCCGAGCGCGATTGCATTCCGGTTTTTAATCAGTGTCACATCTCAAAGTGGTACCTCGAAACAAAACGCGCTCGACATTTGGGGGCGGGGGGGTTCGAAAGTGCGCACTGCAATCACGAAGCGTGGGTCTGCGTATGCAGTGCGTCCCAGAAAGAAATAGTCTGCTCGTGCCAAGCTCGATTACATGCCGATTCTCCTCACTCGTCCTCCGCCACTTATTTTTTTTTTTTTTTTTGCGGTTGACAGTTGAGTATTTTCGTGTGGGCGGTGTGGCTCAGTTGTAGAGTGTTCGGCTGCTGAGCTGAGCGCCCGAGCACGAGGGTTGAAATCCCGGCCGAGACGGGGCCGCGTTGCCGTGGTAACGAAACTGTGCGATGTTCCATGACGCACCGATTGGCTCCCGGAGGGCGAACCGCGCGTCATTTGGCAGTTGACGTCGTGGACTCGTCCGCGCTCTCATCCGCTGTGTGAACCCGACCCGCCAGGTGGTCGAAATTTCTCCGGAGCCCTCCACTACGGCGCCTCATCTCTATCTCCCTTCTTTCTCTCCTTCCTTTATCCCTTCCCTCCCGGCGTTGTTGAGGTGTTCACCAAGAAGTCAGGCAGTTGCACCGCGTTTTCTTTGCTGGTAAGCGGTTATTACTTTTATTATTAGTGGTCATTGATGCTCGCGCAGTTTCCGCGTGCCGAGCCTTTCAGAGGACGTAATTGCGCTTCCGTCCTGACTGCCAGCTTTGCCGCCGCGGTGGCTCAGTGGTTATGGTGCTCGGCTGCTGACCCAAAAGACGCGGGTTCGATCCCGGCCGCTGCGGTCGAATGTCTATATGGAGGAGAAATTCTTGAGGCCCGTGTGCTGTGCGATGTCAGTGCACGTTAAAGAACCCCAGGTGGTCGAAATTTCCGCAGCCCTCCACTAGGGCGTCTCTCATAGCCTTAGCCGCTTTGGGACGTTAAACCCTATAAACCAAACCAATTGCCAGCTTTGATTTTTTTTCCCCCGGTGTTACGCGACACCGTTAAGGCTCCCTTTAAGAGGAAAACCCGCCGTTTCCAAGCGGCGTTGGTATGTTCAGAAACCAACGTCACGCATGACGTCGCGCATGTGGGGAAGAAAATGATTGAAAAGAGGGCTTGTAAGGTCAGTTAAAGGTCGGCGCATGTCTCAAGCTGTACTTTATAAAGTAATTGATTTTACATAATAAAGATTTGCGTACATTGCAGTAGGGATTCGAATCCACGACCCTTGGCTCGCCGAGCGCGGGCACGCTACCGACTAGGTCTTGGCTGAAGTATAAGGGGGGGGAGGGGGGTTATGTTTGTTCCGGGTTGGTTTAATTTCAAGATTAATAGTATGGTAATTAGTGCAGTGAACTTAAGACGTGATAATTAGTGGTATAATAATTAGAGTAACATGTGCGTAAACTGCGATGTTGAAGAGTTTAAAGACAGCAATGTAGAAACTGTGTTGTTGTGATTGCGATAAATGTTTGAGTGCGGATAAAGAAGTGACTGTGTGAAGGGAGAAACCGCTGAAGGGAGCCCTTAACACTGCCACGTCATACCCAGGCGGAGCTTAAATGTCCTCCTATTTTTTTTTTTTTGATAGCGCTGATACCTTTGATGCAGTGGTATAGTCGCGATGTGTGTCGGCTACCTTTATTGACCCTGTTTATAATAGAATGGTGCGGTCTCCTATAAGAGAGCGCTGGCCCGGGTGACTCACTGGAACGGCCGTTAGTATGTTCGCGAGAGCGTCATGTTCGGGGCCTGGTGTAGTGGGCTCAAAAAGGAAAGCAACCCTGCTCCCGCGGCTAACTGGCTGCATCAGCCGAGGGGCGCGTTCATTGATTAGGAGGGAGGGAGAGACCTCCCTGAAAGCGCTGGAGTACGTACGCTCTGCGCGGCGAAGACACTGCGCAGTTAACGGTGTCGCCGCGACTGTAGGAGCCGCGCCTTCGGCCAAAATGCAGCCTTCTCGAACCGTGCGCTTGGACCTTAATTAGTGCAGTCGAACCTCGTTTTAACGAAACGGTTTATAACGAAGTAACACGTATAACGAAGGAATGACGATTCCCCTTGGAAGCTTGGTCAGCACGGGCTATAACGAAGTTACGGCTATAATGAAGCAATGCCGGGCTCTTTCAACTTCGTTATAGCGAGGTTCAATTGTGTGTGTGTGTGTATGTATATATATATATATATATATATATATATATATATATATATATATATATATATATATATATATATATATATTCACTAGTTGTTCTGTAGCGAAGTTGCTCTATCGTTGCACCACTAGGAAGAGGAGGGGCGCACCGCCACTGGAGCGCCACCCGCCGTTTTTGTTGTTTTTTTTTTTGCGGCGTTTTGAGAAAACGGCGAGAAAACCCACGAATTACAGATCTATTAGGAAACGAGTTGCCGGACGCCCTCCGTTTTCGCGCCATTTGCAGAGATAAATACGCAGCAACTTCCGCAACTTACCAAGTAAAGAACGTTTCTCTTTACCCTTTTTCTCTCTCTCTTCCTTGCTTTTTTTCTTCTTTTCCTTTGGGTCCCTTTTTATATTATCAAAAAGACTGCATAGCAGTGCTAAATTGACGATTGCGAATAGAGACGCGGACAAGCTTTTCTTTCTGTCTCTGCTCCGCTCTTTATCTGTCTGCTTCACAACGATGAATTAGCCCTCACGGCAATCTGTTCTCTCGCGGTATGTTTCATTATCGCCCTTTTTTCGCTGTTTCGCTTTGCCCTGTTTGGTCCCTTAGTTCTCGCACAGTTTCGATCTTGAAAACAACATAGTAGCTCGTTGATGTAGCGGTGGGTAGAACGGCGCCGCTCTGCATCGTCCACGGCAACCTCGCCATGCTTCCTGCCTTGCATAATATATAAATTGAGCCTCGTTCTAATGAAGGACCGGTCGGTTACTTCCTTCGTTATAGCTGTAGCTTCTTTATAGCCCGTGTTGACCGAGCTTCCGGGGGGAAATCGTCATTCCTTCGTTATACCCATTATTTCGTTATAAACGGCTTTGTTATAACGAGGTTCGGCTGTATGAGCATGACCTCCGAGATTCGCGCGCTAGTCGGCCAGGGTCCACCCAGCGAGGAGCAGGAGGCCACGTTGAGTGCTGCTTCCTTCTCCGTCGCCGAGCTGCCGCTTGCCGCCGCCTTGCAGCCAGCCTGCACGCGGAAACGGCTGTCGGCCGGGGAACGCCTCTCTCTTGCACACGCGCTCTGGCTCTTGGTTCGCCCACTTCCACCCCCCTCCACAACCACCTCTCGCCGCCGCCGCTGCTGCTTCGGCTGCTGCCGCCCGTTCGCCGGAGGATCCTTTTCCGCGTTTTTTTTTTTTTTTTTGTAGCTTTGCTCGCTTTGCTGCTCGTTCCTCCGTGCGGTTGCGGCGCCCGTCGAGTAGACGTAGCTGCGGCGGTGGTGGGCAGCGCGCAGTCGCCACCGCCGGTCCGCTTTCTGCCGAGGCCAGTTGCCGCATTTACCCGCGCATAACTGGCGACCGTCTCGTAACTGCTGCACGTGACTGGCTGCTGCTGACGTTTCGCGCAGTCGTCGGGATGCCGCTGCTTCATAATCGCAAGCCCTGGTCGCATCCGCTGCTCTGCAGAGACCACCCGTACCCAGCGAACAATGCTCGATCCATTTTCCGCTACAGCGGTGCACTCATGCGCGGAGACATCTGCGCATGCGGGTATGTCTGCGGGCGCATGTATGCCGCAGCGTAGCTGTCGGTCCCTGCTAACCGCATCACGATAGCGTAACGCGGGTCACGCTGCCGCAAAACTCTCTAACAGAGAGATTTAGCATAGCGCGATTCACTTTCGCGGATGGATGGATGGAAAACTTTATTAAGCAAGTGAGTTTGGACCGTACAAGGTCTCAGGGCCACCGCACAGCCCTCACATTACGCGCATGTGTCCAGGCCACATAGGGCCATGGCACTGGCACCCCGGTTCACACAGCGAAGTTGCGCGTCCGGGTCCTGCGACGCAAGGAGGGCCTCCCATTCCTCCCATGTACCGATGGCGGAGACGCAGCTATGCATGCGGAGTTGGCGCCGCGAGGAACCGGTTTTGCGCTATGCTAAATACCTCTAATATTTCGTAACCGAAAACGTCCGCCTTCACTTGACGGGCACTGAGAATGGTTTACGAATAGGTGTTTTGGAGTCTGTGCCCTATGCATTCACTTGATTTGACAGACGTGGACTGAGAGTGCTGTTATTAAAATTTAAACACTGTCCATGGACTCTATATTAACTGTTTGTGGACTGAATAAATTAGTGTGTTGGGTAGGAGGGATTCGTTTATCGCTGTAGCTCTTACGTTGCAGTAGGGAGACACGTACCTTTTTAATTTTTGCTAGATTTTTTTTTCGTTTCTGTCGCGTTTTGTAAACTTTTCTTGGCGGCCTGTTCAGCGGTCGCCCACTTCATGAGGACATTCTAAGATGGCGCAGTCCTATGGTGCGCGAATGATTTGTTACGAAGATTGAATTTATTTTGGCGCACTAAGAGTAGATAGATGTAGATAGATGCCTGTGTCCAAATTACAGGTCAGTTTGGAGGTGCTTAGTACATAGTTAAGCTGTGGCTGAGGCGTGAAGATACCGATCTTACACTCCGATCGGTACTGTTTGCGTTTAATTCCTTTAAATGACAGTCGACCTTGGCGCGCCATCTTATGCTGTGTAAATCATGATGATGATGATGGCGGTAATAACTTTTTTTTTAATGGCGCAAGGGCATCTTTGGCAAAAGAACGCCAAACACAAGGTGGTTGGCCATCATGGGTCACAATGTACGAGTATCCAGTGCTGTAGTGCATCAGAGGAGTGTGACCAAGAGCTTTGAATGCATCTTTTA
Source organism: Amblyomma mixtum (assembly GCF_055824585.1). Classification (NCBI taxonomy): domain Eukaryota; kingdom Metazoa; phylum Arthropoda; class Arachnida; order Ixodida; family Ixodidae; genus Amblyomma; species Amblyomma mixtum. The sequence goes on along the minus strand of NC_143015.1, from coordinate 158,609,363 downwards.
TGCGTTGCATATTGCAATCACTCAGTTCAGCCCTTGGGCGCGGCCGGGCAGCCACCAAACCACGTGACGTGACGTCACGACAGCCGGAGGAAAAGCTGGGCCCCAACTCGCGCGGTCGCGCGCGGCCGCAACCACCACCTGACTCCCGCTCCTCCCGCTAGGGGCGCTGCGCCGGCGCGTGACGTCACGGAGGAAAATCTGCTGAGAAAATCGAGTGCCGCCAAGCAATACCTCGTGCAAAAAGACCGCGCAATATGCAACGCATTCTTGGCTTAACCAAGCTAAGCCTGGGCATCTTTTTTTTTTTTTTTCGTTCGCTCGTTTTCTGCCGCCACCTTTTTCTGGGTCGAGATTGGCGCAGTCCACCGTGCAAGCGATGGACGTTATGCGTGTTGTTCTCATGGCTGTGTTGCTCGGGATATATGCCCGCAATTAGTGCGGTATCAGCGTATACATAAACGTGTTGTCGCTGTATATCGTATGAACCTCGAATTTAACTACTTCAGAACCCCCCCCCCCCCCCCCCCCCCCATTTTTTTTACCTTGCTGCATTTATGAATGAGGAACAGCAAAAAGGAAGGGGCATACTGAACGGTAACGTGTTCGAGTGACCCCCCCCCCCCCCCCCCCCACCCGACTGTTTTCGCAAGTTTAAGGACCGTAAATTAAAAAAAAACAAAGAGAGACTGGGTGGTAATTAAAATCGCGTTAGCACTGTATGGGTAAAGGCTGGCACCCATGCAAGCGACTGGGTGAATTGAGCTGTTGAGCGGCGCGGCGGCGAAATCGCGAGAGGTTTCGCTTGCATGTGAAACAGGCAAAAAGGTTCTCCCCTGGCCTGTTACTTGGCTTCCTTTACTCTAAACTATCAAGAAGATAGTTGGCGTGGCAGTGCTTGGAAAGGACTTACAATGCAGGGAGGGATTATGCCGGACAATGCAGGATGAAGGCGGTCCCCGTTCATCTGCCACTCCCTGCATTGTCACACTAGCAGACTTATGAAAATCGGCCGACGAAATTGGCTGGAAGGGCGTGCTTTGACGGGGAAAAGCCGCTTCGTTCTTGAGTTGTACTCGACTATAGCAGCGGTCGGGGGAGGACGGTGTTCTCTCTCTCCCGATGTTCCTGTAGCGTCCGGCTGTTTGTGTCGAACACGAAAGCCTTCTAGATGCTTATAAAGGCGTCTCCAGCGCCGTGTCACTAAGTAACGGCGCAGTAAATTTGCGGTCGCCTATTTCTGGGTAATTAAAGCCGCACAACCGTGGCGTTGCGATCAACCGGAACGAATCTTGAATACCTCGCTCCTGTGCCCTTGGTGACGTCATTTGGCGGGCGTTCCGCTACGCTCGCTTTAGCTGGAACGAAGTGCACATCGCAGAACTGCCCGAAGAAGGGCGCACCGAAGCGTTCCACGGAGTGCGCCGGGTGCAGCCTTTGCAATTTCCACGACTAAACGGAGCTTTCTAGCGTGCCGTTACGCTTACCGTTACCGCTTTATCATCACGGCTTCCGTTGCTACAGTTTCTTGGGAGAGACTGTAAAGTTAAAGGTGCAGTGAAGAGGACTCTGAACTCGTCTTTTTGCCACGGGAACTCGATCTACACGTTCCGAGCATGCTGAGAAACCTCGATTTATCGCTGTGTGGCCGATTTCCCTAATTAAATCGAATTAACGTCCGGCTCCCGCCTTTACTTTTTTTTTATTCTGCCCCGTACGGTGGGCGGAGTCGACCAACGCGTGGAGCGCCTTTCACCCAGTCCCGTGGCGGGTTGCCGCTCTGCCATCGGCGGAGTAATACGTAGTAGTCCGTAGTAGCAAATAGTCCGCGCTTATTTTTATTTCTGCGGGCTTATTTTGCGGCTATATCATCTGCGAATGAAACTATTTATTCACGGAAACCTTAAAAAAAACAAAATAAAGCGAAAGCAAAGCCTCCACGCAGCTGGCTGAAAGGCACTCCACGCGTTGGTCGACTCCGCCCACTGTACGGGGAGAATTCAAAAAGTAAAGGCGGGAGCCGGACGTTAATTCGATTTAATTAGGGAATTTGGCCACACAGGGCAATAGGTCGAAGATTCTAAGAATGCTCGGAACGTGTAGGTTGAGTTCCCGCGGCAAAAAGACGAGTTCAGATTCCTCTTCAGTGCACCTTTAAGCTGTAACATCCTTTAGTCGGATACACACTCAAGAGCGGAGCGGCTTTTCCTCGTCAAAGGACCCGCCTCCAGCCAAAGGCGTCGGCCGATTCTCAATGCAGGGATTGGCAGATGAAAGGGGATAGGTCCTTCCCTCTATGCTAGGGGATAGTCCTTTCCCTGCATTGTAACGCTAGGAGGGTCATGAAAATCAACCGACGCCATTGGCTGGAAGGGGGGGGGGGTTCTTTGACGGGGAAAAGCCGCTTCGCTCTTGAGTTGTATCCGACTACAGAAGAATAGCTGGCTGCCGTGCTGGTCAGCCCTCGTCTCTTTCATACTTTTTGTGCCGGTTATTTCCAGGGAGCGGCGTCCAGCCTGCTCCCGTGTTAAAGATGCACTGAAGAGGATTCTGAACATGTCTTTTTGCCGCGGGAACTCGATCCACACGTTCCTAGCATAATTAGAAACAGTGACTTATTGCCCTGTGTGGCCGATTTCCCCAATTAAATCGAATTAACATCCGGCTCCCGTCTTTTTTTTTAATTCTCCCTCGTACGGTGGGCGGAGTCGGCCAACGCGTGGAGTGCCTTGCAGCCAGCTCCGTGGAGGCTTTGCTTTCGCTTTATTTTGTTTTTTAGGTTTCCGTGAATAAATAGTTTCATTCGCAGATAATATAGCCGCAAAATAAGCCCGAAGAAATAAAAATACGCGCGGACTATTTGCTACTACGGACTACTACGTATTACTCCGCCGATGGCAGAGCGGCAAGCCGCCACGGGACTGGGTGAAAGGCACTCCACGCGTTGGTCGACTCCGCCCACCGTGCGAGGCAGAATTCAAAAAAAAAAAAAAAAAAGGCGGGAGCCGGACGTTAATTCGATTTAATTGGCGAAATCGGCCACACAGGGCAGTAAATCGCAGTTTCTAAGAAAGCTCGGAACGTGTGGATCGAGTTCCCGCGGCAAAAAGACGAGTTCAGATTCCTCTTCAGTGCACCTTTAACACTAGTTCCGTTGGCCACACTCATGACAGCTAACAGCGAGAAAATACGGTACCCATCAGCGAAGGGTTGGCGGGGGGGGGGGGGGGGGGGGGGTTGTTCTGGCTTGGTTGTAGACGATGGGCAGGTGGGCGTGAGAAGGGGTGCTAAAGAAGGAGAGGTCCACTCGAGTGTCCAAACACGGAACGGGCGATGGAGGGGAGCGTCGTTCGGAGGGAGTGTCCGGCAGGAGGGTTGACGCAAAGACGAGGGCGCGCACGGATGATTTGAAGGGGGGTGGGGGGGGGGGGGGGGGGGGCGTAAGTGGCAGAGGGGCGATGTAAACCGCAGCTCACACACGCCAGCGTGCCCCCTCCTCTGAGTAGTGTTGAATGCTGAGGGAGTGGGTGTCTGTGCACGGGCGCGCGCGCGTAGGAATAACTTCCGGTTCCGAGGTGCGCCCCTCTCCCGGAAGTGGGAGGGTCGAGGATTAACGGTCGCCACTTACCCTCATCCCACCACACCTCCCCTCTCGTTTTTCTTCTTCTACGTAGCTGCTTCGCTACTTGCTTGACCACTACACGCGTGCAAGAGGGGGCGTACCGGCTACACCTGCTGCCTCGTGTGTGCTGCGTGCGCGCTCTCGCGTTTTAGAGCGTTGCGTAAAAGGGCGCACATCGGAATTCGCGAGTGCTGTTGCTCTGCCGTTTGCCCTCCTATTCAGCGCGGTCGGTCTTGCGCGCCCTTTTGTTCCGAGAAGTGTGTCCTTCCCCTTACCGATTGCGCTGTAGGCGTTGCGGAGCATTGCGCAAGCAGTGATGTTTATTTCATGCGGGTGATGTTCCTTTCTTTTTTTTTTTTTTTTCAGGGAATTTGAGGAGTTAAATTTAGCGAAGAGGGAATTTTCACGGAGCTTCGGGAATTCGGAGAACCGAAATTGTCTCATATTTTTTTTTCTTTACTAGTTGGCGGAGGGTTCAAGCTGCTGCAAAAGTAAGTTTGTGAAGGGATTTTGTTGGTCTAATAGGGAGAATTTTCCGCCCAGTCGAGTGTGTCGGCTTATTCCCATGGGCTTGCTAACCTGACAATGCAGGGAGTGGCAGATGCAAGGGGATAGACCCCTTCCCCCATTGCCGCGCTATAGTCGGATACGACTCAAGAACGCAGCGGCTTTTCCCCGTAAAGTGAGCCCCCTTCCAGCCAGTGGCGTAGGCCGATTCTCATGACCCAACTAGCGTGACAATGCAGGGAGCGGAACCACAATGGAAAGAGTGGTCCATCCCCCACCATAGAGGGATTATCCCCCTTTCATCTACCACACCCAACTTTGTCACACCAGCAAAGGTTCTTACTCGTGACGCAAACACGAGTGCGGTATAAACGCAACGGATTTCCTTAGCATAAGGAGCATGCTAAACGTTCGGTCAATCGTTTGACTTTATTTTTTTCCCCAGACGGCGGCCTTACAAAATATTTTTAGACAGTCCACAGACTGGTCTTATAGACTTCCGTTTTTAAAGCCTATAGACTCTTTAGACAAATCCTAGAGGACAGTCTACAGGCAATACAAATGCTAAAGGCGATCTATAAATTTATGGTCATACACTTTTAATAGATCGGCTGCTGACCCGAAAGACGCGGGTGCGACGCCGGCCGCGGCGGTCGAATTTCGATGGAGGCGAAATTCTAGAGGCCCGTGTAATGTGCGATGTCAGTGCACGTTAAAGAACCCCAGGTGGCCGAAATTTCCGGAGCTCTTCACTACGGCGTCCCTCATAGCCTGAGTTGCTCTGGGACGTTAAACCCCACCCAATAAACCAAACTTCTAATAGGCTTTTGTCTATAGACAATGCATAGACGAAAAGAAATATCTATAGGAAGGCAATAGAGTCTATAAGAGGTCTATAGACTGTCTAGAGATCATTTTTATAAGGGAGCTCTAAAAGCGATCTCTGTTGTCCCGCGTGCCTTCACCTTCTAAGCGGACTGGCAGGACGCTGTGGCGGCTTCCCGTGGCGCAAAACCGTGCGCAATCCTCCTTCGCGGAACGACTCGCGCGAGAGAACACCGGAAATCGCCGCTCCCGTCCAAGGCAAACTGTGCGAAATACGAGCGCGCGGCACGGCTGCTCTGGGAGCGCGTGCCAAGGTTACGGAGCAGGTTCCGTTCCCCGGCACAAAGGCAGCCCGCGTTGCGTCTGGTTTGGTTAAACGGCGCCGTTGCTCGGACTGTGTCTTTGTCGCCGTGCACACTTATATCGGGGCATGGTTATCCCATTTGGGCTTACTGGTATATTGTCCTTCGCGTGAAAGCGGCTTTCGTGTGCGTTTGCGTTCGGAGCAGGCGCTAAATGTCGCTCGCTATTTATACCCGCGACGCACTGGCACGTGGGGCGACAGCAAATGGTTACAGATGCACTGAAGAGGAATCTTGGCTCGTCTTTTTACCACGGGAACTCGATCTACACGTTCCGAGCATTCTTAGAGACGTCGAACTATTGTCCTGTGCGGCCGATTTCCATAATTTAAATCGGAGTAAACGTCCAGACTCCCGGCTTTTTTTTATGCGAAGCATATTACTAGAGGTACACTACAGCCCTTCGCCGTGGTTACGCGCCGTGCACACCACGTGACACATGACGTCACGACAGAGGAAGATGAGGGTCCACCTCGCGCCGTCGCTGTGGTTGCACGCCGTGCAGACCACGTGGTACAGTGGCGACATACCACGTGACACATGACGTCACGACAGATCGCCGTCACGCGCTGGGAGAGGGAGAACGATGCCATCGCACAGACACCGGAATGTCCTCGAGCGGCATTCCCGCGCATTTCGAACGCGCGTTCACACTCGGTGTAGGTGAAACGCTCGCTCCACCGGGCAGGCAGACGCGGCTCCCGTGGCAATCCAGGCGCCCACCCAACGCGCGTCTCGGGGTTGGTCGGCGTTCCGCTGTAGCCATGCTGTTGTCTTCCCCCACGACGAAGGCTTCTAGTGGTTGTATTAAAATGACCAAGTATGCAACCAAGGAAAGCCATGTATTACCAAGCCTAGCCACCAATATGCTTCGCATCTGACCTTAGCTAAGCCTCAGCCATTTTTTTTTTTTTTGAACTCGTCGCAGACGGTAGGAGGAGTCAACTAACGCCTGGAGTGCCTTTCAGGCAGTCACGGGGCGGCTTCGCTTTCGCTTCTGTTTTGTTTTTTAGGTTTAGATATATATTCAGTCAGAGACTACACAGCTGCAGATTAGGCCCACGGAAATAAAAATACGCGTGGACTCTTTGCTTCCGCCGATCACTACGTATCACTCCGCCGATGGCAGAGCGGCAAGCCGCCGCGGGACTGGGTGAGAGGTTAGGTTGGTTGAGTTCTGCTTTCGGTGGTGCGTTCAGACAAAAAAAAAAAAAAAGAAAAGACGGGAGCCGCGACGGTCAATCCAATTTAAAGTAGTGAAATCGGCTGTACAGGACAATAGTTGGATAAATAGAAGGATGCTTGGAACGTGTAGATCGAGTTCCTGCGGCAAAAAGACAAGTTCAGATTCCTCTTCACTGCACCTTTAAGGCCTTGAGCTTTTTACTGCCTTTTTTTTTTGGAGGGGGGGGGGGGGGGGGGAGTAGGTGCTACTCGTCAGAATTTAACGGCATTACACGAAAATCGCGATGCCCACATCGTCTTCAAGGCAGGGAAAGATTTTACGTGAATATAAACAGTGCTAATGAGCACTATATTTGGGCAGTGTTCTCCAAATGTAATACAAGACTTATATTGCAGAAAATGCCGCTGTTCTTGCTTCAAAAAGTCAATAGTTATGAACAAACCATTCATGTCAGTGATAGGTGTGAACAAAGTATTTGCTGCTGGATAGGGAATGGTTACTAAAAAAGTTGCGCGCTTTTTACTTCGTGTTGAAAGGGAATGAGAGTACGCATTGCCAAGGCGAATGAGTTGTGGCGAACTCACTAGGTCAGGAATGGTGGTAAGACAAATGCCATTAAATTTCAGTGCGTGGCTCCGCGCAAATGACATTAAAACTTCAGGCACAGTTAGCACTTAATGACATTAAATTCGTCCGTGTGGCACGGGTATTACTTAGTTTTCTGCCATCCAGTCGGACACGACTGCGCGATTGGACAAGAACAACAAACCATTGTCATCATCATCATCATCAGCCTAACTGCGTCCACCGCAGGACGAAGGCCTCTCTGGTATCTCTCCAATTACACCCTGTCCAGCGCTAGCTCCCCCCTCCGTTCTTATCATCGCAAGCTTCCTGGTCTCTTCCGCCCACCTGACTTTCAGCCGCCTCTTCCCACTGCGCTTGCCTTCCCTTGTAATCCATTCCCTTACCCTAATATGACCAAATTGATCTTCCATTCGCATAACGTGCCCACCCATCTCCCGTTCTTAATCTCAGGTAGCGTATCATTCCCTCGCCTTTGTTTCCTGACCCCATTCTGCTCGCTTGCTGTCTCTCAGCGTTACTCGCATCATTTTCCATTTCTTAGCCCGCTACTCAGCAAGATGGAACTACTGTGTACTTTCTAGCATAAACGGTTGTCACTAACGACCAACAGTGCCATGTCCCGTCAGAGGCGCAGCATCGCGGTGATATAGTTTCATTTTATTTTTATTATTTTCTAAACGGGAAGCGAGTTGGTGGCGGCATCGCAACAATCAATCAAACGATCGATTTATTTGATGATACAAATGCTGCGGTGAATGACCAAGAAAGAGTTAAAAAAAATGGTCTACCTTCGCCCTACTCTGATACAGTGAGAGAGGGGTTATGCTGAAGTGGGTCGCGTAGTCAGACACCCCATCGGGACCTCCTTCGGAACCGCAGTTCGGAACCGCAGTTCGGCTTTCTTTCCAGCAGCCGTAGCACTGGGCGGCAGTTACTGCGTTAACTAACGACTTACTACGAAATCGATTTTGCGAAACCCGTCCGCATTTCGATGGAGGCGAAATGTCAGAGACGCTTGTGCGCTGTGCGATATGTCGTCGCAAGATGAACGACTTCAGGCGGTCGAAATTATTCCGGAGCCCTCCACTACGACGGCTGTTCCCTTCCCTCACGGCGCGGTGAGGGTGTCCACCGTGAGCGACAACCGTCTCGGCGTCTCTGTGGTTATGATGCTCGGCTGCTGACCCGAAAGACGCGGGTTCGACCCCGCCCGCGGCGGTCGCATTTCGGTGGAGGCGACATGCTAGAGGCACGTATACTGCGAGATGTCAGTGCCCCTTTAAGTGGTCGAAGTTATTCCGGAGCCCTCCACTACGGCGTACCTCGTAGCCAGAGTCGCTTTGGGTCGTGAAACCCTGTAAACCACGCTTCCTCGTGAGGGAATTGATGTATGAATTCAATAAAAGGGTGGTTTGCATCCAATTTGTTGTGGGAGCCGCCGCGGTAGCTCAGTGGTTATGGTGCTCGGCTGCTGACCCGAACGATGCGGGTTCGATCCCGGCCGCGGCGGTCGAATTTCGATGGAGGCGGAACTCTAGAGGCCCGTGTACTGTGCGATGTCAGTGCATGTTAAAGAACCCCAGGTGGTCGAAATTTCCGGAGCCCTTCACTACCAACGTTTATAGATATAGAAAAGTATCTATAAACGTTGTTCACTACGGCGTACCTCATAGCCTGATTCGCTTTGGGGCGTTAAGCCCCGTAAACCATAAACCGTTTGTTTTGGGAACTCAGAGGGTTAACGAAATTTTGTTGCAGGGTCCTTGGTAGCTCGTGCCCGATCGGTGCTTGTTGTTCCTCGTGCCTACGCCAGGAGGCGCGACTTGACCTCCCGCGCAGTATTAGCGTTTGGATTTGCTGCATGGGCGCCAAAGAAGCCTTTGGTGCATCTGTACTTTTCAGTGGCGTCGTTGAATACGCCTGACCGGCCCCATTTAGAACCGTTTCCGCGTGCACTTCTGGGCGGTGCCGATGATATGCTGGCGTAGGTGGCGCGCGCACCGTCTTGGCCGCTGCTGAGCGGGGTCGCTCCGCGGAGCCAGCCCGCTCCATCCTCTCTGTCCTGCGTCGGCCGGAGCACAATGGCGAGATCAATCACCGGCCGCCTCCTCCCCCCCTCCCCCATCTCACCTCGCTCCAAACGTCCAAACACACGCGGAGTGCCCAGCCGCCGCCGCCGTCCTCGGCGCCCTCCCCTTTCTTGTCCAGGCGACCTTTGTTTATCTTTTTACCTTCCGCCCAAGGCTCACCGTTTTGTTTTTGTCTCGTTTTGTTTCTTTTTTATCCGGCTGGCCAGTCGTCGAGGAGGCGGAGCTTGCCCCCTCCGTGTGGGTGAGGAGGAGACCGTTTATATAAAAAAAAGGGGAAGGAAAGAGGAGGGTTGCGGCGGGCGGGCTCTGAAAAACGAAGGGGGCAGCGAGATGATGATGGCGATTGCATCGTTCCAGACGGGGGCAGTTTTGTGTATGCATCGCGGTGGTGGACCTGTGGGCGAGTGAAGCACCAGCGCTTCGCTCGCCGAAATGTGCCTTTTCACTGTTCTCACCCCGTTAATTAGGCCTCTCGGTAGGCTAAAAGGAAACACGAATTAGGGCGGGCCAGCCCGTACCAAAACCTAGTGCCGTCATTGTGCTGTCCATTCGTTTTGAGTTTCGTCCCACAGGGCGCGTACGATGTGCCTCTATGTTCATTCGGAACCATTGTATTCCTAGTAATACTCGTATTATTATTATTATTGTCGTTAATATTATTATTATTATTATTGTTGTGTCCCCATATTGCTTTTGTGTGTGTGCGCCCCCGCGTCCTCCTCCTAACGACCACTCGATCCTCCTCCTAACGACAGTTCGCATCCTCCTCCTAACGACCACTCAATCCTCCTCCTAACGACCACTTGCCTTTCGTCGCACGCTGTCGCCGGATGCCCCCCCACGGTGCGCCCCCGCACCCTCCTCCTGTTCTGGGAAGCCACTCCCTGCCGTGGACGCTTCTCCACTCCCTCCTTTCTTCGGGCGGCCAGTTCGGCTCCTGCCTCGGTCGACGCTGGTCGCACCCTCATCGGCTCTAAATAAACGAAGTCTTAAAGTACCGTGTGCGTCTTTCGCTGCATTCAACACAGCGACCGGACACGACAGTGGCGACGAGAAAGTGGATTCGACCCGCGCTACGCAACGCTATTGACAAGCCATGGCTACGCGAGGGTTTCCCAATCAGATACCAGAGTTCAACGGCTCATCGTGGTCATCGTGGGTTGGACGCCTTCAGTTCTACTTTGAAGCTAACAACATCACAGACCCAGCCTTGAAGAGGGCCAACCTGCTGACGCTGTGCGGGGAGCAGACCTACGATACTGTCTGCGCCCTTATTCAGCCAAGCACACCAGCGGCAGTGTCTTACGACGACATCGTAAAAGCGCTGCAAAAGCACTACGACCCAAGGCCATCCGAGGTCTACAGCCGGGCTCGCTTCCAACGACGAGATCAACTGGGAGGAGAAACTGTGAGCGCCTACGTAGCCGCGCTCAAGAAGCTCGCTGCCGACTGCAATTTTGGAACGCTGTCGACAACAGCTACCGGGCAGGAGGGAGACGCAGCTTCTTCTGCTAACACCACCATGCTTCCCTTGGACGTGATGTTACGCGACAGATTTGTGTGCGGACTGAGTGACGAGTCACTGCAGCAGCGCCTGTTCGCTGAGAAGGACCTCACATTCAGCAAAGCTTACGACATCGCCGTTCGAGCGGAGAGCGCCGGTCACCAGCAGAGAGGGATTCGCCGGAACACCGAGCCGGTACACCAGACAAGCAACCAGGTGCGCAAGCCTTCTGTTGTTGTAAAATCGGTCAAAAAGGCACAACGCTGCTGGCGGTGTGACGACCAACACAACCCCCAGGGATGTCGATTCCAGTCAGCCACGTGTAATTTTTGCCACAAGCGAGGGCATATCGAAAGAGCATGCATTACGAAACGGAGACTTGCCAAGATAAAGTCACCTTCCCAGCCTAATCACAGCGTCAACGCCTCAGAGAATACGCCGCTATCTGATCTCCATGGAACAACATCAGCAACACCATCTGTGTTGTACGACCTGAACACCATGAATCTCGGCACGCGACCGAAGATTTTTACAGAAGTAAGCGTACATCACCAGCTGATTAAGTTCGAGGTGGACTCCGGCGCAGCCTGTACTCTGATCAGTGAGGACACGTTCCGAACTTCATGGCCATCTGACGCACCCGCCCTGCAACAAGACGACACGCACCTGCGAACGTGGTCAGGACAGAATCTGCCACTATTGGGCTCTGCCAACGTGCAGGTTAACTACAACGGCCAGACCCATACGCTACCTCTGCTTGTTGTGAAGGGCACAGGATCAAGCCTTCTAGGGAGAAACTGGTTTTCTCCACTAGGCGTGATGATATGCGGCATACACCAGACGCCGAGCCAGAACATGGTTGAGCAACTGCAAGAGAAATACGAAAGAGTATTCTCGGAAGAGATTCCAGGAAACGAAGGGCCCCCGGTCACACTGGAGTTGTTGGACAACGCGCAACCCAAATTTCTGAAGGCCAGGCCGGTGCCGTTTGCTCTCCGAGATTCAGTTGAAAAAGAGTTGGACAAACTGGAGCAGCAAGGTGTCATCGAGCCGACGCAGCATTCAGAATGGGCCACACCACTTGTCGTAGTTCGCAAGAAGAACGGAACCATACGCCTCTGCGGAGACTACCGGAGCACCGTCAATCTTGCGACTAAAGCGTCCTCTTACCCGCTACCGACACCTGAAGAAGTATTCAGTGTACTACGTGGCGCAAGAGTCTTCAGCACATTGGACCTCACCCAGGCGTATCAGCAGCTGAAGGTGAGCGAGTCAACTGCTGAATTATTGGCAATTAACACACTGAAAGGCTTGTACAAAGTCAAGCGACTGCCTTTTGGCGTAGCTGCAGCCCCGGCCATATTTCAAAAATTCATGGAGACAGTGCTTCAGGGCATCCCAGGAGTTTGTGTCTACCTTGACGATGTCATCATCAGTGGCACTTCCACTGAAGAGCATGCAGCGCGCCTAGAGCTCGTTCTCGAAAGGCTAGCAAACGCTAATTTGTGCATAAGCAAATCGAAGTGCTGTTTTGCGGTGCCAGAGGTGCAATTTCTGGGACACCGAATTGATGCGGAAGGCATTCACCCTACCGAGGACAAAGTGCGAGCGATCACAGAAGCACGAGCTCCAACAAACAAGCAGGAGCTACAGGCTTTTCTCGGACTCTTGACGTTCTACGACCGGTTCTTGGAACAAAGAGCTACCGTGGCCAACGACTTATACCAACTCCTTCGGAAAGATGTGACATGGACATGGTCGCCACGCCATCAGCAGTCATTCGATGCCCTGAAAGACCTGATTCGAAGATGTACAGTCCTCCGCCACTACGACGAAAGGAAGCCTCTGCTTTTGGCTTGCGACGCATCACCGTACGGAGTCGGCGCGGTTCTATCGCAAACTGACGAGCAAGGAAGGGAAGCTCCCATCGCCTTCGCCTCACGTACGTTGTCGCAAGCAGAACGCAACTACGCGCAACTTGACAAAGAAGGGCTAGCCATCGTCTACGCGGCGACACATTTTCACCAGTACATTGCCGGCCGGAAGGTGACCTTTATAACCGATCACCGACCGCTATTGGGCATTCTGGGACCACAAAGGCCTATGCCACCAACTTTGTCTCCGCGAATGACACGTTGGTGCATCAAACTCTCAGCGTACGACTACGCTCTGGTCTACCGCAATGGGAGTAAACATCAAAACGCCGATGCGCTAAGCCGTCTGCCACTAGACGCAACTGTTGACGAACCATTTCCACCAGGAGACGTTCTGATGTTCGAAGCACTGCCAGAACCTCCGCTTACAGCAGGCACAGTTGCAGCATCTACGCAGAAGTGCGCAGCTCTCCGGCTAGTTTACACAGCTGTTCAACAAGGCAACGTGCATAAACTCAAAGGGGACAACTTCGACGCTTACCGCAGGCGAGCTACAGAGTTGAGCACCCATCGCGGCTGCATCATATTTGGGTCCCGAGTTGTGATGCCGAGAGAACTACGCGCACAAGCTATGTCTCTCATCCACGCCGGACATCGGGGCATCGTTGCAATGAAAAAGTGTGCCAGAAGCTACATGTGGTGGCCTGGCATTGACAACGACATCGAAACAGTGGTGCGAGAATGCAAGCCTTGCCAGAGCAGCCGGAGCGCCCCGCCGAAAGCTCCTGTCCCAGAATGGGAAAAGCCAGACACACCATGGCACACACTGCACATTGATTTTGCAGGACCAATTGAGGGCTGCACTTTCCTTGTGGTCGTAGATGCCTACACAAAGTGGCTTGAGATAAGGCAAATGGGACAGACGACTTCGGCAGCAGTCATTGACAACCTCCGATCACTATTTGCAACGTTCGGCCTGCCGCGCAAGGTAGTGTCGGACAACGGAACACCGCTTGTGTCTGCGGAGATCCTCAAGTTTTATCGCGACAACGGGATCTCATCAGTTACATCGGCCCCCTACCACCCAGCGACAAACGGACAAGCCGAGCGCTACGTAGCCGAGCTAAAACGCGCCCTTGAAAGAGATCAGACAGGCTCGCTGCAGCGCCGCCTTGCGCGCTTTCTCTTCAAGCAGCACACGACGGTTCAGAGCACAACAGGCGAGACCCCCTCGAAAATGATGTTCGAGCGTGAAATGCGAACCCAGCTCACAGCCATCCTCCCCGAGCCAAAGGCAGAGACGTTCCGGGAAGAAAAAGCAATTCCGCGCTGCGGCACGCTTAATGAGGGGCAGCGCGTCCTCGCCCGACAGTTTCTGAAAAAGCCACGCTGGGAGGAAGCTACAATTGTCAGACGCATAGGCCTGCGCTCTTGGCTCGTCAACATACATGGCACAGTAGCACGCCGACATCTCAACCAGCTGCGTAGATTTACGACGCCGTCTGAGAGCTGTCCGCCAGCGGAGAGAACACGTGCACCATTTTCCCACATAGCCTGGCACCTCTTCCCGGAAGAAGAGACTTCGCCCAGGACAGACCTAGGAGACACAGCGAACAACAGCCAGCCTACAAGTGTTTCTCCCCCGAGCGCACAAAGCCAGCGCGCCTCCACGCGTGAGCGCCGACCCCCTGCACGATACCAGGCAACTTTCTAAGGGGGAAGGAAGTGTTGTGTCCCCATATTGCTTTTGTGTATGTGCGCCCCCGCGTCCTCCTCCTAACGACCACTCGATCCTCCTCCTAACGACAGTTCGCATCCTTCTCCTAACGACCACTCGCATCCTCCTCCTAACGACCACTTGCCTTTCGTCGCACGCTGTCGCCGGATGCCCCCCCACGGTGCGCCCCCGCACCCTCCTCCTGTTCTGGGAAGCCACTCCCTGCCGTGGACGCTTCTCCACTCCCTCCTTTCTTCGGGCGGCCAGTTCGGCTCCTGCCTCGGTCGACGCTGGTCGCACCCTCATCGGCTCTAAATAAACGAAGTCTTAAAGTACCGTGTGCGTCTTTCGCTGCATTCAACACAGCGACCGGACACGACAATTATTATTATTATTATTATTATTATTATTATTATTATTACTTGTAGTAGTAGTAGTAGTAGTAGTAGTAGTAGTAGTAGTCGCCGCGGTGGCTGACTGGTTATGACGCTCGGCTGCTGACCCCAAAAGACGGGTGTTCGATCCCAGCCTCGGCGGTCGCAATTACATACAGGCGAAATTCTAGAGGCCCGTGTACTGTGCGATGTCAGTGCACGTTAAAAAACCCCAGGTGGTAGAAATTATCTGGAGCCGTTCTCTGCGGCGTCCCTCGTAGCCTAAGTCGCTTTGGGACGTTAAACCCCCAGAAAAGAGTAGTATAGTAGTGGCGGTATTAATAGTAGAGTTGTTTCTAGTTCTGTCTGTATGACTCAAAACGAAGCGTATTGGTGACGGCGCGCAGTTCGTCGTCACCGTTCAGGCAACGCATATCAAGTTGGAAGTGAAATCGTAACTTCAGCTCTATGCGTGCTGTTCGTAAACTTCATTCGTACGCTGTTATAAACTATTCGTACGCTCGTAATCGACCCACTGCTTGATATTTGATATTTATTTATTTACCACCACAATATACATGGTGACAGGGTGCCCATAGTAAAAGCGGCCTCTTGGACCGCTTGACTTGGCCATGGACACCCAGCTGCGAACTTTGGCAACAAAACCGTGGCACACTTTCAAACTAAATACAATATTGCAAAAAAAAAAAATCGCGACAGGTACTTCCCGCAAGAAAAACAAAATGACAAACAAAGCAATGAAGAGTGCAATACAGTCAATTCGGTTCACAGGTTCAATGCAGTATCTGTAAATAAAAAATATTCTAAAAGCTTTCTGTGTGAGGTGGTTTTTAGGTCAATGTCATTGACACAAAGAGCATTTAGTAGACGCGGTAATGTGTTTTCAAGTGTTTGACAGCCATATGTTGTTCTGTATGTTTTAATGTGCCACTGATCGACGTTTCTTGTGTTGTGTACTTTATAGCTTACTTCAATGTTGGAGAGTTCATGAAGGAAGGACGTGTGATTAATAATTTCGCGCTTCAGTGCGTGGCTGAGGCGAAAGGTGTACAATTTAGTTACCGGGAGTATTTTGTATTTATAAAAAAGTTCTTGTGTATGGAATGTTCTAGGAACATTTTCAATTATTCTGATAAAATTCAACGCTAAAGCCGTCATCCCCGCGTTGACCATCGTGATTGGTCATGAGGCATGGACGCCCTCCTGTCAAGACCTGCATTCGCGCATTGTAGTCGGATGCAAGCAAAGAAAAAAAAACGTTTTTTTTTTTTCGTCAAAGTTCAAGCCAGTGGCGTCGGCCGGTTCTCATGAACCTCCTAGCCTGACAATGCAGGGAGTGGCAGATGAAAGGGAATATGCTCTTATTCCTGTATTGTCACGCCACTCACTCCCTGCATTGTCGTGCTACTCAGGGTAGCAGGACAATGAGAATCGGCCGACGCCATTGGCTGTAAGGGGGATCCTCTGACGGGGAAAAGCCGCTGTTTTCTTGACTTGTACCCTACTATAGCAGCTCTGTATATCCGACTCCAGTTTCGCATATTTCACGCGTTCCACACACGTTGATG
This sequence comes from Amblyomma mixtum, assembly GCF_055824585.1. Classification (NCBI taxonomy): domain Eukaryota; kingdom Metazoa; phylum Arthropoda; class Arachnida; order Ixodida; family Ixodidae; genus Amblyomma; species Amblyomma mixtum. Next base: position 158,593,128 of record NC_143015.1, on the reverse strand, counting down.
CAACTGCGAGCGCGGGAAAAGGTTGTTTTGCCGTGGTGGCCCCTTTTTATTCGCCACGTATAGCCGTAGCGATCGAGTTTCGCTTTTGTCGTGCGGAAGCATCCGGTGTCTGATGCGGGCTTACAGTTTCTTTTTTCATTCTCGCGTTCTTCTTTCATTCTATTCGCTAGCGAGTGCTGCCAAGCGCGACGCGTCTCGCAATAGCTGCGTAGGAAAAGGTGCGCGGCCTTTGTATAGCTCCCAGAGTAGCGGATGTTGGGCAGGTATTTTCTTCGCCATTCCATTTTCTACTGTGTTTTGGATTTAAGAGAAAAGAGAGGGTGACAGGATGGTTACGAGTGTGCAACGCTAATGTTTGAGCGTTAGTTGAGGTGTGGCAGGAAATAATTTTTATGCAAACATGCACTGTTTTACAGCGACAGCTTGTTAAGCGTACGTTTCTTGGTTTCGCGTCGCTGTAGTAGTAGTAGTAGTAGTAGTAGTAGTAGTAGTAGTAGTAGTAGTAGTAGTAGCAGCAGCAGCAGCAAGAGGAGCACCAGCAGCAGCAGTAGTAGTGTATAGTTGGTTTGGTTTATTGGGGTTTAACGTCCCAAAGCAACTCGGGCTATGAGGGACGCGGTAGTCAAGGGCTCCGGAAATTTCGACCACCTGGGGTTCTTTAACGTGCACTGACATCGCACAGTACACGGGCCTCTAGAATTTCGCGTCCATCGAAATTCAGCCGCCTCGGCCGGGATCGAACCCGCGTCTTTCGGGTCAGCAGCCGAGCACCATAACCACTGAGCTACCGCGGCGGGGCTGGTGTAGTAGTAGTAGTAGTAGTATTTTCCTGAGCTCCCATCGGCATTCGAAAGCCGAATGAGTCGCAACTTTAGTCGGCAGGGACCGCCTCACGGAATCTTTTTTGTTACCTGAACAAGAAACTAACCACCAGACGAAATTATAAGCTCGAGAATTTTGATGCCTCTGACTCGCTCGATGTAGTGAAACACCAAAAAGGTGTATCCTACTATTGCGACCACTGTGTGCGTAAACCCACTAGATTAGTTGTTGTTTGCGGTGAAGTGTTTATTTACAGATAGTGTGTGTAGTAATTCACTAGCTTATCTTTTGTTTCCCCCCCCCCCCCCCTTCCGCTATGTAATGCCCGCTGAGCACATTTAGGGTGTGCGCAAATGAATAAATAGTATGTATGCTCTGTACCAGCTTACGAATTGTCTCTTTCAAATTTAATAGTCGCCATATTCGTCACAGCGCAGAGATCAGACACACTTTTAAGCAGAAAGGAGTAAAAAGGGAGTAAGATGTACTCTAGATGAAAACTTTGCTCCTTTTTTACTTCCATATGGAAGAAGACTGCACACTCCCCTGTATAAAAGGGAGTGCACTAGAGGACAACTTACTGCCTTTCTACTCCTTTTTTGTTTAGAGTGTAAAAGGACACTGTGGAAAAATGGGAAGCTGGCCTTGTGTCGATAGATAACTGCATCCTAACGTAAAAGGGAACATTCTCACCGACAGTGGAGCTACGAAAAGCAAAAAAAAAATAAAAAAAAAAATAAAATACAGGTGGCGCCATCGCCGGCGGATTTCGCATCTATAATACGTGCGTCGAGACTGAATTTTTTCGCGGATCTCGGAGGCCACGTTGCGCCGCCGTTCTCGCTTCAAAACGGCGGCAGCCAGTCCTTCTCGGTGTAGGCGTCACAAGTTTGAATCTAACGGCGGGAAAATTTTTAAATCCGATTCTCTCGCCGATAAATTATTGTTTTCTACCCCGACAAGCGCCATCGTAGCCAGAAAAAGCCAGACAACGAATTTAACTGGGTGAAGTTAGTCTTCTTAATTCCTTTAAAGCCCATTTTTTTCTTTCAAAAGAATTACAGCGAAGCTGCAGCATCAGTCAGTGTTGCTCGGAGCTGACTATAGCTACCCGTTTCCTCTGTCAGGTTCGTCCTTTGGCGAATTCCCGGCGGGGATATTTCGGGCATTAGCTGCGCGGAGCCGGTTCGCAGTCACTTTCCAACCGCAGAGTGCGGTTTCGCGCTGTTTCCTCACCAGGTTTTCTCTCTGCGTTGCCAGAGTCAGCGCTTTAGCGTTTTCTCAAGCGAATGTTTTCCTCCTCGAAACTCCGCAACGAAGTCTCGGTGCGCACAACAGAGTAGACAGTAATGGAACGACTTTGGGGACAGTGATCCATCCTGCGTTGGCGTTTTTCGCCGGGCGTCTCGGCGCTTGCGTGCTGTAATCGTCCCCCCCTTCCCCTTCTCGTCACAAAGCTGCCCCGCCCCGTAGCTCCGACTACTGTGACACAAGAGGGCATCGCGATAAGAAACTAGGTTTTTGCAACCTGAGCTGTTTCGCAAAACCGCCTGCGCCGCGACCTTTTGGCTGTGTGCCGGCTGCTCATTCTGTTGATCCTCTGCCGTTTGTTCAAGGGAAGATTTTAAGTAATTTTCAGAAATATGATCTTTGAGGTGAAAATATGGCTTTCGCGGCATCGTGCTGCCAGGGTTGACGGACACCAGATTACCTTTCTATCGTGTCAGCTAATGAGCCGGTTAACTAATTTCCAATAATTAACTTATTAACTATTATAGTCAGGCGTCTGGCTGCTGTTGCCTCGCGTTAGTTACCGCCATACCAAGTTTTTAAGTCTAGAAAGCGCGATTACCCTCAGCGCTGTGCATGGCTCGACAAAATTTGGCAATTTGGACTAGTTTCGTCGACTGAAGGGGTTGCTTTGCCTGCATGCTCTTCGAGTGCACATGCATTTTGGCACGATGTAGCCATGATTACTTGGGCCACAGCGCCGACGGTTATCGCTTTTCGAAATTCTAAAATCTGATATGGCGGTTACTAACGACTGGCTACAAATCTCTAAATGCAATCAGGCGCCTAACTCTAGTAGTTAAAAAGTTAATTATTGGGAATTAGTCATCCAGCTTACTAAGCTAAGATGATTCACCGGTTTTTCTGGTGTCCGCCAATGCCGGCAATACCATGCCGCAAAAGCCATATTGCTGCCTCTAAAATGGCGTTTTTGAAAGTTGCTTGTTTTCCCTGAAACATCCGGTTGCCATCTTTGCTTTAGAACGGCGCGCGTTTTAACCGACAAACGCGGTTTTCTGGGCCATTTCATTCCTTATACGTTTCGGATATTTGCCCTCATAGAAAGCAAAGCGGAAATCTTAACCCATTTCAGCACTCTCAATTAAGGTTTGATTAATGTTAAAAAAATACAGGAAAACCCAAGACCCCGTGGGGCTCCGATAGGTTCCTTATTAGCTTTGCACTCAGTTCTTCCTTCCTTGAAAACACTTTTTACTCCTTTTTGCCAGTGTTGACAACTGCCTTTTCTATTCTGAACCAAGAGCAGCGTGAAGAGGCGTTTAATTTTGATTGTTAGGACTACAGACAATTTTCAGCTGCTTAATTGTAGCTTTCCGTTCGTGGTTGTCGCACTGGAGAGCTAGCAGCTTTAGCGATTGCATAACATCATTCGCGCTTCTTCCATTTTTTCTGCAGTAAAATATTGCACACGAAATCGACTGCTAATTACCTTGTAGGGGCCTCATGAAGTGGAGATACGTTAGTTTCGAACTTTATCTCTCGGGACATCCTTTTTGGCAGCTTATCTTGGTGTACTGTCGCAAAAGCGACGGTAACACACGTCGCGGGGCCGACCGTGTCTCGTCGACGACGCACAGCTGTGCAGTGTTCCCAGATAACGTTAGACAGCGCAGCGCATGCTGCGAGAACGCGTCCGGCGCACACTCACTCGAGTGCGTGCGTGCGAGTGCTTTTCACTCACACTCAAGCTTGTTTCGAGGTGCGCCGCTCTGACATGCCTGCGGCGCCGAGAACGATAGCAGCTAAGGCTGCAGCACGCGGCGTGAAAGTATGCACGCACGCAACAGCAGCCTCCGCGATGGAGACGGAAAAAATAAAAAGAAAAAGGCAAAGCGCAATCAAACAAAGGGCGAGCGCACGTCGCTTCCTGGAGAGAAACGCCGCGCTCTTACGGCGGTCGGCGCCGAGAGATGAAATACGAGCGACGTGTGGCCGCAAGATGGCGGAGCAGGCGCGCGCGCGCGGCGGCGAGGTCACGTGGGGCGCGCGTGACGCTTCTGGTCACGTGGCGCTGTACTTTCGGTTTCGTCTCTCGCTCACTCTCTCCCACTCGCTAGCGCGCGCGCGCGCGCGGCTGGTTCAACGAACCGCGGACTCCTCGCTCTCAGTGCGGGCGCGTAGCCGGCGTTGGCTACGTGGATGCGGGGCCGTCACTTTTTTTTTTTTACCACTTATCTTTTCGTTGTCTCCGCCTTGTCGCTTCCAGCCGCCTTTTCAGTTAATGGGCGCGTCCGTGGGAAGAAGGAGCACGGCGGATCGCGTCCGCTCATCGAAGGAAGGCGCTCGACGTTTTTGCATGCGAACAACTCCGTGGACATCTCTGCTGGGTGCCGGTGTCGTGGGAAACGGCGAATGGGTGGATGTCCGCGGCGCCGGTGGTTCGAAGTTTGGTGTCTCTGTGGGAATGAAGGAGGCGTGAGTTCGTGGTTCCGAGCGAACGGTGGAAAGGAATGAGCAAGAAAACTCCCGAACTTGTCGCCCCCCTGCGGAGCGAACAGACGACAGCGGCGGTTGCAGTCCTGAACGATAGCGCCCTCTATAGGATGTCGCGTGATCAAAGACGGTCGTGGACCTCGTGGCCCACGTGCATACGGATCACGTTCTCGTCGAGTGGGTTTCGTAATGAGAGAGAGAGGAAAAAAAAAGAGGCAACGAAGGAAAAGAAAGAGGAAGACTACGAGGGAGAAAGGAGTTAGCGTGGTGGTCGCGCATATGACTTGGGGCGAAATGTTCACCTGGATATGCAGAGGTTTCTTCATTAACAGGCGCAGTTTCATTTGGTGCTTACTGGTTGCGACTGAAGTGGCGCCGCCTAGCGTCGCACTCGGTCGACGCACTGACTTCCGAACGGAGTTTCGGTGCTAGGCCCGCACACACTGTTACCGAAGCTCTGCTAATCCTAAGCGCGCATGCGCAAAGGGTAGGGAAGATTGCTTGCTTTTTTTTTTCGCTACACCGTTCGCATTTTACGTAATTCAAGCCGAACCTGGTATCTTCATCCTGCCGCGAAACGAAGAAATGCTGAGTTTTGTATATCTCGTAAGGAACCGATAAATTTTGTAGCGAGAGCTACATTACGCGCAAGTGTCGCCGTGGTCGCTCCGTGACCTTGAGCCGTTGCCTAGCAACCGCCGCAGCTGGCGGACGCCGCTCGCCACGCCATCTGGCGTGACGTCATAGGAGGAGCGGGTGCCGCGGCGTGCCGGCGAAACCGAGTTGCAACAGCTGTGCGCATGCGCCGTAGGAGGAGGGAGGGGGGGGGGGGGGTTAGTGCAGCTGTATATATACAGAAGGCGGCTTGGTGGAGCAGTCGGTCTAGATATGGATAGTGAGTCGGAGAGACTGAAAGAAGCCAGGCTTCAACTACAAGACGAAGAACGGGAAATGAAATAAATGCGTCACAGTTTGCTGCGTAACAAATGTCCCGTCTTTAATGTAGCCGCAATTAGACGCAACGGGGGATAACAGCCAATTAAGAGGTTTTCAAATTGGGCTAGTTGGTAGTTAACATGGTCAAACATAATTGCGCTTTTCAAAAGACGGGACAAAACAGGGACGACACAAACTCTCGTGCGCACAAACTCTTTGCGCACGAGAGTTTGTGTCGTCCCTGTTTTGTCCCGTCTTTTCAAAAGCGCAATTATGTTTGACCATGATAACAGCCAAAGCTAAACATTGGACGTAGCCGGAGAGAAGCCAAGCTAAATGACAATGTGTAATCAAGTTTAACTTGGCCTAGCTGAGCTAAGCTAAGGCGGAGGCTTGGGCAAGTTGGAACATCATATGTACAGCGCCTTGTGCTGTGTTGTTCTTCCTTTGTCCCGTGTCTAGCGCTGTTTCACTATACATATGAGCTAAGCCAGTGCCATTTTTTCGTTATTACAAAATTTTATTTGTCTGAGCATTTCTGTGAAAAGCACATGATGCTGATCTCTCCACTTTTCGAAGTTTTTACTTTTTCTGTGACCTTTTTGATCACCCTGTAGTACGTTCGCTTTACGATGCGTATGAAGACACGCCATTAAAATGTGCGTCGCGAAAGATGTACAAATGTGTGCTGTGTTGTGTGAGGCGGCTGTTGGTTAGAGCGCCCCCAGCTGTGCAGTCGCAGCTTACAGATGAAGCGGAATATGCCGCAGTCGAATCCTCACTTGCTGCGTTTCGTAAATGCCGAGCATCGGGAAATTGTAGTCGACTGCGGAGCCGATCTCAACGGCGCTCGTTTCCCACTGCCAGTAACACGTTGCTGTGCATGTCGTAATGTCGTGCTCATCGCGTTTGCTGAGGTGCCTGAATCCGTAGAGAGCGCGACCTTCAGTTCACACTTGGGAATCGCGATCATATATCGGTAAGTTGGCTCTGAGTAATACTAATAGTTAAAATCAGAGGAGACACTTATTCTCCGCCTTAAGGGTATGATGCGGTAGTGTAGTTGCTAATTCTCATATATCCGGAAAGACGTTCTGTACTTTACATTCATATATCCCTGGGCGCCCTCATACCCCTCCTGGCTTCAATTTCGAGCACCTGGGATTCTGCTTAAGGTGCGCAGACATTGCAGAGTAGACGAGCGCCTTTTACGTTTCACCTCCATCGAAACTCTGTCTCCTCTCCTCGAGCTGAGCAGCCGAACGTTGTAACCACTCAGCCAGCGAGCAGCTCGTGAAACAATGGCGCCGTGGCGCCACGCTTGAATGAACAGACGCTGTAGCCGCAGCATTATTTAGAGCCCGAATCGCTTCGTTACGTTTGCTTGCTTGTGAAATATGAATCGCCAGCTCGCCATAACTTATTTCCTTCTAATGTGGCTCCGCTGATTTTAGAGGGTGCATTATGGAAAGGAAAATATTCACGCTAATTGAATCTTGAAATGTGGGAATCGCGTGAAGCTTCGTGCATGGCCGTATTTCTTTTATCACGCGGCCGCGTGGTTTCTTTTTCTTTTCTTTTTTCAAGTACCGAAGCAGCGCTGCGGGGCTAATGAAACACGCCTTAGCGGATCTCTCTGAATTAGTTTGTTGCTGTTATTAGTGTCCATTTATTAATAAAATGAAATAACAATGGAAGGAACAGATGTTGCTGGCCGCGGCCTCTGCCATCGAAACCTGAATCACCTGAGCTGCGGCTAGCGGGAAGGACAGAGAGAGGACACGGAAAAGGAAAGAAAGGGGGGAGCGATAGAAGAAAGGTTTTAACATCCCAAAGCGACTCAGGCAATGAGGGACGCCGTTAGTGGAGGGCTCCGGAAATTTCGACCACCTGGGGTCCTTTAACGTGCACCGACATGGCACAGTGTACGTACGGGCCCTCTAGCATTTCGCCTCCATCGAAATGCGACCGCGGCGGCCGGGATCGAACCGCGGAGAAGAAAGGATAGGGGTAGGGCGGCAATGTGTACTATGTACGAATACAGGATATAGAAGAATATTTCTGCCACTTTTGTTTTTTACTTTTGGAGGGAAGTATAATGCGCGCGCATACCCAGTGCCAGCATGCAAGGACCGGTGCCTGTTCACTGAGCTAGCTACAGCCGTTCTTCTAACGAGTAGAGGTTGTCGCATTTCGATGCTTAATCCTGAAATACATTCCTTGAAGGCATGAGTTGGATTCCCTCTCTTGATCTCGTAGAGGGAAATTTAGTTAATGATGATTGTTGTAGGATTCTTGACGTCTTGAAGATTCGTTTTGCTCAATCACATTGCAAGAGGACACTTCTGGAGAGGTTAAACTTTTATAACAATTAAAAACACAAAGGAGGATACAAGCAAGGAGAAAACATATTTACACTTGACTGGCTCGCAGTTCTAGGTGACGAAACCAGCCCTCGGTCCTGCCGAAGCAGCTGGTTTTAAAACCAATGCCCCCGCCCTCGGTGGGAGAATAACCAATCAAGTACTATACAAACATCCACCCAATAACTTATTGGGGAAAGGAAAATACCACAAATCAGCAGTTGGGGAAAGAATAACACAACCAATGAATGATTGGGGAAAGAAGGTAACTCATCGCGACACTGTACACATATGCACACTTTCCACCATCACGATTTCGGATAATTATGCTTTCCCGCTGCGAGCTTCGCGAACACTCGCTTTCCCAAGGTCCGGTTGCCGCCAAGTTCGAGGAACGCCATTTCAACTCATCTGTTTCTCGTCGTCGCTCCTCATGCCTGCAGCTAGCGTGACAATAGGTCAAAGCATGCCGCTGCAGACATGGTACAAAGAGCCACGCACTGTGACGCGGGTCAGCCTCGCCGTACACACGTGCACACAGGATGCCGCCTAACGACTCCGTCCATAAGGGGAGTTTGAAGTCTCCTGTAATCCCCCGCCATTCGGCGCCCCCTCTTTTCCCGCCGGGTTGACTGACCCCTTCCTGTGGGGTTGTGCGGAGGGCCCAAGAAAAAGAACGTAATGGGCATTCCCATAAAGCGACCGGATGCAGCAAACAACATACAGCACCGCGAACTTCACTGCATGCATGCTAGATGTTAATCCACTCTCGTGTCCGTTCACTGAAGAAAATTGTAAAAACCAAAAAAAAAAACGTGTGTATTTGAAAGCGTGCTAGCGTGTCCACGTCGGAGTCAAGACCTTCCCTCCTCGCCCCGCAGCTTAACCACCGGGTCTTCTACGGCGGACACCGTTCCGAAAGGAATACGCTCACCAGTGATACTCTGTAACAGCTAACGACGGAGTCAGAAATTCGAGCGTCAGAAGCCTGCATCGCAGTGCATCGTCGTAGGGGCCGTGTGTTCTCCTGCGTGCACACAGGGCGGGGTCCCGGTGTCGAAGCCCTCCCCCCTCACCCCCCGCTGTCCCGGCATCCCATTGATCCGGGGCAGCGGGGTCGCCGGAGGCCGCGGCGCACCTCTCCCCCTTTCCGCCTCCTTCATCAGCGCCGGCGAAGGTATGCGGCGTCGGCATCGGTGCGCGGCACTCGTTGCAGCTGCACGGCTCATTGGGCGCCGGCGATGCCGCGCAGTAATGGAGTGCACGGCTCATTTGCATGCGACCTGCGAGCACGATGCCTGCCTCGTGCTTGCCGCCGCGGCGCGTGCTGGAAAGAGAGGGAGGAGGATTCGTTGCGTCACCTGCGTCCGCCCGACCTCTTCTTCCGGAGCCCGCGTCCGCCTCTGCGGCGCTGCTCACCGGCGCTGGGTTGGAATGGCGGCGGCCGTCCCGCGCGCTTGTTTGCCAGCACGGCCGGGGACAAACGCCACGTTGAGGGAACCCAGTTTGAGTGGAAGATAATAGGGCCTCATTCTGTGCCACAAGGTATGGCAAGCTTAATTCAGCCACACTCAGGTGTTGGCGGTGGTCTTTCAGTAAAGCAGACCAGACCATAACCGGCCGCTGAAAGCTGCGTAGCGGTGACAATGGCAAATTCCTCGTTGGCGTTGCTTAATTCTCGCAGCACTGGACCCCTCCTCTGACCTGACAGTCGAAAAACCGCCGCTTTTTACATTTGTATACGCCCGTGAAATGGCGTGAGGGGCCCGAGTGTCCCAGTCTACAACTATGCAGTTGTCTTTGGTGTCCTCTCTTGGAATAGGCCTCGTGAGGAGGACCAGGGGGAATTGATACACGCGCAGGTGAAAGGTGTCTGTTCGCAGCAGCGGTTAAAGGAGCGGCTGCTTGTTCAGCTGCGCGCATCCGATGGAAAGGTCCATAAAGGTGTAGCCTACATTCGTCCTTACCAGACTTATTGGGCCTCCCTGTACACTTAGGGGACACCATTCTTCGAAACAGGGGAGGAAAATTCTCTCTCTCCAGCCGCGCTTACATGAATGCGACAGAAGTAGACTCCAGACCAATTTTTGAAGCAAAGCGCAAAAACGCCGAGGAAGAGAGTAGACGACGAGTGAAGCCTTTCCCTCTCAAAACCGCGGTGGCTCAGTGGTTATGGTACTCGGCTGCTGACTCGAAAGACGTGGGTTCGATCCCGGCCGCAGGCGGTCGAATTTCGATGGAGGCGCAATTCTAGAGGCCGGTGTACTGTGCGTTGTCAGGGCACGTTAAGGAAACCCAGGTGGTCGAAATTTCAGGAGCCCTCCACTACGGCGTCCCTGAGTCGCTTTGGGACGTTAACCCCATAAAACCAAAAAATGGCTGAGGCTTAACTTGGTTAAGCCTGGAGAATGCGAAGCATCATCGTGTCGCGTAATTTGGAGGCGCACAACCACAGCGACGGCGCGAGGTGGGCCCTCGTTTCTCCACTGTCGTGACGTCATCAAGTCACGTGGTGTGACGTCATGTACCACGTGATTTGGAGGCGCACAACCACAGCGACGCCGCGAGGTGGGCCCCCGTTTCTCCACTGTCGTGACGTCATCGTGTCACGTGGTGTGACGTCATGTATCACGTGATTTGGAGGCGCACAACCACAGCGACGGCGCGAGGTGGGGCCCCGTTTCTCCACTGTCATGACGTCATCGTGTCACGTGGTGTGACGTCATGTATCACGTGATTTGGAGGCGCACAACCACGGTGAAGGGCTGAAGTGGTAGCTAAAGTAGTATGCTTCGCACAAAACCTTCTCAAAACCTGCTCTTTCCTCAAAAAGCCCCGCCGCGGTGGCGCAAAGGTTACGGCGCTCGGCTGCTGACCCGAAAGACGTGGGTTCGATCCCGGCCGCAGGCGGTCGAATTTCGATGGAGGCGAAATTCTAGAGGCCCGTGTACTGTGCGATGTCAGCGCACGCTAAAGAACCCCAGGTGGTCGAAATTATCCGGAGCCCTCCACTACGGCGTCCCTCATAGCCCGAGTCACTTTGGGACGGTAAGCCCCGATAAAACCAAAAAGCCGTCTCAAAACCTGCTCTTTCCCCCAAAAGTGGGCTGGGGTCCTGTCGCATTCATGTAAACGGGGCAGTTAGCTATGATAGGATGTCTGACAATCGGCGTCGCGCTGTGTGTCACTGTGCCCTCCTCGGCGGTGGCACCGGAAGCGCCACTTGCCGCGTCCGCGTGCAACGCCCGGCACGTGGCGCGACCCGCTTCGTTGAGGGCGCGTGCTCTGGGAGGGTGGAGGGGGCCGGACTAGTCATCGGCACGCGGTCGCCGCCGGGAGCTGACGCGTGTCGCGCCACTTCTTCCGCTCGCCCTCGGATCCGAGAAAGATAGGGAAGCATTGCGATCCTACTTACGGCGGTCACGCTGTGTATACAGCGCATGCCGAGAGCGCTACCGTGGCCGTGACTGTGTTGTGAGCACTTCTGTAGAACAAACTGTATCATTAAGAGCGTGCCATTCCATGGCATGACTTGGCACGATAAGCCGTATTGTTATTATAGAGGCCCGTGTACTGTGCGACGGTCAGTGCACGTTAAAGATCCCCAGGTGGTAGAAATTATCCGGAGCCCTTCACTACGGCGTCCCTCGTAGCCTGAGTTGCTTTGGGACGTTAAAGCCCCTATAAACCAATAAACCAAACCTATATATCGTGGCTTAGTGCTGTAACGAGCCCGTCAAATCGCCATCCTTGGCTGCTGTATAGCTTAACGAGGAGACGAGGGCCTCGGTTCTGGCAGTCTTGATGCCATTGGGAAGCATAAGAGGGTTTTCGCACAAATGCCTCCCTCACCGGTCTATCACTTAACGTGGCGGGCCTATGAGGGACGCCGTAGTGGAAGGCTCCGGATAATTTCGACCACCTGCGGTTCTTTAACACGCACTGGCTTCTAGCATTTCGCCTCAATCGAAATTTCGGGTTTTTCAGGTCAGCAGCCGAGGACCATAACCACCGAGCCACCGCGGCGACTACGCTATACGTGGTACTTGCAGTATAACGGAACGTTCTTACGCACGCTATGGTCGACAGTCTTCTCGGTCGTGGTAATCTCGAAACAGCAAAAAATTTGAAGGCACAACGTTTGGAATGCATATACAGAAAGCTCCGATGTTATCTTGCGTGTTTCAGGTCACACTGAGCGCGACTGTGTACGTTCTCCCCGCGCCGTAACAGAGCATGCGCGGTGCACGAAGCTCCTTATAGACTCTGCACTGTTGTTATTGCACATTTATTTTCGTTTCTCTGCTTATAAGCGCAGCCTTCCGAACCTCTATCCGCGCTCGTGAAGGAACGAAAGCGCCTCGGGGCTTCTTCGTATACCGCTACACTGCGCCTCCCCCGTTTTCGTTGTGATTGTTCTTGATGCGCTCGCTCCTCCGCGCGTAATAGTGACGTCCGTGCAGCCCTTTTCACTGCCGGATGCAAGCAAACACGGTCTGTGTTAAGACGCTGCTCCGGGGGTCTCTGCGTTTGTTGCGCACGGCCGACTGCACGGTGCCGACAAAGAACGCTGAGCGGACGGTCTGTATATTCGTTCTTCGTTATTTTGTTGGTTTACGGGGTTTAACGTCCCAAAGCGACTGAGGCTATGAGAGACGCCGTAGTGGAGGGCTCCGGAAATTTCGACCACCTGGGGTTCTTTAACGTGCACTGACATCGCATAGTACACGGGCCTCGAATATATTGTATCAAACCCCGTAAAGGGGCCCTGGTTTTTGAGGAAAGGAAATCGCGCAGTTATCTGTCTCACATATCTCGGTGGGCTCCTGAGCCGCGCCGTAAGGGAAGGGAGGAAGGTGGGAGTGAAAGAAGAGATGCCGTAGTGGAGGTCTCCGGATTGATTTCGGCCCCCGGAGGATCTTTAACGTGCGCTGACATCGCACAGCACACGGGCGCCTTTTGCGTTCCGCCTCCATCGAAACGCGGCCGCCGCGGTCGGGTTTGAACCCGGGTACTCCGGCTCGGTAGACGAGCGCCTTAACCACTCAGCCATCGCGGCGGGTCTGTATCTGTGTCACATATCTCGGTGGTGGACACTCGAACTGCGCCGTAAGGGAAGGAATAAAGGAGGGAGTGAAAGAAGAAAGGAAGAAAGAGGCCCCGTATAGTGGAAGGCACCGGAGTAATTTCGACTCGCTGCGGTGGCTCAGTGGTCAGGGCGCTCGGCTGCCGTACCGGAGTACCCGGGTTCGAACCCGACCGCGGCGGTCGCGTTTCGATGGCGGCGAAACGCAAAGGGCGCCCATGTGCTGTGCGATGTCGGTGCAGGTGGTGGACATTGTTCTTTGAGGTGGGCTTTAGAGAGATTCAGCTTTGCGAAAACATCGTAGACATACTTCGGTTTACCGGACGCCTTCCGCGCACACGTAGTGATATGCCACTGCGCGTGCTCAGGAGTAGTATCCGGTATGCTGAAAACATCTAATATCTTCACTTCGCTTGCTGTCGGGTATGCTTTTTAGCTCTTGTCAGCTCTGGGTACCGAGCGGCTACGGAGGAGCAGCTGACCAAGGTGGTTGTGACTTGCGACGAAGCAGCCGCTGCTAAGAATAGACATATCTTGCTGGTTGGTTTGGTTTATGGGGTTTAGCGTCCCAAAGCGGCTAAGGCTATGAGAGACGCCGTAGTGAAGGGCTCCGGAAGTTTCGACCACCTGGGGTTCTTTAACGTGCACTGACATCGCACAATACACGGGCCTCTAGAATTTCTCCTCCAAAGAAATTCAACCGCCGCGGCCGGGATCCAACCCGCGTCTTTCGGGTCAGCAGCCGAGCACCATAGCCACTGAGCCACCGCGGCGGCAGACATATCTTGCATACCTTGTACCGTGTTACCTTTACCGGAGTGTACTGGAGCCCGCCCGCCGTGAGTGCGCACGCGCTGATTGGTCCCGATGCTTCAGACGTACGCGAAGCTGGTAGGTACCTGACGCCATCTGGCGCCCTCAAGGTGATCTGCGCATGCGCACTGACGGCGCGTGGGCTTCCGGTACTCCGGTAACACGGTATGCTAAGGGTAGGCCTGGGAAGTCGGGGGTGGATGAGGTTGCTTGGGTAAGGTGGCCGCAGTTGGCATAGATCATGGTTAATTGGGAGTCAGTTTATAGGAGAGGCCCTTGACTTGGGGGTGTTCATCGCTAGGCCGATGATGAGTCCTGTTCTTGATTTTTTTAAATTAAATTACTGACGTGGTTACGGCCGTGACACTATGCAGCCCAGATGTCTTTGCTTATAAAATCATCTCCACTTTTTCTTTAATTGCTTGCTATGCATCGCATGTTTTTTTCTTGCTCTACGCATGTCTTGAGAATGTACATCGTCGTCAGTACCAGCCGTGAGCAGCTGCCCTTGCCAGCCGCGTCCCATCGTTTTATGGCCTCTCTCGATATGGCCTATTGAACCGAGAAATAACACGAAAAACCGCACGGCCACACCACGCCCGGGCGAAATAAATGGCGTCGCTGATAGAAAAGCTTTTAGAGCCGCGCTGATGACGCATGCAGTGGAGCCTCCTCGCCTTCGGACGACGTCGCGTTGGCGTCGCGTCCCCTAAAAAAGAAAAAGAAAACGCCATCTGGCTTCTACAGCGCAGGGCCGTCCATCTTCCTGCCCTCCTGCTACGGGCGTGACGTGACTTGCGACGTACGCGTGACGTCATCGAGGCGTCACTCTTGAAGCGAGGAGGAAAGAGGGGGGGGGGGGGCGTCACAGGAAGGCGAGAGTGCGGGCCTGTACCCGTGGCCGTCGAAGCAGCTGCTGCTGGTCGGAAAAGCCCGTGCTACTCTTGTCCGCGCTTGCACCGTGCGGCGGTCTCTTTTTCTACGTTGAAGATAGTTGAAGGGGCCCGGCGATTACTTCGTTGTAGCCGTAGCTTCGTTATAGCCCGTGTTAACCGCGCTTCCAAAGGTAATCGTCATTCCTTCGTTGTATCCGTTATTTCGTTATACACAGTTTGCTTATAACGAGTTTCGGCTGTAGATGCATGGACGGTTTGCGCAGGATCACGCGGACCCTTACAGCGGCGGCTACCACTTTCAGCGATGTGAACGCATTGTGCGTAGGAAGCTTTAGTTGCGCAGCTGAATGCGGCCGCATCCGAAGCTGGTGTAGCTGTTCGGTGCCGTGATTAAAACGGCGCGGATGCGAGGTCTCGAAATGCAATTCTCTTGTGTTTGTGATGGCGACATGCGCCTGTGGTCTGTCCTAAACGAGAACAAGGTCAAGGGTCGTGGAGCAAAGCTGGCTTGCGGACCTTGTCCGTTGGTCTTGGTGCGGTGAAGCGCGTTTTCAAGGACGCAGTATACGTAGCAGAACGCGGACTTTTTAAGTTCGCGGTGGTGGTCACGTTGGAAGTTCGGATCAAAATTGCACCCGAGTGAACGTCATAATCCTCGCGTTTGAATGGCATAAATTCTGGAGTTCGCGGAATTCTGGAGGCCTGCTGCGCTTATTCGTGGCCACTTCATTCGAAATTAAAATGCGGAGCCTTCCGCTCCGGCGCCTCTCTAGCGCGTGTGATACTTCGGGACAGTAAAATCTGTGCACCATTTCCATGGGAACCCCCACCACGGTGAAAGCAAGGTGCCCAAGTGCCAAATGTGACCAAATGCTAATGGGATTCCAGATGCCAAAGGGACCCCAAATGCTAAAGGGACCCCAAATGCTAAAGGGACCCCAAGTACTAAAGGGACCCCAAATACTAAAGGGACCCCAAATACTAAAGCCTAAGGAACCCCAAATACTAAAGGAACCCTAAATGCTAAAGGGGCCCTAAATGCTAAAGAGGCCCTAAATGCTGAAAGGACCCCAAATGCTAAAAGAGCCCACATGCTATACAGGCAGCAAAATATGCTAAATGGGCGCCAAACGTGCTAAAGGAGCCCTAAACGCTCTAAAGGAGCCCCAGATGTGCTAAAGGTGCCCAGATGTGCTAAAGGTGCCCAGATGTGCTAAAGGTGCCCAGATGTGCTAAAGGTGCCCAGATGTGCTAAAGGTGCCCAGACGTGCTAAAGGTGCCCAGACGTGCTAAAGGGACCCCAGACGTGCTAAAGGGACCCCAGACGTGGTAAAGAGTTCCCCACATGTGCTATAGGGGCCCCAAAACGCCAATGGGCCGAAATGCTAAAAAAGTGTCGTATCTTCTCTGTCCGTCGGTCGTATGCGCGCTGGAAAGATGTCATAGTGTTACAAACTGCCAACTAGCCCCGCTGTCTACGCCAAAATGGTGCCCAGATGCCAAAGCACGTGTCCAAATGCCGAAAAAAGGTGCCCCAGTTCGCCAAGGTGCTAATGTCAAGATGCATGTCTGCATACCGCGCTTGGCGCCCCGCCGCGGTGGCTCAGTGTGGTTACGGCGCTCGGCTGAATTTCGATGAAGGCGAAATTCTAGAGGCCCGTGTGCTGTGCGATGTCAGTGCACGTTAAAGAACCCCAGGTGGTCGAAACGGCGTCCCCATAGCCTGAAGTTGCTTTGGGACGATAAACCCCAATAAACCAAACCAAACCAAGCATACCGCGCTTGGCGGTTTCATTGACAACAATGTGTTTCGTTCACATCTGGTTGCACTTGTGTTCCCTCCCCCATCGGTATGCAGCCGCGACTGCTGCCGACCGCCCATGTCGGACGGGAAAGGAGGCCCCCTTATACCAGTGCAGTTCGACGCAGGCAGTTCGTCACTGCAGCATTCCTTGAATTGGCACGTGGTTTGGTTTACGGGGTTTAAAGTCCCAAAGTCCTGCACTGTGGATTTCTTGACGCGCCAGTCGGCTGCTAAAAGTATCTCTACCGTTTTTAGCACGGCTTAATTTAGTTCCAACAAATGCGCCCCGTTCCAATTCCACGCGATAAAACAATTGGATGGCTTGCCATGCGCGGTAGCACTGAAGGAAGCGATTGTAGCTCATTTTGCTCCGAGTGTTGTGCGCACTGTCTTCTTTGGAGAAAATGCGCGGAAAGCGCCAAGTTTGTTGTAACGTCTACAAATTTAAGAGTTAAAAAACACGCATAATAATGATAACCTGAAATCAACGCTTTTTTCACATACGCTTGGCCGTTCTCTATATTCTGGCCTGCAAGAAACGTGCTCGTAAACAGCACGGTTACGAGCGAACGTTCGCCCGCGCCAGGGCACAAGGTAAACTCCGAGGCCGGAGGGGACGAGCTGGCGGGAGCATGTCCCCACCACGAGGCCACCCACTGGCGGAGAGCGGAGCCTTGCGCGTGAACGTCAGCAAGCGTCCAACTCCCCGAGCCGGAGAGAGCAGTCTATCCCGCGCGGGGCGCAGCAAACACGCTATTTGTGGCGCTGGTGGCGCTGCGACGCCGGCGCCCTCCCTTGTTAGTTAAAGTAACTAACATGGCTAAGGAGGGTGTATCGCGAGGAAGCGAACCACAGGACATGAGTAGAAGGTGCACTGCGGGGAAGCGAACCACAGGGGACAAGTAAAGCGCGTCCCCTCAGAACATAATCGCCGCAGGTAACGACTTTTGTGTCAGTTCCACTTCGGTGTTTTTGCTGGAAAAAAGAATGTAAGTTCCTCGGTATCTGATTGCACAAGTGGCAGCGCTTTCATGCACTTTTCGCCTTTCGCTTGTGCTGATTCTTCGCTTCGGTCACCCCAGGGGTTTAGGTTTTTTTTGTCTTAATTCTTGTCTTATATACTATATATCACGCATCAGTTGCTAGTGCGTTCCTGTCCTGTCCGTTCTCCCTGTGTTTTTACGCGTTTTTCTGTGCGCTGTTTTTAGATGGATCGTTACCAACTAGCCCCAACTTTCTGCTTTACTGAGAGATTTAGCATAGCGCGATCCGCTTTCCGCCACCGCGTTTCGCTTGCTTTGGGAACGAGCTGCTTCTGCGCTGGGTCAGGTTCGCGCCCCGAGGGGCCACTTGCGCATGCGCAAGATATATAGCTCCCCGCCGAAGCGGATCGCGGTAGAGGAACGCCGATCTATGCTTAATCTCTCTATTGCGAGGGTACCGCAGTCGACGCCTCCATTGTGCTAGTGGGTATTTCGTGACTCTAGTTGGTCGGTGTGTGTTGTACGTATAGACTCATTATTTTTCACTCGGCGGAGAGTTTAGTGACGCGCAGGTCGAAGCAATATTGCGCTTTATCAGCTTGCAATCGGCAATTCCTCGAATATCAGTAACCACCGTAACTTATCTTTTCTTCTTTGCAGTTTGCCTGCAGACGCGTGATCTCTCTGCCTAGTTTTCAAGTTGAGTGCAGGCGTGAAATATTTTTCATGTCCCTCCGTGTGCTTACATAGGACAGATTTTCGCTGGAGCTGAGCGGAGGTCCATGTTCTCGGGCGCTTGTACTATCAGCGTCAAATGAAATGCGAACAAAACACCTGAAACGCGAGCACAAAAAATCAAGCATATTAAAGGCTGGAGATGAAATACAGGTGTGGGCTATTAACATTTCAGAAGAGCGGTCTTTTCGGCTTCGATGGGAAAATCAACTGCTCATGTATTTTGCCTCCATAGTATAATATCTGCGAGTTGTGCTGTTCGCGTTTCAATTGGCTTGTTCGCGTTTCAATTGACGCTGATAGTACGTGTTTGCAATGCACCAACTCGCCCAAAAGTCTGCTCCGTAACAGAGGCGCGTGTTAGGAACCACCCCGGGAAAGTTGACCCGTCGTTGCCTCGTCAGTTACCCTCAGCGAGCGGAAAACAGGAGCAGCGCACATCCGCTGAGGAATCTGGATTGGAGGGGGAGGGAGGAAGGTTGACCTTGAGCGCGGTTCCAAGGTCAGGGGCGAGCGTCACGCCCCAGGGGCTATACTGCCACGTGAGTCACGCCTGGCTCGCCACCAGCCGTGCCGGCGGAAAGGGCGGGGGGGGGGGGGGGCGGGGGGGGGTGACGGAGGGAATGGAAATGGGAACAGAAAGGAAAAAAAAAAGGCGTCATCTTTCATTGGCCCGAGCGGCGTGGCATAGCACGTGACCGGAGAGTCGACGTGGTTGGCGTATGAAAGTATGGAATCAAGTCCCCACCTACTTTCTATCGGCCGGTCGTTAAACGAGTGTCTCCCCCATCCGAGCGAAGCCAGTGCTTCGGTCACTGTGGTTTCTCTGGTGGCCGCGATTGGGCCGATCACCGGCGGAACCGGGAGGGGGGAGAGCTCAACCGTAGCCTCGTTTATACGTCTGCTACATTGGTAGCCTAATCACGCTGAGATGCAAAGCAGTCGTTCGTCACGCTGCGGTGGCGCCACATTCCGAGCGAAATCGATGGCGCTGTCGATGCGGACTGCAGCCGCAAATCGAAGCTGTTAGTAGTGAGTCGCTTACGGTGCTGTAGAGTGCGGACAACTTTCGCTGTCTGCTGCTGCTGATGCTGCGCAGCATGCACTGAAAGAGAGGTACGCGCTTTTTCTCTAGCGGTGACCAATGTTTGGGAATTCGGCGCCCCCGAGCGGCGAAAGCTGTCGAAAAGGGAACGGTGGGTCTTCGCGTGATTGGAGAGGAGAGTTGTATAAAAGGTTGTTTGGGCCCTACGGGTGCGTACGAGGAGCGGAACGTGAGTGAAGGAGCACTTTTACGACTATGTATATGGCTGACTGAAGTCGTACAGTGGATTGTGTGATGGAAAATGCGGTACAGATTGAGTAGCCGTTTCAGTGTTGCTGACAACAAACTGCGGTGCATATCCAGGAAGGAAGCAGAAAAAGAATCGTACGAGGGGCGGAACGTCTGTGAAGGAGCGGTTTTTCGACTATGTATATGGCTTACCAAAATCGCGCAGTGGATTGTGTGGTGGAAAATGCGGTACGGAATGAGTAGCCGTTTCAGTGTTGCTGACAACAAACAGCGTGTATATCCAGGAAGGAAGCAGAAAAAGAATGCAACGAACGCACATGACACTTGGCTAAGCATTGGTCTGTGTGATCTGTGAGGTAGTGGCGGTCATGATGATCACCGTGCAGAAAAGGCCAATGGAGTATTCACAGTATATGCTCAAATTATCTATGGCGATAAAAAAAAGTTACATGATGAAGGTGTTCAAATTGCAGGTAATTTATTTACTCCTTGATATCAAAACGTGCACAGGCGTTGGACGTGACTCAATTAACGGAATTATGGTGGAAAATACATGATGTGAAAAACTTACCGCTCTTTGTACAATGCAGCTTTGATTCTAACGTGCGGATCTAGCTATGCTGCTACCGCCAGTTTCGTGACGTAAGACTTCGCGTATAATTGAACGTAATTGTGTTTGCGCGCTTCTGCGGCATGTACTATCAGCGTCAATTGAAACGCGAACAAGCCAATTGAAACGCGAACAGCATAACTCGCAGATATTATACTAGGGAGGCAAAATACATGAGCAGTTGATTTCCCCATCGAAGCCGAAAAGACCGCTCTTCTGAAATGTTAATAGGCCACGCCTGTATTTCACCTCCAACCGCTAATATGCTTGATTTTTTGTGCTCGCGTTTCAGGTGTTTTGTTCGCATTTCATTTGACGCTGATAGTACGGTAGCTCCGCATAAACAGTCAACCAGCAGTCGCCGCTTGTTGAATGTCTACTAGTAAGAAATCTGAGTCGACGCAAGCATGTTTAAAATGTATATAGTACAAGTCTCAAGAACTTCTAGCTGCAACGGAGTTTACGCTGTGACGTCAGTGTTTCCTACGACGTTTTTTATCGAAACGTCATTGATGCCACCGTCGCCGCATATGTGCCCATTAACCTGTCATGACGTCACGCTGGCCACCGATTTGGCAGGAATCTGAACTAAAAGAATCCACAAACGACGCGGAGAAGCTTTCGACTCTGTTTGGACGTTTACATAGTTTCCGTAATTGGTAAGGAAATATCGCTTCTGTAGAGGAGAACTGAAGGAGAGTTGAAATTTCAATGCCTATGCGAAAGCCGTTTTCGTACGAATGTTATATTGATCAGGCGATTGAATTTAACGTAAACTGGTTTAGTTATTTTATAAACGCCGCCGCTGTTCTGCGCAGAACCCGAAGTGAACGTGGATTGCGCTTTGAAAGCTGCATTTTCAAATGTTGGGGAGCTCCACTGACGTGTGACGGCGAGAGGATGTCGCACGCGTTTCTGACGGAAATTGTTTTCGCTTCTCTCTCCGATGTCGAGTCGCTGTTTCCATTTCCGCTCTGTAGCTGCATCTATACTGGCTGGGTCCACGAGACATATACGCAGATTGACTTACGTTCGCACGACATGGTGCGACAACAATTTGCGCCCACACCGGTGCTCGTGGGTGGCAAAAACCTCGTTTAGTACTGGGGCGAGATAAACAGGGAATGTATTTTAAGGCGTGCCGTTAATGCCTCGTCGTTGTCGACAATAGGTTGTCAGCAGAGGTGTCTCGCTTTTCGGTTGGTCGAAATGGTTATGACGTCAGAGTGCGCGAATTCGAAGTAAAAAGTTCACCCACAGATGTCTGACGCCCCCTTTTGGAGCAGACGACAACTAATGAAAAATAGTTGTCGTCCGCTCCGACAGGGGGGCGTAAGGCGACCGTGGGTGACCACATTACATACCTCATTACTGCGAACAGAGCCATGGAAAACTCATCGAAGCAGAGAGAGAGTCGTGCTAAAGAAGCAGTCAATGTCGGCTGTCAAAGTGTGTATTTGTAATGTGTAGTCAAATAAAGCACTAGTACAGCATAACAGTATCGCAGTCAGTGCCAAACAGTGCGCCAGGAAAGGCTTTCGCCTCACCGCACTTTAGGTCAACAAAGTGCCCCCTGAATTTTCTTGTTGAGTGTAGCGAAGAAAGATTCATCCACGCAAGAGTAATTGATTACCTCTCTCAAATCCTACAGCACAGTGGCATTACTCTGTTTTCTGTGAATCAGCCTTTTTCACAAAGCCACTCAGAGCATGCGCGCCTCTCTGGTGGAAGACAGGCCGCCAGCTCCTTCTGCGCATGCGCAGTTTGTTAGTGACAGGCGCGAGCGACAGATGGCGGCAGCTGCCAAGCGCGCACTTGCCACTTCGTAAGCGCAGTTGGCGCGTCGTGGAGCCGGATCGCACCTGCGACTCCCCCGTGCGTTTGTTTTCAGCCAGTCGCAGACGAATTTTTACCAGCCCCCAGAGGGCGCCACATGTGAAGTAAGGCGGATTATGCTCCGCCCATTGCCGTATCTGCGCAGTCGCGAAGTGAATGCGCAGGTTTGTTGTTGACTAGTAAATCTGCTTGCGTGCTTAATTGTGCTTGTATTCGGTCTCATGCTTTATTATTTATCAGAGGCAATGATAATAATAATAATGCTAACGGTGTGGGCGATTGCGATCTCCTTACAAGGTTAGGAGAGTTTCCTAGTTGTGAAGTTACTTCGCTGCAACGCAGTTACAGTTGTCGGAGGGCGCAGACGAAAAGGCAGATAAATGCCTGACGAAGGGTCAGCGCAAAACTGCGCCCGTACTTCCTGCTTTGAAAACTGCGTATTCCGCCATCAGTTGGAGAGGGCAACCTAAGAATCGTTGCGGAGAGGGCAACCTAAGAATCGGGGAAACCCCATTGAAACGCGAAAATGGAGAGAGGGAGAGAGAACAGAAATTAGAACGGCAAGAGAAAGGGAACGGGGAAAGAAACCCCTGGGCGGGTTTCTTCATGTTCCGATCTTGTTCCTGGCAGCCATAGGAACAAGATCGGCGTTTCGTAGTTAATAGATGTGCGAGGGGTGTCATTTGAGCCAGTTGAGCTTGGTCTCCCTGTGGATTTAATTTGTATGTTAACACGTGATGAGGTAAAAGGATGGTTATGTTCAGTCTGAGATCTCCCCTTTCCTGGTAGCAGGTATTTTGTGATACAGAACTTCCGCCGCAGGTACGCAGTCTGTGCGGAGCGTCGCATAGAAGAGCTAGAAGGTTCGATGACAGCGCCAGTGAAGAGTTGCTTAGGCGACCTTTTCATCGGACACGGGAAGGGCGTACCCTCGGGATGCTCCTTTATGTTACGCAACGGCCAGGAGGAGTTAGATGGGGCCAGGGCGAGGAATAAACTTCCACGCTCTTCTATTGTATATGACGACACATGCAGACACACCGGTGCCGGAAGCATGCGTCTCCGTGATGCAAAACCGGAATCAGAGCCTGCATGCCTTCTCCAGGCCACATCTCCATTTCCATCATCTAACAGAAAGAAAGCCGAAAAACCAGAAGGCAGAACTTGGGTTGAGTGCTTTTTGTGATTAGAAGATTAATGTTTAGAATTATGAACTCGCTGCTTCAAAGGTTGGGGTACATTGCGATACCGTCTCGCAGCTGCAGATCTGATTCGAATGAAGTATCAGAAGTTTGCGAGTGCAGTGCGTATCTTGCAGTGACAATAACGTACAGTGACTAAACGAGGTCGCGCTGAACATGCTAACCGTGCCTCTAACCGTGCCTCTAACCGTGCCGCTAACCGTGCCGCTAACCGTGCCGCTAACCGTGCCGCTAACCGTGCCTCTAACCGTGCCTCTAACCGTGCCTCTAACCGTGCCTCTAACCGTGCCGCTAACCGTGCCGCTAACCGTGCCGCTAACCGTGCCGCTAAACGTGCCACTAACCGTTCCGCTAACCGTTCCGATAAACGTGCTCCGAACAAGCTCTGAACACGCCTGTCGGTTTGAGGGAATGGTTGGTTGTTAACCGCTGCAGCAACGGGGAAAAAAGACTTCCCACAGTCGCTTTACGTTTTGCTTATTTGTCTGCATTCGCACTGCAGATTCGACCGGATTTTCCTCGAAAATCTCATCATACATGCGAACAACCGGTGATACAGTGAGCGGGACAGATGGCAACAACGTGCGACGTGTTTTCAGGGGAAAAAAAAAAAAAAGAGACTACGGCTTTGCGTGCGCTCCGCTGTGTGCACGAGGCCTGTATTGAGAAACCCACAATGGCCCGTAATGGCTTCAGGGTGGTCTTGTTTCGACGGTGTACGAGCGGTGTACGACGGTGTACACGTTAGAGAAAGCAAGTAACCGATTACGTTTACAACAACTTGAAGTTTAACCGACTTCAGTGGTCGATTGCAGCTCAGGAAAACTAACTGAACAATTACTGAGAAAAAATCGATTACTGTCACGCTATTTTTCATTCATGTTTTAGCGTGGCACAAATTGCACAGACGAGAATAAGCCGACGTGGCTTGCTTGATCTGTATAGTCTGTTGTAGTGTGCATACGTTGATAATCTCACCTGCAGTTGTTTTTAAGGCGAAAGTCTTTAATGGTTCATTTTCCCGTCCGTCCGGCGTTACATCCAGCGCCTGGATGACGGGTGTCCACCGAGATATGTGAGACATTTACTGCGTAATCTCCTTTCCATAAATACAATTTTCATTTTCTTCATTACGCCCCTCTTTCTCTTCTTTCTGTTGCGTTTCAGTCCTAAAGGCCCAAGCTTAAGCGTCATAAATTAGCAGGTAATTAGTATTTAGGCGTCAATCAGTAATTAGTCATTATTTAATAATTAGTCATTGATTATATGTTACGTAATCCAGTGGTGGCGTCACCAGTGCCACAGAGGCAGTCAAAAGTGGTGCGGAAAACGCTTTTGCCTCTACGCACTTGTGACAGTCAAAGTGCCCCCTGAATTTTTGGGAGTTTTCTTCCGAAAGGTTAAAATATGAAGACCTTGCGCACCGTCACGAAGTTACGCATAAGCGCCGTGTTTCGCTGTTGTACACGCTCCGAGGGGACAGAGGCCAAACTGAATAAACGTTACATTTCGTAGTGTCGTCATGGTGATGCGAAGTGTGAAGCGCGGAACCTTGCGAAATGCAGGCAGCCTGGGGCTAAAGCCCCTCCATGACTTTTTTGCCCAGCGACAGCGGAGGGGCTTTTTTAGCTCGGGCTTGCATGAGCGGACATCGTCACGCGGTCTGTCCGCAGTTCGACCTTTGTCGCGCTGACGCCAGAGGTTTCTGTGCTGCGCCGGTTTTTGTCATCGAGCTGATGTTCTCCAAGTTGTACCACTGGTTACAGGTTGTTTGTGGGGAAAAAAAAAAATGTAATGGATTAGTAGTAATCGATTACTGAAAAAAAAAAATCTGGTTACAGGGAACGCGTCGCATTACACAAAGGAATCACTGCATTACGGAGTTTGAAGAAAATGTAACGTCTTACTAGTCAAGGGACTTTGCTGAAGTGACTCTAGTTTGATATCTCACTGACCACATACGCACAGGGACTCTTTTTTTTTATTTACATATTCCGCTTAATTTAAGCATCTATTAATTTTTCGTTTATATTTTTCCCTTTTTCACTGTTCAAAGGTGTATTTATTAGCTCATTTAAAACTTTTAAAGGGGTAGCTCTGTAGAGACGTACGCGCGAGGAGTGATCGACGGCATTAAAAAAAAAAGTTTGCGCATAGTCTGTTTCAGTTCTGCTAATCATGCTCATCAACAGGATTCAGTCAATCAAATTCTTGCGTTGGGAGATGACTGGTGTAGGTTACTCGGGCAAAAATGATTTACTACTGGCTATGAAGCCAACTAGTTGAAAACTAGTTGCGCTGGTCAGCGCTGGTCAATCAGCGCTGGTGTGTGTGTCCTGTCTCTTTCTTGGTCTGTGTGTGTTTGCGCCGTTGAACCACCCATTATGAATCTGAACCAACTCTAGCCCAATCTGCAACTCTTGTATAGTTGAAAACCACTGTGCCTTACGTTAGTAACGTCCTAGTTTTTAATGGTTTGTAAGAAAGCTGATATGTCCGAAATCAGTTGAGAACTCTTAGAAGGGTGAAGGGGGGGGGGGGGGGGGATGTGTCCCTGTTCGTGTCCTTTGTACATGCGCGTCAGTGTCACGCGACCGGGTGCGCGTTCTTCCCTGTCGGCGTGCGTTATGATTGCGGGGAAACCCCATAGCCCACTCACCGTACGTCCTCTCCGCGCACTGGGGAGACTGCTGTTTCGCGTGTGCCTCTGCTACGCCGGAAGGCGGGGCCGAGTCCGCGCAGTGGAGAGCGAAAAAGAAAAGAGAGGAAGAATCACCCCATGTCGTGCGTCACCGGAGAGCGCGCGCTTTCTGCAACGGGCGCAAATTGCGCGGGAAGACGCGCGATTCGCGTTGGCCCCGAACGAACGATAACCAGACGAATGAATACCGCGTAGCTGTACAGGAGCTCCGCTAAAAGAACTAGCTCTGCGCCGTGTGCTCGCAACAGCGGAGTTTGAAAGGCCTTTGTCGTTGTTATCGGTTGGCATATGCGTACGAAATGAGGTTTAAGGGTACCAGAACATCGTTCGCCTCGCTGGGACGACTTGTAGTTTCTTTAATGAGCTTCACGTTAGCTCGTCATCGTCTGCACTCACTCGCTCTTTCTTGAGTCGGCGTGGCCTGTTTCAACTGGAGCCGACCTCCCGCGGTTAAAAAAGTAGGCTTAGTTAACTGGGCTAGTGCTTGATGTGGCGTCTCATGATGGGAACAGCGCGCATGACGAGAAACAACAGGACATGTACATGTCTAGTCCGTGGCTTTCTGACTCTGCGTTTGTTAATGTGCCCTCTTGGGGGACGTGTAAAGACTGTTTCGTATGCTACGAGTGGCTCTACGACTGTCGCGCAGGTCGCAATGCGATCATCGTTGAGTGCCTTTCGAACTCGCACCGTCGCGACTGCACCGATACCTGCTTCCACACGACACGCTCTGCTTTTTTTTCGCTACGGTAGTCCCGTAATGCCAGCTCAGGTGTTCGCATCTCGCTGGATACGCCGTAACAGGTGAAATGTTTGGTGTTGCCGCGCGCTTGGTTGGCCGCTGAAGCAGCTCATTCAACGCTGGAAGCTCGAAGTGCATGTTGCGACAACACCCTGCGAAATAACCGTCGTTAGCACTCCGCCCTGTTCTGACGGCCCTCGATCGCTTCGCTTACGCGAGTCACTTGAGGTCGGCGCCGCTTCTATGGTTCATGCAGAAATGAACACACGACTTACGCAAAACTTCATCTTGGCAAACACGGTAAACTACACGATAAACTCTGCGGCGATGTGGTCTCCGCAAGCCGCATTTTGTGTTAATGCACTGAAAACAACGAGAGTGGGGAAAACGCTTTTCCCACGATTTCATGACGAACACATCCCGTTACATCGTACGCTACTCCTGTAAGTAAAAGCGCTCGACATTTCGCTTGTTTTTAACGTTCTTAAGGGAAGCGAAACTTCTGAACAAATTGTGAGACGTTAAATTATTTTTACTTCGTTCGCGCAGCGTATAAACCCATTGACCTTTCGATTGGCGCATTACGGCCGTAGTTGCAATCCAACGCAACGCAGAACGCACCTATTTCGTTGGTTACGCAACACCGCTACCAACTTGTTAGAACTCTGTCCCGGGGCGGCAGTGTAACCACAGAGACGATGTGTTAATCGCAAAGCGTCAGGAGCTGAGTTTTTTTTTTTTTTTTGCCAGAAATCTCATCATGTGAAGCAAGAGGTATATCCACGAGACGGTTCGCTTTGGAACCGGTTAACTTCTCCGTGGTTCGCCGCGTGCTATTGGTCGCTTCTCCGCGTGACGTCAGCCGGCCTGGGTCACCTGTCTTATTTTGTCTTTGGTCAGCCTCACTCGTCATTAAACAGCTTTCGATCGTAGTGATGAGTTGGGCCCACTTTTCGAAATCCGGTACTCTGAGATGGGTCACAACTCGGAGGCCAGCTGACGTCGTGACGTCTAATCGTGGCAGTCAAATTAACTGCAGGCAGAGAAGCTCTGAGAACGCGGAAAGCTTGAACCGATAGCTGACGACACGATGAATAAATGGCGAAAGCGTCCCCCTTGAAGCGAGGTGGTAACGGGTGCCATCTGGCTGTTGCAATTGTAACCTCTTTAAACTGGCCGCTGGACGTGCACTGATACTGATTGCAGCCCCTTGATAAATTTCTTAAGGTCTTTTAATAGTGATTGTAGTGTTCTAGAAAGGCTCAAGTTAGAATTAAGAATGCCTACGATAACACCGAGTGCTCGCAATTCATCGCTCAGGACACCGCTGTTCATGCCGCCTGCTTTCTGTAAACCTTTTTGTCACTGGGTGTGCATGCATCATTAATGATGGACGCTTTTTTCTTTTTTCTTTTCACTCGTCTCCGAGTACGGCCGTTTTAAAAAGTTCGCCATTGTTCGAGGCGTTCCTGCTGAGTGCACTGAAGTTGGTTGTAACGCTTGCGCGGTGGGAAAAAAAAAAAAGCCGTTCGCTCCGTCCTTCATTATGCCGTCATGCTGAATGCACGCACGCGGTGTAATTGACGCGTAAGAGTTCCATTCACTGCAACTCTGCCGGGGTTGCGCGCTTTTTTCTCGTTATTTCAGTTCACGCCGCCATATGCGCAGATGCGTCGCGATGTCTGGGTCGTACACTGTGTCCGGTCACGGATCGGGCGCCCCTGTTGTCCATAACGGCGCATCGATCATATCGGCGCGAAACTAGTTGCCGAGGGCTGTACTATTCGTCTGGAGTCAAGGCCTCCGAGATCGCGAGAATATGCTTGCACATTTTCCTGGGGCGCCGCGGTGATCTCGGAGGCCATGCTGGAGCATAAGCGTTTCTTACTATTACCTAGAGCAGGGGTTCTCAAACTTTTTTGCTTGGAGGAACCCCAAAAGCCTTCAATAAGTTCCAGGGAACCCCCACCCCCACCCCCCCCCCCCCCCCCCACCCCGCTTTCACTTACCAGCAATGTTGTCGAGTGCATTTTTGCAAAGAGAGAGTTGCAAAAGTTAAATGTTTATTGCACCGATTAATGCAAATACTAATGTGATGGGTGGTACTGCTTCCCTTTTGAGAGCAAGTCAATCAAAGCGTGGCTCAGCAGCACTCAGAGCCAGTCTCATATCAGCTGCCGGGTCAGGGCCAGTGAGGGTTCTCGCGGAACACAAGAAGACAGCCCGCGGAACCCCTGTGTTCCGCGGAACCCAGTTTGAGAACCCCTGACCTAGAGGGAAAGCTGCCGGCGCTGCACTTCAACTACCGTGGACGCTCAAAGCATCATGGGCCGGTGAGCTACTTGGTGCGGGACAGTCGGATTTTTTCGGGAACACAAGAGGGGCGTTATTGAGGTGTCCCATTCCGAAAGCGCTGTTCTCCGTTTGTGCGCGCATACGTGCTGCTTCAGAGAAGAGCCGTCAAATGGCGCGCGCCCCGGCGGCCCCGCGTGCGTGCAGACGACTTTTGCGCAAACGTAGTGCGCAAAAGCCGTAGTAGCGAAAACGCGACAGCACACGACGCCAATAAAAGGTTTCTCTTTTCCGAAATGCCATTAAAAAACTTCTTAAAGTGTTCAATCAAGAATTTTTCTTAAAGCATATTTCTTTTTAAAACTGCGCCTGTTAAGCACACGAAATATTAGTTTTTGTGGTGTGCAATACTTGGCCAATAGGAGAGCAAACCATCACGTATTTTGGGCGAACTTTGCATTTACATGCTTTTCTGCTCGTTTGTTGCAATCACTAGACAGGACATTGAATGTTAGGACATTCTTACCGAACAGCGTTTATTTTTGCATTATTTTGTGGCCAAAAGTTGTGGTTGTGCAGTGGGTAGCTCACCGGCCCATGATGCTTTGAGCGCCCATGGCGGCTGAAGTGGTCTTGAGGGGGCTCCACGCAAACTCCCATAGACAGGGCGCCAGCTTTCCCCCTAGGTAATAGTAAGATACTCTACGGTCTGGAGCTTCCGAGTACAATGGTCGTTTCGACTCGTCCACCACCAGACAAGGTGCCTTTGCGTGTCCGCCGTAAGGCATGCATGCATGCATCGCCATGCTGGCGATGCATGCATGGACGAACGTTAAGAACGTCCCCTTTAGCCTTTCAAAAGGGCTATATTTAGAACTTCTCTACCAAGTTGTTACTGTTTTGGAACGTCACCTTTCTTTGATTTTAAATTCCTGTACGTTTTAAGTGTCAGTGCATACAACTCCCGTAGTCGTTTCTTTACGTCGCTGCCCCGTTTTTCAGCCGTCAGTCCTCCGACCGTTCTTTTGCACACTTAATTAATTGTACAGCTGATGCATTCGCGTTCCTTCCGTTACCCCTAATCCTTGGGCGCCTGAGGGATGCTGATTATGCCGGCGTATACATCTAGATGGATACTTTTTTGCGTATTCCAATCGCCGATCCAGAGCAAGGCTCCTTGCAACCGGTGGAAGAGAAGAACATGTTTTAATGGGCGATCCTGGTGCAGATCTTGAGTACTGGCTTGACCGCAAAGGATGTCTTGCTCCTTCGCAGATTCCGAGAGCTGCTCAGGATCGCCGATTAGAATACGTTATTAGATTGTCGCAAAATGTGCTCAGTTGTCTCTTTAGACTTGCCGCATACTGTATGAATCGTC
Source organism: Amblyomma mixtum (assembly GCF_055824585.1). Taxonomy (NCBI): domain Eukaryota; kingdom Metazoa; phylum Arthropoda; class Arachnida; order Ixodida; family Ixodidae; genus Amblyomma; species Amblyomma mixtum. The sequence goes on along the minus strand of NC_143015.1, from coordinate 158,562,891 downwards.
TTTGGCGTATTTGATTTTATAGCTTCGCGTTGCTGGACACCCTGAAACCCTGAACTTGCCTCCAGTAGTAGGGTATCGCCTCTTGAGTTATCTGCCTCCGTGGCCGAGTGGTTAAGCTCTCCTCTGCGTAGTCATTTCCTCCTCAAATCTCGCCCGCAGCTTTCAGTGGAGCAGCTTGTGTTTCGTGCTATAGTTCAGCGTCTCATATGGTGAAAAACTTAAAAAGAAAGGCCCTAGCAGCATTGAGGATGCTGCAAATAACGTTTATGCGCTTTTGGTCGGGGCCGTTTGATACTTCAGACACTTATTCTGCCGCAAGATTATATATTTTACGGTGGCCATCGCGCCTCGTATTGCATTTCACACGTGTTCATCTGTGTTTGGCTTTGTTCAGTGCGTCCTCGCATATGCAACGCAGGTCTTTCATATTTAGCATGCCTTCTTGCAATGAATTAGTTGTGTGCAGCGTTCGTCCGTGTTGCTATCTTCCGGATGTGAACGTGGATTTTGCGCTGCAGTTACCTCTGAACTGTAGATGACAGCTTCATAATTTCAAAGCGATCGAGCGGTGTTCGCAACCACTTATTTGCCACAATAATAAGAGCTCAGACGCGCGATTGACGGAACTTTGTTTTATATATTGGTGTCAACGAACGAACGAATAATAATAATAATAAAAAAACTTGTTAAACGGTCGTTGTGGTGTTGTGGGCAAAGCCGTATACGTTTACGCCAGTACGTATGTGCTCTGCTAGAAGCCTCTATTAATTGGCGCAATTACCCCATATAATTTGCCTGCGCTTGCTAAAATAATTTTTAATTGAGTTCCTGCACCAGTATAGTTTTGGTTTCAGCTCAGCAGCCGAACGATGGCGACATCACGAGTAGGATTGAGATCACGTGAGACACACAGAAACATCTATAATTGCTTCTTCGTCGTTTTAATTCGCTCCAACTGGGGCGCTAGACTGTCTCAGTAGCTAGAATAATAGCGAGTGAGGAAGAAGATATCATATTGTGGGTTTTGTAAGCCTCAAACCAACTTGAGACAGCACAGCCACCGTGCAAATTGCTGTAGCCGAAACCGAAACTAAATTGTTATTCAAATACAAATCACGCTTATTAATTAATGTTTTGCGCATCGTTCAACAACAACAAAAACGGCTAGTGGGGAAGAAATATTGTTTTTGCACCTTTGAAGGCGTTCATTTCACCGGAAAACATCAGGCTTTGGTGCTGACAAGCAGACAACCGGTAGAAAAGTCGGGTAAACTTGCTTCCGCACTTTGCCGAGATTCGCTTGGTTTTGGCGGTTGTTCCGAGACGTTCGGTCGAGTTTTCTCTCGTTCGGGTGGTCATGTCTGAAACGATACATATTGAAGTCGTGTATATCGGTAAGTCGGTCCTGTTTGTTTTCTCTTCTCTACTTTTCGGAAGGGTGGTGTTGCCGAGCCGTTTGGCGGGCTCGGCAGTACGAAAACGGCCATTTGTCAAGCGTTGGCCGGCTTTTCTCAGGTCTTCTTCGCCAACGATGGTCTCGCTTTCCGCCTTTGTCGGTCGTCTTCTGTATCGCTGTGTGCATTCGTAATCGAGGCCAACTTTCGGTGGTTATGCTAAGAGCGTGAGGCGAAGTGTGCTGTTCTCGCGAGCGGACTAGAAGGGGCGCCATCGAAGCAGACGTATCGCGCGCGTAGTTTCTACTGCTTTGAACTCCGAATGCAGAGTTAACCCTTGCGAGGAAGCGTTACGTGGCTCATATCGTGTCCTTGTGTTTTTTTTTGTCCAGGCTCTGGGGCCTCGTGCGGGGCGGCGGTACGGAGCGCGGGTGCGCGGCGGCCGGCGGGGTCTGATGCCCGCGCCAACGGAGGCATGGAGGGCCAAGCCCCGAGCCCCCTGGAAGCCCGCTTCGCCCCGGGGGCACCTGCCTGCCCGTTGCAGCAGCACTACGCGCGCCTACTCCAGCATGGAGGTGCCGGAGCTGCGGCCGCACCCCCGGTGTCAGCGGCCGCTGCGGCTGCCGCGGCCGGAGGGGCCACTGCGGCTCGTGAGTATCGTTACCTACTCCTCCGCTCTCTCACTTTCCATTTCTGAAGCGAAAACTTCACTACGGGACCTCGGGCTTTCTTCGCGGCGCTTGCGGTTCTCACCTTCAAGCAGTTTAGAGTTCGAACCACAGTAGAGCCACGGTGTGTTGCTATGGTGCTACACTAAGGTGGCCCCATAAGGTCATAGGTCAAGGTCAGGCCAAGGTCATGTCAAGGTCGAACAAAAAATTGCTGATGGTGTAGCTCCGGTTAAACCGTGTGTGTATCCAAGAGCAAAGAATAAATGGGTCTCCCCTAAGCCTAACTATGGGTCTCGTCATTGCTTTAACCACAAGCAGCTCTCTTAGCATAGCCTTGGAAATGAAGCTTTCGCTTACACACGTGGTTTAGGTAAAGATAAACCATCAGGAATTTTTTTTTTCACACCGCACCTTTCCTTTCCTCATAACCTCCTCCCCTTTTCTTTCACTGGACCCTGCTTTGCCTACGAGTTTCTGAGGCTGCTTGTAAAACGGCTACACATTCTTGCACCGCTCTTACTTTACATGGTACGAAGAAGAAAACACACACATGGCTGTTTTACTTGTTTTTAATGCAGTAGTATTGAAAGCCTCATCAGGTACAAAAATGCATTGTTGGTCATAAAGTTCACCCTTTGGCTGGGGAGAAGTGATGTCACCAGATTGGGGGGTGGTGTCCAGTAAAGGCATCAGCAGCTCCTAAAGCTAACACATTGCCAACACTTAAAGTAATTGTCACTATGAATATTTGTATTTTTCCTTTTCTGCTGTCCTGTTCCTCGTAAAGTTTCGAACAGTGCCACAATTTTCAGCGGAAATCAGAAACCGGATAGCTTCAACCCAAGCCCTGCTCAGCCTAGGACGTTTCGAATGTGTTCAGAACTTCAGGTGTTGAGTGCACCCGTGACTGTGTGATTGACATGTGGCGGTTGGGCTTTTGCGTGTGCTACAGTTTTCACCGCGGAGTGTTATGCTATTAGTGTTGCGGTACAGAAAATAACAAATGAAAACATCAAAAACAGCATCATTTATACAGATTCACTGAGCGTCCTTACAGCTTTATAAACTCCAAAAATGCCACGGAGCCACTGATTGGAAGCATCATACACAATATAGTAAAGGTCACAACACAAAAACATGTTATGAAATTCTGCTGAGTTCCCAGTCACGTTGGCATTAGGGACAATGAGAGAGCCGACATGTGTGCTGCAGAAACCGGAACCATGGAAATAAAAAATGTGAATTTGCCTCCTAGGGATTACATGAAGTTAGTGCATAGCAGACTAAGAGCCAAGTGGCAAGCTTCTTGGGAAAATGAAGGACACAACAAACTGCATACCATAAAGCCCATTTTAAAAGAATGGAAATCATGCCGCCATAAAGAGCGTTTTATCGAAGTAATTTTATGTCGTTTACGCATAGGTCACACACACATCACCCATAACTTCTTATTAACAAATAAAGACAAACCTCTGTGTGAAATGTGTGGTGAGGAGCTCACAGTAAATCACATTTTAATTTCTTGTTCGTGTCTCGAAGAACTTAGAAAAAATTTTTTTACGGTATTTTACAATGAACACATTCCATTTCATCCCGCATTGCTTTTAGGCGAGCAGACACTTGTCGAGTTTTCACTTGTTTGTAAGTTTCTAAAGAAAGCCACTGTTTTAAATCTATTATAATGTAACCTCTGCACACTTGACATATCATCATCTAACCTTGTGTTTGGCGCATGATAGCCATAGTTGCTTATGCGCCATAAAACTCCATATAACTAACTATAACTAACTGTTTTTGCGTGCAGTGTTCCCTTACCTGAGCGCACTGAGTGGCAGCAACCCGTCGGGGCCGGCCGGAAGTCCTCTGGGTCCTCTGGGCAGCTTCCGGGCTCCACACACTTCACCCAACATGGCCGCCATGCGGCAGTTTTGGCCCCCGACGCCCCCACCTGACAGTGAGTGTGTGCTCTGCTGATTGGCGTCAGCACAGGTTCCTTGTGACTGTTCTGTTTGAACTTTCTACTAATAAAACAAGATAAACCTACCAGTGAAAAATACGGAGATGAACTCACAATAACTGGCATCTTAATCTCGTGCAGAGAACTTGAAACACTCAGAAACCAGTTTTTTACCCCGTTTTACAACCAACACATCCCTTTTCATCCGTCATTGATTTTAGGTGAAGAAGCTCTTATTGATAAGTCAAGTGTTTTTAACTTTTTAAAAGAAGCCAATGTACTTGAAAAACTCTGAATTCCTACCCTGTGCTTTACAATTTATTGACACACCTCATCCACCTTCTCCTTCGTGAGAATACGGCTGAGGTCACTATTCCATCGGTTGGGGACCTCGAGTTCCTTGCACAGCCAAGGATGGCTGCCGAGGTTGCCGACCCTCTTTAAAGCTTTTAACATAAGTCACTTCTAAAATTTTGTCTTACATTTTTACTAGGTTGCATGAATTATCTTTTTAGGCCCTTTACACCGCCGTTCGTTTAGACTTTTGAATAACATGTAAATAGAGCAGTTTTCATACCCTGAGTTTGGCGCATGATAGCCTCAGTCGCTTATGCGCCATTAAACTCAACTCAACTCAACTGTTCTGTTTGAGAGCGCTGAGCACTGCCTTCAGACACCTCCTTTATGGCCAGTGTGGTTTCCCCGATTGTCAGTATTAAAGAAGTCTAGACATCAAATTTTTTGCTGCGCTTTTTTCTTATTGTAGTCAGATACAATGATAGGTGTAACGTTAAGAGATCGGAAGCAGGCGGAGTGGGTGGGGGAACCAATGCGGGTTAATGACATCCTAGTGGAAATCAAGAGGAAGAAATGGGCTTGGGCAGGGCATGTACACATGCCTCTTACACATGCCTGACTTCTCTCACCTTTTTTCCGAATCAGTAGTGTTTAAGCATATCTGGACAAGCGATTTTTGTACACAATATATTCCGGTCAAAGATCTGAGAACTCGTGATCGTTTTCTCGTCCCTAGAGTCCGAACTCGATACGGCCAGCGTCTGCGAAAACATTATGTTCCTTCTGTGCTCAACCGGTTACCTAAAGAAATGTTTTCTGCTAACTCCAAAAAAAATAGTGAAAGCTTTTCTTCAGAAACTTCGTTGTTAGTTCCAGCATTCTGTTATGATTCTGTGATTTTGCGTGTTCTTTATTTTTCCGTTTGTTGCATTTTTTACTCCGCTCTTTGAATTTATTTTACTTTTCTTATCCCCCACTTTTTCTTTCTGTTTTTTGGCACTTTGTGTGTTCGGTGCATGAGTTCTGTTCCGTGTGCTGCTGGGCGCTGCCACTCAAGCCTTCTAAGGCTTTGGCAGGCCCGCATTTGTATTGGAACGAATAAATAAAAATATTATTATTATTGTTATTATTATTATGTAATGCAAAGGCAAGATAACCGCTGGTCCTTAAGGGTAACGGAGTGGATTCCAAGAGAATGCAAGCGTAGCAGGGGGCGGCAGAAAGTTAGGTTGGCGGATGAGATTAAGAAGTTTGCGGGGATACAGTGGCCGCAACTCGCAAAGGACAGGGTTGATTGCAGAGACAAGGGAGAGGCCTTTGCCCTGCAGTGGGCGTAGTCAGGCTGATGATGATGATGATAACTTAAGTCTGCAATGAAGCTCCGCCCACATTCAGAACCGCAGCACGCAATTTGTCCATGACAAAAAAGTAGTCCGTTGTTAAAACTTGTCTCCTAAACAAGAAGCTAATCACAAGAAAAAATGTTATAAGCTCTAGAATCTTGATACCTGGCTTGTTTTAATAAAGCTAAAGATTAAAAAGCTGACTTCATTTACTGTTTTGACTGGATAGCGGAGTAACACAGTACGTTGTAGACTGGGGCCCAGTGTTAACAGCTGCTGTTTTTTTCTAAGTTGTATTCTGCTATATTAATGGTGCTTAAGACATCAGTATACTTGGACTGGCACTTGGCATTAGCTTGGAAGTGCTAAATCTTTTATTATTGAATTTTTTTCTCCCCTTCAGTTTTGGCTTCGATTTCAGCACTGCAGCAGTGGATGTTGAAGTTTCGTACAGGTCATGCCAGGCGTAAGAAAGCACCAATTTAATAGCTGCTTTGTAGTTTGAATTTACTACATGACCTAGGCCAGCTTCTCTCATGGGCTGGAATGATAACGAATGAAGAAGCAGCAATTGTGTTAGTTCTTTGTGTGTCGCGTGACCTATACTGAACGTTGACATCGTAGCCATGTTGACTGAGACTGTATAAGAACAAAAAATTCTGTAACAAATTAATTACTGATCGCAGGTGAATGCAATGCGGTGATCCGTGTGCACTAATGCCTTGTGTGTAATTTCAAATAATAATAATAACAAAAAAGCATGCAGCCAAAATTAGACCCTGCACCTCCACCAATGTCTATACTTCTTTGACTGCAGTCGCGGTGGCTCAGTGGTTATGGTGCTCGGCTGCTGACCCGAAAGACGCGGGTTCGATCCTGGCCGCGGCGGTTGAATTTCTTTGGAGGAGAAATTCGAGGCCCGTGTACTGTGCGATGTTAGTGCACGTTAAAGAACCCCAGGTGGTCGAAATTTCCAGAGCCCTCCACTACGGCGTCTCTCATAGCCTTAGTCGCTTTGGGACCATAAACCATAAACCATAACTGCAGTCAGTCCTCGATGATTCAAACTCTGAAAGTGCGAAAAATGTGTTCGAATTGATAGCAGCCTTTTTGTTATGCTTCATGTTGATGGGACTGAAAGGGCAGTTCAAATGAACCTCCCGTTTGAATTAAGCAAGCGTGAATTAAACAAGTCCGCTGTAGTGATAATCGTGGTAGCAGTTCAGTGTTTACCCGCAGGGGCACCTTGAGTCTCAAGGTGATGGTGCTTGGCACCACCATGGACCTTTAGCTCCCATACCGAAGCTGCCATCCGAACTGTGGTGATAGGTTTCAAGGTGAAAAGTAGAAACCATGAACGGTGGTGGTCAGGGCCATGGTCGAGCTCCGGCCGACGAGCTCCCCCGTCTGTTTACCAGGCAGGGGGCTCCGGGACCTTCCTGTGAACAAGACGGTGAAGTTCAGGCGACATTTAGAAACCTCCAGCATATCCAAAATCGCATCAGTACTTCTTTCTCCAAAAAACCTGATTGGCCCCTGAAAAGGAACTGCGCCACCAGAACTTGACACGACTCTGACCACTTTTTCTCGCTTTCTGATCATCCATTCTCTTGTAGATGATGACCCAGTTGCTGCAATGTCTGTTTTTCTTATTGCTAGGACCCTGGGTAAAGTGATGGGCAAAAACTTCAAAGCAAAAAAAACTCTCATACGGTGACCTTCTTCTTGAAGTATCACAGAAAGATCACTCGGACACTCTACTCAAGCAAAAACAGTTCGCCCACCTCGTGGTATCCGTCTCCTCCCTCCGCAGTCTAAACACAGTACAAGGTGTTATATCTGACCTCCTTGAGGGCTTCCGAGATCAAGGTGTCATTGCCCTTCGCCGTGGTGGTGGTGTAGATTTGTAACAAGGGAGTGATTATTACAAATCTACTTCACCTTGGGGGATTCCCTTAAACATTTCACCATTTTGTAGTTTTGTATTGTACGTCATGCATTGGGCATTGCAGAGTTAAGAGCTTGCTGGGTAACCTCTTGAAACTCTCTCTGTGCAGGTTACGGCCGCTACGGGGGAAGTTACTACTCGCTGTTCCCACCGCTGGGCTCACCCCCGGACCCCTTTGGGCCCCCTGGAAGCCTGTTTCCCCGCCTGGCGCACACGGCGTCCCACTACCCGTCAATCCTGGACCGAGGTGAGCGCCAAAGTCGGAAGATGGAGGGTTTGTGGTTTTGCATGGATGAGGCGAAGCTGAAATGGTGCTCGGACTGGACTCAGGACATGGCTCAGAGTGCCTTCCCTTTTTTTAACAACCCGCATCACCCTTCTTTCCGTATCCACAGCCACCTTCTCGTTTGCACTTGCACTTTGTGCGCTTTGCCCCAGAGTCATTAAAGGGACACTGAGGAGAGCACTATTAATATTTTTTTTTATAGCAAAATCCGATAGTTCGGCATGTCATGGCTTTGTTGCCACTTGGCCGGCAGCGAAAGATGCATTTATTTCTAAGAAATTTGGATTCGAAGTTGAAAAAGTTTTTCCCGCCGCTCTGATTCAAACTTGGGATTCTCTTATGACGACACAGGACTAAGTGACGTGAAACATGACGTGCGCATGACGTAACGCAGACTTTGCGATTTCTGGCGGCCAGCAGTGCGGCCTAGTAGCAGCCGAAAAGAAAGCTACCGCCGGCCGCACGTTGAAGGCATCTATCGGCTATTGCGGCCGTCGCTACAGTCGCTTCGATTACGTTTGCACTGGCGTTTTGCCAGCGTTACGATGGACCTCGTTCTCGAAGTCAACGAAGTTCTCGCAAATAGACACCTTTAGCATACCGTGTACCTTGTTACCGCTAGCGGAATACCGGGAGCCCGCCTACCGCCGGAAAACAGGCGCTGATTGGTCCCGATGCTGCAGGCGCGCGCGTAGCTGCCGGGTATGTGGCGCCATCTGGTGACATCAAGGAGATTTGCGCATGCATTGGCTGCGCCTCAGGGATTTGTGGTTTCTCGGTTCCTGGTGTTGCTAGAACCATTCGTTCTAGCAACACTGCTTTGTCCTATGACCTCACCACGCTTGTACTTGCGAGTTTGGCCTGTGGCGGCGATACCTGTATTTTGGTTCTTGCTCTTTTCCACGTTACAAGAGCTTTGTTGTCAGTATGAGTGGCGTTTTTGTAATCAGGAGCTGGTATTCTGTCGATGCAAGCCAACTTCAATTTCTCCTCAGTGTCCCTTTAAGAAGCTGGCTTCTCCTAGCGGCTCCTATGTCTGGTGGCGAAGGTCACTTCATTTACCTTGAAAAGCTTAAAAAAACAAATTCACATTATACCTTCATACCTTAGTTTCGAATATAATGCGAGGTGCATTCGAAAAACTATTTGATGTCTTCCCGCGGAATTTCGCGGATTCTTTGTTCTCTTTTTGCGGAATTAAACATTTTCTGCTGCAGAAAGTTAAGGGCATTAGTCGTGGTCGGCCGCTACAAGGTAGTTGATAGCTTGACCCCATTGGTTGGACAGCCTCCTTTGAGGGTTATTTGCTGCGGCGCTCCCGAGTTGTGTGGCTAAAGTATATCGTAATATTGCTGAGTGAAGTGTGATTACGTGCACCTGAACAAGTAGGCCACGGATTAGACGTTCTTGAGCGTGGGCAGTCTGTGATCTTGGGGTCAAGGTGGTGTCAGAATGGGCGCATTAAAGGGGAGTGGCCGTCGAGCCGGTACTACTGTGAGTCCGTTGACAAAAAGGAATGTTTCACCTGTGTTTTTCACGTATATTGCTAGCTAGCCTGATGCAGCTGGGGTCTCCTATCCCATCCAAGTGTATCCCATCAATGCATTTTTTGTAGTTTTTATGGTTCTAAAGAAGTTTTTTAGCTTAAAGGCCCTTCCCACCTCCAGATTTTCCCAAGTTTGCACTCTATTGACGGCAATCGCACTTTGTCAGTACATTTCGGTGCTTTAGTATGTGTGCTTGATTGTTGCACTGTCACCACCTTGCACAATGTGGCACTGTCGTATTGGATTTCCTGCAGACATTTGTAACCCTTCGTGGTCCAAAACTTTTACCCGCTTTGCAGCCACTCTGGTCCAAAACTATTTTGCCAGTTTTGGTAACCGTGAAAGAAAGCAGAGCTGGGGCCAAATCCATGAAAGAGTTCGCTTTGGAACGCGTTCGCTTTGCCGTGACGTCAGTTTGACGTTGACATCGGCGGGAGAAGGGAGGGAGGACAAGAGGGCAGGCAACAGCCAATCGGCTTTGTCAGACGGTCCCATCTCGGTTGCTTGTATTTTTAAGGGACCATATGCTAACCTCTTTGCGTTTTTAACCTCTAAATGAATGCATATGGCTACAATACTGCAAATTTATTACTCAGAGCCTATAAAATAAGCATAGAATTTATTTTGAGACGGTTTCAATGCTTCTTGATTGGTTTGTTTTCTTTTGCATTCCTGAGAGGGCGCTCTCAATTGTGTTGTTTTATTTTGTGTTCGCGAGAGGGCGATAGGCATTTTGAACTTGCGCGGAGACTTTTTGCATGTCAGCACTTGTCAGCTTGACATTTTCACTAGTCGTCATGTCAACGCACAAAGGTTGTTGCCTGGGCCCGCACGTCTCGAAGCGCCAGCGTGAAGTGCTCGTTGAGTTCATGGAGGAACATACCTACATGGTGAAGCCTTCGTGTGAGCTCGACGCACCCGACGACGCCAGGGATGAGACCACGCTCCAAAAACTCTGCCTTGGCGCGGGACTTCTCCTCGGGAGTTGAAGGAAACGACACCCAGTTTTTCTCCGTGCCGACACGCACAATTGCCTGAGTGACGGCCAAAATCATCCGGCTCACAGACGACTGCGGGAGCCGTATAGTTGCCTTGCTGCCGACTGCCGCCTGGAAGCCCCCGGTAGCAAAGAACCGTAGGGCGCAGAGTACTTTGCGCTCTGTTGTGAGCGCACTTTTCCTCGTTGGTCCAAGGTGGGGTTCGAGCTCTTCGCATAGCTGGCGTAAAGTAGCTTCGACAGCCTGAAGTGCCTTCGGAAAGCATCGTCAGGCATGTCGAAAGGATTGTCATGCACACGCGACCGCCGGGGCCGCCAATCACATTCGCTGAGCACCGCGAACAACAGCGGGGCGGCGGGAGGTACCGGCATGTCTTTCCTCGCGCTGAAGCGAACGCCACTTTCAGAGTTCCGCACACAGCGACCGAACGCATTCTCTTTCACTTGATTGACAGGTCTCGTGACGTAAACAAAATCCGTGTTCCCGCCTCCCTGAAGTGACGTCACCGCTGGTGGTGACGTCACACGACCAATGGAGCGAGGTGGCAAGAGAGAAAGTGAACGCGTTCCAAAGCGAGCTCTTTCGTGGATTCGGCCCCAGTTGTGCAGGACGAATTCATGGAATGTTTATTTTTGATGTTTCTTTATTTGCGCCAGTCTTTCAGTGGTATTTGGGCAGCATGTGGTCTAAGAGATAGCGCATTATGAGTAGTGAGGAAAATGCATGCAATTCAACCACGAAAACACTTTGTCGGGCGGGGCCTTACACGAGACCAGAGCGGCCATGTTGCATTGCTGGGAGGGGCCCTACCAGGGACCACACAGGGTTAAAGGGGCTGCGAACACTCCTTGGGGGAATACCGGCTATACTTCAGGTGCATTCTTTATGTCACACAGATGCTGACTTAAAAAGAATGACAGGAATCGATGCACAAGGACGGGAGTTATTCAGTGAAGAAATTTCAAAATACAAGCAAACAAAACGCTGCCCTCAACTCGATTTTGGCGGGGCTTCCCACTCCTATTTCGCTCTCCCAATGACGGCACCAGGCGCGACCAATCAAAACAGCCTGCCAGAGCACATCGCGGAAGTTTGCACTCCATGGTTGCCTGCCCTCTGTAACTCATTCTTGCTGAGACTGGCAGCATCGTTTCCATGCCAGAGCCCCTGGTGGTGTATTTTTATTTTACTTGCTTTGCAGGGCTTTTATCTAAGACAAACAAGTTGTTTTTGTTGATCTAATATAAAACGCAGACAGGTGACAAATTGTTTCTCTATTTAATCACACAATTTGCAGTATATTTACTGTTTGTACAATCATCAAGCTCGCGCCAGGTGATGTCATATCCGCTGCTGAAACCCGCCACTGTGTGGGGACACCATCAGAGCCATGAATTTATTTTTGGGGGGATATTAAAATATTAAAAAACGGAATATACGCGGTATTACCGACTCTAATAGCACCATTGTAACTCTCTGTATGCGATCAACAGGCAAAATAGTCAACTAAGGTAGTGTTTCTGGGCCCCTTTAATGTTGCTAAACGCACCCCGCTCCAGATGGTGGGTTCCTCTCGCCAAGCCTGGGCTCGCCACTCTCACACTATGCTTCAGCACTGTCGCCCCTGGCCAGCTCTTCGCTGCTCTCGCCACCGACGTCCAGTTCTTCAACTGGAACCGACCTGAGCCACCCAGGCAAGGTGGTTGTCGAAGAACTGCCAACTCCGATCGCGCGAAGTCATGCCGACAGTCTTCTGACCACCGTTTCTCCGCTGAACTCGTCCGCACAGAAGTGAGTCAGTTTTTAAGTCACATCTGTTATGGGTGAAAGGACCATGCTATATGTACAGTCATGGACAAAAATTCAGGGCGCACTTTGACTGTCTAAAGTGCGTAGAGGCGAAAGCGTTTTCCGCACCACTTTGTCTTCCTCTGTGGCACTGGTAGCGTCACCACTGGATGACGTCACGCATAATTAATGACTGATTACTAAGCAGTGACAAATTACTAATTAATGGCTAATTACTGGTTAATGACTAAACACTAATTCACTGCTAATTAATGACGCTTAAGCTTCGCCTTTAGGAGTGGAACGCGACAGCGCGTTGTAGCGCTGCCAGGGAGTCAAATTCAACGCTGCCAGGGAGTCCATAGAACCCCATCGCCCAGCCATCGCCCCTTCAGTTCTACATCGGTAAAATGGTTTTTGAGGAAAGGAAATGTATCTGTCTCGCATATCTCGGTAGACACCTAAACCTCGCTGGAAGGGAAGAGAGGAGAATGGGAGTGAGCGAAGACACCGTATTCACTAGAGGAGCCTTTGTTCATTCCAAACCATCGAGCTGGCATGGCGGAGGGGATAGCATGCGAGGGGATAGCATGCTCGTCTCGCACTCCGAAGACTGGGGTTCGATTCCCGAGCTCGACCAATTTCCAACTCAGTTTTATTTATTTATATGGCCTGACTAGAAGAGCTAATTAGGCTAATTAGGTGATTAAGCAATTAACTAAGCTCAGTCCCACTTACTTGGAGCATCACTATAGGATCCCTTCAATTGGTTGCATGGTTACTAGCCAAAGTACAATTGGCCCCGTTTGAAATTGGCGCACTGTGACGTCACGACCATTTCGACCAACTGAAAAGCGTGACATTTCTGTCGACAACTGCTGCTTACAACGATGAGACAGTAAAGGCTTTCGCCTTAAAAGTTTGCAGCATGTAGATTTGCAGAAAAAAATTCTGGGGCCTCAGTAGCCAGTCAGCTGATATTTGTTCCGTGAAATGATATATGGATGTCTTATCATGCTTTTGTGCTTTTCATTAAGCTGATTTGCCTGACTGCACTGAAATAATTTTTCTTCAAAATTTGCGCATCCCGTAAACATTTGTCCTTGAGTGCACAAACGAAGCCTCGTTGGGCGTTTAGAGATGCATTTGAGTGAAAAGATGCTCGTGTCAAGGTTGCAGCAAGATATCCTCTTTCCTGCCACCATGAGCTCCCGACTGTGGACTTCTCCAGTTCTAGACTGTGGTATTGATGAACTCATTGCGCTTCTTTGAAAAAAATGTGACAGCATTTAGCAATTGTTTTACGTAACCTGGCAGTGCCCATCTCTGTCATCCCTGAGTCCTAAAATAAAATGGGAATGTGGAAGACTTGGCACTGGCTGCATATGAGTTCTTGCAAATGCCTGGCTAACTGTTCTGGCGCATTAGGCAGTTATGGTCTGAGGTACCTACCGTATTTTCCGGTGTACAGGACGCACCCTTGTATAAGACGCACCCGCCATATATGCAGGGTGTTATTGAAAAAATTGGTATATAAGACGCACCCCCATTTATCCAGTTAGGCTAGTGAGGCTTAATTAAACATGCTTATGCGACCATCGCAAAATGCACCGTACGTGTGAGAAGTTCTTACGCAACGCTAAGTGATCGAAAAATGCAACACTCATGCCATACCAGCCCACGTTTTAGCACAAAAGAAAAAAAAGCGAAAGAACTCTATGTTCATAACAATTTATTTTTTCATAGATCCTTCAAAGTCTTCATCTTCGGATGTGCTATCGAAAAGGCAACGCGTCTGAAGCATTCTCTTCGCACTACGTACTTGCAAAGGGTGACTAAAAAAAAACATCGGCTTTTCTTGGCTTGTCTTGACAATGGCGAGAAGCGCGACTGTCGCCATCTTTTGTCATTTCACATTACTTTTGCTTGGGGCCTCCGAAACGGCCGCGTGTTTAAGATCCCGGAAGTGGTCAACCCTGCCGTTTCATGATAAAGTTCACCTAAAAAAGTTGCGCACGGCGGTCCCCGTATTGAAGTATTAACCACGTTACAACTGCGTTATTGGTAGTAATATTTTTTCAGTGAAAAAAGCTTGAACATGAACCTGAGTAATTTCTGAACTCGCAAAAAAAAAAAAAAAAAACGGAAAATTCTCATATAAGACGCACCCTTGTATAGGACGCACCAGCAAGATTTTTGAAAAAAAAAAAAGCGCGTCTTATACACCGGAAAATACGGTTTTTGTTTTTTCTCTCCCCTTAACTGCCCTATTTGTCGTTCGAGAACTGAAATGCTTTGATCCTAGCATTTTCGGAAACAAAAAAAAAAATGGAAGGAGTGTTGTTCCTTGCAGCAGCCGAGCTTCGACCAGGCCTCCAACTGCACACACCAGGGACCGCAGCTCGGAGAAGTCGCGCTCCAAAAAGTCCTCGTCCCAAAAGAACACGAACAAAGGTGGCCCCACAGACTTGTCGATGGGCGCCATCACAGTGACGAGCGGTCGAACAAAGCCACCGGCCGTGGAGAAGTGCTTGCACTGCAGCTGTGTTGCCCCCGAGAACAGTGCTGTGACTGGTGCGTCGTGGTTGCGTGACTCCGCAGTCAACGGCGCCGCCATGGGCATGACGGTAGTGACCGGTTCGGGGCCCGTGGAACCTTCGACAGCCGTGGGGACATCTCTGTGTTGCATTCCGCCGGACCAGGTGACGTCAACCGGTGAGTGTGCTGGGGCTGCCCATTATCCCCTTGGGTCGATAGTCGCTATCCAGTGGAGGAAAAGTTCCAATTTCTCAGATTTTGGAAAGTTGCTTAGCAACATTGCGCAGAAAAAAATTACCAAATTGTGATTGTGCCAGACCTAGCTCAGAAAACGTTGTATAGATATCATCATCAGCAGCTGTTTTCACAAGCAAACTGCAGTCCATCAGGACAGTTAGTTCGCTGCAGATCCCTAAAGCTAGGCCTTACTGCACCAGTATTCCTTCCTAATGGTGTTCTCAGAGTCCTCCTCGGTCTTGACATCTTAACATCTTATAGTTACGTCGACCGCAAATCCGGTTTCGGTGTATTGTATTCGGCGTGGGCCGCTGTGGAGGTACAGCGGTTAAGATGCTCGGCTGGTGACCCGAAAGACGGTGTGTTCGATCCTGGCCGCAGTGATCGAATTTCGATGGAGGCGAAATTCTAGAGGCCCGTGTGCTGTGCTGTGTCAGTGCTAGTTAAAGAACCCCAGGTGGTCGAAATTTCCGGAGCCCTTCACTACGGTGGCCCTCATAGCCTGAGGCGCTTTGGGACGTTAAACCCGCATACAACCATGAAACAATAAATTTGTTTTGGTGCTTGAGAAACGTCAGCATATTCAGAAAGATCCACATATAATATGCTTTTGCTGCGAACAAAATTTGGCACTGTCTGCTCTGTATGTAGCATGCCAGAGCACAGTAGTAGCTGCACTTGGCGAGTTGGATAACTTCCTTCTTTACTATGTGATGTGCAGTCCCTTCACCATCAGCGCATCCAGCACCCCTGCTGTCGCCAACGGGGCCCCCTGTCGTCAGTTCATCGACCCCTGACGTGAGCCTTGCTCCCCCAACACCAGAGGTCACCACAGACTCTCCGGCACCAAATACACCGCCATCACACACTCCCCCTCACGACTCTCCCCTCCTGAACTCCCCTCCACCCGAAATCGCACCGGAACCGTCTGCAACTCCAACCTTGGAGCGGGACGCGAGTGCTCTGAATCCGGGAGACTGTAGCTCCACGACAGACGAGCGCCGCGCCATTGCAGCCGTGGCACCCGTGACTCCCGTCAATCCCGTCGTGCCCATCAGTTCCACAGCCCCCATCGTCAGTGTTGTCACGCCTGTGAATACTGTTTCGCCAGTCCAGACTGTCGTCCCTGTCAGTACCGTCGCACCTGTCAATACTGTCACGCCCGTCACACCCGTCAGTACAGTCGCGCCCCTCAGTAGCGTCGCACCCATCCACTCCGTCACAACTGTCAACCACGTCACACCCATCAGCACCAATGTGACAGGTGTGACCGCCGTTGCACCGGTGAACACGGTCACCTCCGCGGGCACCACAGTCACAACCACTCCCATTGTGAACCCCGTCACGCCTGTGGCTCCGGTGAACCCCGTGATGGCTGTTGTGCCGCGGTTACCGTCACCGAAGGAGGAAAAGGAAGAGGTGCGGCCGGAGTGCCGGTTTGCTGCTGCAGTCACCAAGCGGGAACCCATGGACATGGAACAGCAGCGTCCAGGCCCCGCTCTTGTGCCACTGGGAAAGAATGCGGTGATGCTCTCGGTGCAGCAGACGAAAGTGGTCTCGCAGACGAGGCTCCGCGGCAACGGCAAGAACAGTGGGCTTGCTGTGGGCGTGGCCAAGGCCTCGGCCAAGACCACGTCAGTCTTCTCGGCGCCGCTGGGCTCCGGTACGGGTTCGCCCAAGGTGCAGGAGGTGGCCCCGGTCAACCTCAAGGTACATCAGTTGCGTTTCGTTGATTTTATGTGCATGTTTCTGCCTATGGGGCAGAAATGTGGAGGCTAACGAAAAGGGTTCAGCCTAAGTTAAGGACAGCGCAGCGAGCTATGGAAAGGAAAATGACAGGCGTAGCGTTAAGAGGTCAGAAGTGGGCGGAGTGGGTGTGGGAACAAACACTGGTTGATGATGTTGTAGTGGAAGTCATGAGGAAGAAATGGACTTGGGCAGGACATGTAATGCGAAGGCAAGATACCTGCTGGTCCCTAAGGGTAACGGCGTGGATTCCAAGAGAAGGCAAGCATGACAGGGGGCGGTAGAAGGTTAGGTGGGCTGATGAGATTGGTAAGTTTGCGGGGATACAGTGGCCACAACTGGCGAAGGACAGGGTTGATTGAAGAGGCATGGGAGAGGCCTTTGCCCTGCAGTGGGCGTAGTCAGGCTGATGATGATGATGATGGTGATGTGTCTCACTGGCAAGGTGGTGTACACTGTGATACCTCAAAAACAAACAGTCTCCATAATCGCCCCCATTTGACTCCTGGCTCTGATACCTCAAAAACGAACAGTCTCCATAATCGCCCCCATTTGACTCCTGGTTGTTCCAAAATATTAAGGCAGCTCTAAGTACTGCCATAACAGATGTGAAATCACAACACTCCTGAGCAGCTGTGCACACTGAAGAAATATGGTGTTCACAAAAGATGTGAAAAAAGATATATCCTGTCTGGAGAGTGCATGTGTGTTAAGAAGTGCTAAAAAACTTCATCATTGAAGTGGAATGCAGATAAGTACATGCTGTTATATTTGTGTAAAATGAAATGAACCTTTGGACTTCCCCACTCCCGTCTGTGCAGAGGTGCAACGTCATCTTGCATTTGTTGCTTCATTTGTGATTCCAGTTATCACCTAAAGGCTAAGCTTCGTATTTGTAATGGTATGCCTGAATGATTAATAGACCCGCATTGTTCTATGATCGCCGCTGCTGCACAGTGCTCCACTCTTCAAAATTAATTTAGCCTCATGAAGCAAGTTAATGTGTTCCGTCATGTCTCACTCATGACTGAGCTGCAAAACAGACTACCGTATTTTCCGGTGTATAAGACGCACCCTTGTATAAGACGCACCTGCCATATATGCAAGCTGTCACTGAAAAAGTTCGTATACAAGATGCACCCGTGTATAAGACGCACCCCAGTTTACCCAGTTAGGCTAGTGAGGCTTAATTAAACACACTTGCGCGACTATCGCGAAGTGCACCGTACCTGTGAGCAATTCTTAAGTAACACTAAGTTATCGAAAAAGGCAACACTCACGCCATACCCGTCCACGTTTTAGTAAAAAAGAAAGAAAAAACGATACAGCTCCCCATATGTCCATAACAACATTTTATTTCTACTTTAAACCTTCGAAGTCTTCATCTTCAGATACGCTATCAAAAGTTTCACCCATTTCTGGAAGCAACTCGGCTGAAACATGCACTACGTACACGTAGCAAAAAAAGTGGCAAAGGGTGACTAAAAAAGAACGCTGGCTTGTCTTGACAATGGCGAGAAGCGAGATTGTCACCATCTTTTGGCGCTTCTCATTACTTTTGCTTGGGGCCTCCGAAACAGCCGCGCGTTTGTGATCCCAGAAGTCGTCATCCCCGCCGTTTCATGATAAAGATCACCTAGAATGTCGCGCACGGCGGTCCCGGTATTGAAGTATTAACCGTGTTACAACCACATTATTGGTAGTGATATCTTTTAGGTGAAAAAAGCTTGAGCATGAACCGGAGTAATCTATGAACTCGCAAAAAAAAAAGATGAAAAATTCGCATATAAGACGCACCCTTGTATAGGACGCAGCAGCAAGATTTTCGAAAAAAAGTCGCGTCTTATACACCGGAAAATACGGTAATGCTAACTGCTTTGTTCTCATTCATCTTAGTTTGTTGTGAAGCCTTTTTCACAGTCTCGGGCTTTCAAGAACAAATTTAGCTTAGCCTTCGTGGACTCTTTCGGGAAGGCAAATATGTCTTTGGTGCCCTGGCTTCGAGTGTGGCCGACTGATGGTCCGTCTTCCCGCTTCCAGATTTCGAAGTCGTGCGAGGCGATGATCCAGAAACCCGACGGGGGGGCGGCGGGGATTCCGACGTGCGTGGCGGTGGCAACGCGACGGCCTCAGGATGCTGCCGGCGGCAGCAAGATTGTGGTGGAGGAAAAGTGCGACACCACGGTGTCGGTGGTGCCCGCGCTCAGCGTCCTCAACGCCTCGAGCCAGCCGATTCCTGTGGGCATCGCTGTGGCACAGCAGCGCCAGGACCACACCATTACCTGCAGTGAGTTGGCACTTCTTTTGCTGCAGTGGCAGTCGGGGCACGTTTCCCAGTTTCTGCGGCGTCAGCGGCATAACACAATCAAGTGCTAAGAGGATAAAGGAAGGGATGGATGGATGGATGGATGGATGGATGGATGGATGGATGGATGGATGGATGGATGGATGGATGGGATTGGATGGGATGGGATTGGATTGGATTGGATTGGATGGATGGATGGATGGATGGATGGGAGCACCCCCTTTGAAACAGGGTGGCGGCAATTGCCACCATGCTCAGCTTTTCTTTTTTTTATTTTTTACTGTGTTGGCAATGTTTATTAAAAATCGCCATCATCTTTACCTACGGTTTCCTACAATTCTAACCTTATGCCACATCTCTGCTTTTCAGCCACCAATCCTCCAATCGCTTTTTGCTAACTTCCACTGCATATTCATTTACATGACCATTGTTATCTTTAAACCCTAGGGCCTCAGGAAGAGTGACTGCGCCTGCATCGACATCCGGATGGATACCATCACATTTGATTATGAGGTGTTCAATTGTTTCCACAGATCTACCACACACTGCACATGTTTCATCTTCTTCGTTAAATTCGTTAAGGAAAAAGGGATTTATGGCGCCCTCTGTGGCAGTGGCGTGAACTAGTGTATGCGCAGTTTTCTCCATTGCGAGCTGTGGTCTCAGAATGTCACATTGCACAGGTGTGGTGCCTGTTGGCAAGTTAATTAATTTTTTTATTTACTTATTTATTTGCAGCATAGCCTGTTTTAGCTGGTGTGGCCTTGGCTCAGTAGCCATTCGAAAGCATCAGCTGTATCTCTTGTTTTTTTTTTTTCCAATTCACAGTTACATATATCAGCCTGATGAAAGTAAACCTATTGCATAACCTGAAAAAAAATTACTGTAGATTTGCATAGCTCGTCCAAATGCGAATCAGGTGCACTAGCACTTTGTTTTTCACTTCGGTTGTTTGAACTCATTGTTCACGGATGGAAGTTGTTCGAATAGTGATAATGTGTGGAATCCGTAATTCTCTCCCTTACATTCATATATCCCTGGGAGTCCTCATAGCACTCCTGGCGCAGTGGTGCAGCGGTTAAGCGATGCGCCACTGCCCTGCGCATGGCAGGTGCTGACACCGGTGGGACTTGTTCGTCCCAGGTTGCTCTTCTCGAGCAGCCTCTCGTGACCAATCATTAATTTAAAGGTGCACTGAAGAGGAATCTGAACTCGTCTTTTTGCCGCGGGAAACTCGATCTACACGTTCCTTAGCATTCTTAGCATTCTTAGAATTTTCCTAATTAAATCGAATTAACGCCCGGCTCCCACCTTTTTTTTTTTAATTCTCCCTCGTACGGTGGGCGGAGTCGACCAACGCGGGGAGTGCCTTTCAGCTAGCTCCGTGGAGGCTTTTCTTTCGCTTCATTTTGTTTTTTAGGTTTCCGTGAATAAATAGTTTCATTTGCAGATAATATAACCGCAAAATAAGCCCGCAGAAATAAAAATACGCGCGGACTATTTGCTTCTACAGACTACTACGTATTACTCCGCCGATTGCAGAGCGGCAAGCCGCCATGGGACTGGGTGAAAGGCACTCCCCGCGTTGGTCGACTCCGCCCACCGTACGAGGCAGAATTAAAAAAAAAAAGGCGGGAGCCGGGCGTTAATTTGATTTAATTGCGGAAATCGGCCACACAGGGCAATAAATCGAAGTTTCTAAGAATGCTCGGAACGTGTAGGTCGAGTTCCCGCGGCAAAAAGACGAGTTCAGATTCCTCTTCAGTGCACCTTTAACTGCCACCTGCCATAGTGGGCAGTTTGTACGGCGGGCAGTGTGTGAGTGTGTGTGCGCACGCATGCGACAGGTTGCCCACAACCTGGCGGGAAGGTGGGCAGGCTGTCATCAAAAAACCAAGCAGTCTTCATACAACCGGACACACACAACGGCTAAATGTGGGGAATGCCCACGATAAGTGCTATCTAACTAAAAATTTTTTGCTGTCGCACCACAGCTCATGCTCAAACATTTGCGCAGCACGCTCGTTAGCTGTCCTGCGATCTTTTTCTTTTTTCCAGGCAAAACAAGCTTGTCAGCGAGCGCTGCGGAGCAGAGTCACATAACGGCAGTCAGCTGTTCAACAGTCATCCTGGCTGCTGGCGGTTCAGACAGAGGACCACGTTTGTGGTAAGGAGCACACCCTGTGACTTGCCTCGTACAAACGGTTCGAGCTAACTCTGAGATGCCACGTGACATGCATGCACAAGTCGTGCCAATACAAATTCACCTCACTTTGACACGATTAAGGGGGGACCCTGGTCTTGAAAAAAAAATCTTTATTAATGAAGTCACAGTTATGAAATTTTCAGGCCACATGTATTTTTGTGCGCTGATTCTAGATATGTCATTTAATTTCGTGTAAAACAATCCCTTGAGCACTTGTGCAATTTTTATGCAAGTATTTTGGGAAAGTTTTACAGAAAATTTGGTGCTGGAACCTCGCTGAAATGCATGTCATTGGGTTCTCTTGACACCAAGGAATGCAGTAAGGGTAAAATTATCATCCTGGCTATCATAGAACTTGAGTTATAGAGTTTTGAAGTTGTCGCCTCAGAAATGAGAAGAAAAGTGTGTATTCCCGTTTCTGAAGTGACAGCTTCAGTACCCTATAACTCAAGTTCTATGATAGCCAGGATGACAGTTTTACCCTTATTGCATTCCTTGGTATCAAGAGAACCCAATGGCATGCATTTCAGCGAGTTTCCTGCAGCAAATTTTCTGCAAAACTTTTCCCAAAATACTTGCATAAAAATTGCACAAGTGCTCTAAGAATTGTTTTACACAAAATTAAATGACATATCTAAAATCAGCACACAAAAATACATGTGGCCTGAAAATTTCATTACTATATCTAGATTAATAAAATTTGCATTTCAAGGCCAGGGTCCCCCCTTAAGAAGCAGAGAATTATCCTGCCTGCATGTCTTGCTATGAAGGGGTGAAAATTTAAGCACCGTGCTTCAGCGTGTAGTGGCAAGAACTTGCAGTACTCTGCATACTGGCGTATCTTGTTTTTGAGCTGCAAGATACGAATACATGTTACAAATAGGAGCACATCATAATAGTCCAAATACAGCATTACAGTTGAAACTACTGTAACTGATTTTTTTTTTTTTTTTTAGAGACGTGAGCAAGATCACTTTCATGTCATATTGCAGCTCTCGTTTCTGTTAGTAAGGCAAACAACAGCCCTTCTGTGACGCCTTTTGCTGAGATGTGTCAAACGTGTGCAGCAGCGGCCGAAAGTTTTCAGGCCACACAGCTTGCTTTTCAGTTGTGTAGGGGGCGCTGATGGCACCCGGAGTAGGAGGTGCCGTAGGCTTTGCTTTTAGCACCATTGAATCAGGTTTGGACAAGGGCTCCGCAGCATGGCTGAAGTGCAAGCCATGTGACCTAAAAACTTTTGACCAAGACTGTACACCTCGTTTGTGCCGTCTGGTTAGTGCAGCAGGACAAAAAAAACTGTCGGGCACTTGACCGCATTGCTACCTTGCCGCTGACGGAGAACAGGATCTGTATGCGATGACCCTGCCCAGCTGTCAACTTTAAAGGGACAGTCTACTGTCGGACGTGAGCAACAAAAAGAGCATTGGCATATTCAGATAGGAATTGCTGCATGATGGTAGAAACCAATGAAATATGAGCGGCTTTGTCGGTATTCGAATTGACAGAGCAAGTGAGGCCAGAGCCGGCGATGGCACAGAGCTGCGTTCAATCTTTGTTGCTTGTTTGGCAGTTGGACTAAGTCAGCTTGAGTGGATGTACTTCATACTATGAATAGGTCTGAGTGCAGTGTAGAGGTGCGAAGGAAGCCAGCAACAACTGAAACCATGGAAAGCATAGAATTTTTTTTTATTGCGAAAGCAATACTACTTGCACTTTCACGCCATTGCGTGCCGCGGCCGGTGGCCACCATCGCGCCGCGGCAGTGACCACCATTGACCTTCATTTGACCTTGATTGCATTACATTGGATTAGATTGGATTGTATTGGACTGGATTGGATTAGATTAGATTTGATTAGATTACATTAGATTAGAATAGATTACATTGGATTGGAATGGATTGGATTGGAGTGGAATGAATTGGAATGGATTGGAGCGAAGTGGATTGAATTGGATTGCATTGGATTGAATTGGATTGGATTGTATAACCGATGCATCACCACAAGTCTAACCACAAGCACCACCACCAGCTACACTACGAGCTGTATCATGGTGTACATACGGATATTGCTTTCGCAATTACCGGGCTTAACCAAGCTAAGCCACAGATTTTTTAGTTTGTGGTTTTGATAACGAAAAATTAGCAGTGGAATCATTTTATACTGAAAAGATAATTCATTACAACAAATAGTAGAAAAAAAACCACATGCCGCCAATGGGACCCAAACCCACGACCTCCATATCTTGCGTGCGGTGCTTTACCAACTCAACTGTAGCGGAAGCTATCTATCCGCTCGTCTACTTTGAGAGGTATTTATGCTGCGCTTGGCCTAACCTTGAGAGTTTTCGTTAGCCTCATCCGTGTCCATAGCGGCGGACAGAGAGGGTTATTTTTGTTTGAAAAATTCAGCCACCTTAATTTTTTTCCCTCTTGTCCACCATTTCTTGCGTGGGTTAACCCTGCGTCTACGTCATTTTTAAAAAAATGTTTTGAAAAGGGCGACTGCCTACCACTACGTTGACTGCGGTGCTGCCATCGACACTACTGCTACTTCAAAATACTGTTTCAGATACCTGTACTAGGTATCACCGTTCTTATTTTATTTAGTTATTTATGAAAACTACACTAGCTCTTTCAACTGTGAAAATCTGCATTTCAATTAACGTTGTGCTCATTATTGCCCCGGTGGCAGGTAGTTGTGATCACACCTGTAATGTGACGGAGTGTGACATTTCCGTGTTGAAAAATAATTTGAAATTTTTCTGTTTTGTTTCTCAGCTCCACTAGAAGGTGTGCTTTTTATAAGGGGCTTTGTAAGCAAATATGGTCAATAATATTCAGTAGACTGTCCCTTTAAAAGCTTGCCAGGTACAGCTCCCTCTGTTGAGGCTATCATGCCTGCGTGACAGGTGGTGACAGTGTCGCAGCTTTTTCTTCTGTCGTTTGTGTGTACTTCATAGTGTTCGACTCTCTTCCCCCCTTTCTGTCCCTTCTGTCCCACCCCTCAGTGTAGGGTGGCCAACCAGAATGCTCTTCTCGTTAGCCTTCCCCACTGTCCCTCCTTTCCTAGCCCGTTCATTGTGCTTTAACTGCTTTCAGCCGTGGCCAAGGAAGACCAATGCGGCAAGTGCGCTTGACAGGGAAAATGAAGGCGCGAGCATCTCCTCAGAGGTGAAGGAAAAAAGGGGTGGGGGTAGGGGATAATGCATGGCTTCGTGGGCTGATAGGGAAGTCTTGTTTTTTTCTTACATGCGTGTCCACTCCTTTTCTGAGCGTGATTCTCGTCTGTTTCTTCATTAACAAAGTCACGTTTTTCAGTGCTTGAAAACTCAGTAAATATTTGAAGTTGCCTGAGAGACCTCTTCATTTTGAGGTGAAATTGGAACCCTGCACTAGCATTTGTTTCATTGTTATTTGATATTCCAAAAGCCATAATATTTAAAGGGACACCAAAGGGAAATGCTAAGTCATAAAAATGAGGTTATATTGCCCACATTTTGTGGAGGTGTGAATGTAAATGAGGGAGGAATTTAAAACTTGCAATTTTTTTTTAGCTACAGGACGATTTTTATGCATTCACAGAATGATCGCAGAGCTCTGGAAGGGGTAGTCTGCGGGTATACTGCGTGCTCGTGGTTTTCTTGCTATTTCCCTTTTGTGTCCCGTTACCGCGTTCAGGTTCCGACACACTTTGCATTGGCTGCTTCTAAGGGAGCTGACCATGTGAGAAAGCTCTCTCAGAAATAACTGATTCACATGAAGCTGTAGTGGATCCAGCCATGATGCGAAAGGCAATAGTTACCTTGGAGCGAAAGCTAGCATTTGGTACCAAGAGCATGAGGATCCCATTACGAGACAAAAGTTAGAGCATGCAGTATGTGGAAGTCGGTCCCTCAATGCATGATGAGATTCCGAGAGAGAAAAGCAAGATGCAGTTTTCAGGGCACATTGAGTGCTCTGTTGGGGGCGCTGTTGTGCCGGGGTGATGTGTGGGCAGACTATAAAGGTGGTGGGCGCTGTTGTGCCGGGGTGATGTGCGGGCAGACTGTAAAGGTGGTGGGCACTGTTGTGCCGGGGTGATGTGTGGGCAGACTATAAAGGTGGTGGGCGCTGTTGTGCCGGGGTGATGTGCGGGCAGACTGTAAAGGTGGTGGGCACTGTTGTGCCGGGGTGATGTGCGGGCAGACTGTAAAGGTGGTGGGCACTGTTGTGCCAGGGTGATGTGCGGACAGACTGTAAAGGTGGTGGGCACTGTTGTGCCGGGGTGATGTGCGGGCAGACTAAAGATGGTGGGCACTGTTGTGCCGGGGTGATGTGGGTGTGTGGGCAGACTGTAAAGGTGGAACGTGTGTGATTCTACAGCGAATCGAGGCAAGGACCGGCTGCCCACCAGGGAATGGCTGAGACCACAACGACCTGCCTCGTAGCAGCTGGCAAGTGACGCTGTTTTGTTTGGAACTTCTTTTAGTGATGCTATTTTAATTTGGCAGTGTGGTCTCTGGTGGACTCGTGCTTAAAGCTGTCATGGAACTCTGTATGTGTAGTTACTACTTTGCTGAGAAGATGTTCATGTTGCTGAGAGAGCGTCGTACGTGTATGACGCACTATTTTTTTTTCTGATATTGCACTCTCTCTTGAGCATTATTAACAACTTGAGGAGTTCTGGATGAAAGAAAGAAAGGGATGCATCGCGAAGTGGATCCCTATTGAGTGCGTAATGAAATGTGAACACGGCACATCGCATCAGCACAGTTTCCTGTGTGTGGGCACTACAAGCTATGTGGTGCAGTAGTTAAGAGTATTTTTCAAGCACTGGCCTCTTAGACAAGCCTGCTTCTGTTGAGTGGAGGTTTGTTGACCCACATGCATGTGTACTGTGTTTCACGCTTGCAATTCTCTGGAAACTTTGCAAGCAGTGCAGCTGCTCATACTTCTCGATGCCTCGGGGAGGGTTTCCACGAAATCAGAGAGTGTTATGTATAAAATGACAAGTTAGGCAGCGCAAGTTGCGCTCAAGACATTCTGGCATTCAGTTATTGAACCCTGTGGTTATATTTCATTTGATCGCAAAGTACTTTTCTGCTGTGGATGGAGCCAGAGCTAGTGGACATGCCAGCCGCTTATCATTCTACCGCTTGCCGCTCTTACTTCCCAAGGTCTCTGTAAGGATAGGTTGAAAGCATGATAAGATGTAAAACGAAGTTTGGGACGTTGCCAGCTGTAGTGCTTGAGCTTTGCCACAATGAAAGATGTTTGTCCCTACTTCGGTACATATGGCGACGACCTATACTTTCCATGTGCAGGCGTAGCCGGCACTAAGAGGCCCGCTAGCTTTGACAGCGTTGCACTCTATGTATGAAACGGGAGTTTACGAGCTTATGTTGCAGTTCAGCTTTCTTGCGATTCAGTTAGTGTTCTGTTTGTTCTTTCCTTGCTTTTCTTCCTCTGGCACTATCACTAGGTTCACGAGAATAAAAGTACTAGTAACATCCATCCGAATGCCAGTAGTGTCACTGGTATGGGAACCTGCACAGTTTTCACAAATCTTCCTAATCGCAGAGTTTTCTTCAGTTGCAAAATTTTAGCAAGCTGTACACCTTTCTATATCAGCCATGCAGCTCTGCTTATGTGAACATTAATTTTCTCATTAGGGAGTGGCTACTTATTAAAGTACATACTACCGAGGACAAAAGGCCCCAGGATACTCGAGCACCAACCAAAGCGCACAGCTTTGTTATCGGCGTGTAGTGTCATGTCAAACTTGGCGTCATGAAAGTTGAATTTGTGTTCTCTAAAGGGCGCTAATAAAATTGGGCGATCGTTGGCACTCATTGCAGCTGTATGCCAAGATAACCATTTATACATCCTGGAGATTTTGTTCCCAATAGTGCTTGAGTACAGCCATGCGGTTACAAAAACTTGATCTAGCTTTCCTTTGTAGCCGTATGGTTGGGCTCGTTTGGATGCTGATGAGTAGCTACCCCTTGATTGAGGCTTACTCCACCTTACTGTACCTTGAGGGTTTCTTCTAAATACATTGGATTAATATTCCCATCTTTGCTGTTGTTTTCTAAAACATGGACTCTTACCAGTAGCCTCGAAGCTTGTGTTGACACAGTGTGTACTTCCACTATTTCCCAAGGGTAAGGGTACGGGCTAGTAAATGTTCCTATCAATAAACGTCAGTTGGAAGTAAGCGCTCGTGTGTCTTTTCTTGTCTTCGTGGTTGTCTGTATTAAGCTGCGCTCTGTGTTTATTTTTTGTTTCCGCCATCCAGGCCCAGTACCGGCGCACACCACCTGGGACTCTCATTCGGACACCCTGGCCTTGCGTCCGGCCACGGCCACCCTGCCGTGGCTCGCAACTACGCCGGCGCCACCTGTCATGACGACGCCCACCATCTGGCTGCCACAGGAGGCCACGCCACCACCCCTGGCATCGCCCGGCGGCTTCCAGTTGGCGCGCGACGCACTCACGGGGCAGCTCTACCTGGTGCCCGCGGCGCCGGCAACCAGCTGGACGCTCTCCGGTGCGGCCACGGCCAGCCCCGTGCAGCAGATCCTGACGACCCAGCAGCACACGACCTTCCAGCAGATAGTGCCAGACCAGTGGAGGAGCGAGCTGAAACCCACTGCGACGGTGCGTGACACGTCTTGCGAGCCCCGACTTGACCCTCTGACTTCACTTTAGCTGACTTCACTTGGTCCTCTAGACATAGAGTTTCTTACTATTACCTAGAGGGAAAGCTGGCGGCGCTGCACTTCAGCCACCATGGACGCCCAAAGCATCATGGGCCGGTGAGCTACTTGTTGCGGCACAGTTGTAGTTTTTCGGGAACACGGAGTGGCACTACTAAGACATTTCATTCCGAAAACTCTGTTCATGTGTGCGCAGACGACTTTCCTGCGAACGCAGTGTGCAAAACCCATAGTAGTGAAAACGCGACGACACACAACGCCAATAAAAGGTTTCACTTTTCTAAAATACCTTTAAAAAGCTCTTATAGTATTTAAGCAACAACATCTTTTTTGAAAACATATTTACTTTTAAAAGTGCGCCTGTTAATAACGAAATATTAGTTTTTATAGTGTTCACTACTTGGCCAATAGGAGAGCGAGTCGTCTCTTATTTTGGGCAAACTTTGCACTTAAATGCTTTTCTGCTCGTTTGTTGCAATCATTAGACAAGATATTGAATATTAGGACGTTTGTAGTTATCAAACAGCTTTATTTTTCTATTATTTTTTGGCCAAAAGTTGCAGTTCCGCAACAAGTAGCTCGCCACCCCATGATGCTTTGAGCGCCCATGGTGGCTGAAGTGGTCTCGAGGGGTCGCCATGCAAACTCCCATAGACGGGCTGCCAGCTTTCCCTCTAGGTAATAGTAAGAAACTCTATGCCTCTAGACTTGCCCTATTCAAAATTCTCAGTAGTGGCATGTTGTAAATAGACCTCTCCCTATTGCTAACAACGTGACATCAAAGAGGCGTGGCTAGGTGGGCAAATTCATCCACTTTTGCTTCTGAACCGGTTCTGCATGTATCAAGCATTCCCCCACCACCTTTCTTCTCCTGATTAGAGACTGCTCAGTACTCATCACACCTGCCAGGCCACGCTGCTGGAAGCCACATGTTTTGCCCACCAGACCAGAAGAACGTGCGCTGATGACGTAGGTCGGAAGAGGTTTATTATTGTGCTACTGCAATGCTGCTGCGCGCACTTCACTTTGCTTCACTTTACACCACCTTCACTTCACTTCACTTGCCCTTGCTTCACTTCACCTCTCTTCGCTTGATTACCTCAAAGACCGTGTTTAGAGGTTATTACATAAGGCATGGGATGCATAAGAACATAGAAGAAATAAACACTGAATAATTTTTCATCATGTACGTACGAGAGAGAGAAAATTTTCATACCTTGCTCTCACAATGCATTCCTGTGAGTTTCTTTCACCGATATGAGAGAACTAGAATGTACCTCTTTTATGCAGTACAATGAGCAAGCAAGAAAAAGGAAGCAGTTGACTGAAACAAAAATCGCAGGATGCCATGAAGTGAAATTGTGTTTTGTTTGAGCAAGATAGTAATTTTAGTTTGTTTGCAGATTGTAGAGGCCTCCGCACGTTTCTGTAAGACCGATATTTCATTTTGTATGTCATTAACATGTCTGAGAGAAGTGTTTCATCAGGCTGGGGCATTCAGGTTGAGTTGTTTCTTCAACATCAGAGGCCTACCATCACAGGCTAACTGAGGATGGCAAGCTAGCAAGCACTGTGCCATTAGTCTTCATCAGATTAGCCTCTGCCATTTCTGTTTCACCCATGGGCAGGTGTTTGAGGCAGTGCCCCCGAAGCTTGAGATCCTGGAGGCGGCGAAGGACCTGTCGACCGGAGCGGCCTTTGCGTACTCCGCGATGCCGACCGCGGTGGCGACTCCGCCGGCCCCCTCTGTGGTGTCCTACCTGTACGACCCGTCTGCAGTGGTGCAGCAGCTGACGCAAGTGGCTGGCACCACCTCCATGATGGCCGCCCTGGCCTCCTCAGGAAAGGTCTCCCAGGTGCGCTCGTCTTTCCTCACAGATGGCGCCACTGCCAGGTCGCCACCACTGGTGCCGTTAGTTTATTAAAGCATTACTAGGCTATGATGTGTCCGTAAAACGTGTCCTCAGAACGTGTCCTCAGAACGTGTCCTCAGAACGTGTCCTCAGAACGTGTCCGCAGTATGTGTCCGCAGTATGTGTCCGCAAAACGTGTCCGCAGAACGTGTTTGCAAAATGTGTCTGCAAAATGTGACAGTTGTGACATCATCAATCATGACCTGAAAAAGTGGCGTGGTGGTGTCTATAGTCAATGATTAAACAATATCGAGTCAGTCATTAGTCATCAGTCATTAACATTAGTCTTAATCAACAATCTTAATTGGTTATCATAATTAAGTGTCCTAATTAATGATAATTAAATATGACTATTAATCAGTTTAATTAATGGGGATAATCTGCGAGACCATGCAACATCATAAGAGTGTGCCGTCATCCATGTGTCTGATGACGTCACACCCACAACCAATCAGAGTACCGCAATAAAAAAGTGTGCATCGTCGAGTGCTAGCATCGGAGATTGAAGAGTGCCGGTCGGATCTTAACAGAGTGGGTAAGTAGGTGTAGAAAGGCATCGACTAGGAGCCACCGTCGCGACAAACGCTGATGCTTTAGCATTTTTCCAATGCAGTCTCTGCAGTGATCAGTTTTTTTTCCTGCATTACACAGCCCTCACTTGCCCTGTATTCCGCTTTTACTTTAGTATTTGCTTAATGCTCTAAAGTGACTCAGACTATAAGGGACGCCGTAGTGAAGGGCTCCGGAAATTTCGACCACCCCGGGTTCTCAAACGTACACTGCAAATAGTTCGATCAATCCCGAAGTTACCTTCCGGTTCCGCACAAAGCACCGTGGGTTAAAAAAGAAAACTATAGCGACTTTCATCTCATATGAACCTGAGGTTTAGCAACCAATTTCTATCAATCCCTATAGAACCTACACGCGATTGGTTCTTCAATGAGAATGCTGTTCGTGCGGGAATACAATGCGTTCAGCAGTCGTTGCAGACATTCCACACGCGAAGCGGCCGCAGTGGCTCAGTGGCTATGGTGCTCGGCTGCTGGCCCGAAAGACGCGGGTTCGATCCCGGCCGCGGCGGCTGGAATTTCTTTGGAGGAGAAATTCTAGAGGCCCGTGTGCTGTGCGATGTCAGTGCACGTTAAAGAACCCCAGGTGGTCTAAATTTCCGGAGTCCTCCACTACGGTGTCTCTCATAGCCTTAGTCGCTTTGGGACGTTAAACCCCATAAACCAAAACCAACCAAACCAACCAACCATTTCACCATTGAGCACTCCTCTTGTAGCACACCTGTCTGTGCATGCACGGGATCATTTCCTGGGATAAGTCTCGGGTGAATGCTGGTCTTGCAGGGCACATCTCCGCTGGTCACCAGCAGCCCTTCCCTGCCACCCCACCAGCCCCTGGTGGAGCAAGGGGTGCAGGCATGCGACACCGACAACACCACCGAGGAGAGCGACGACGAAACCACGCGTCCCACGCTTGTCCTGCCCGGTGCCAGGTCAATGCAGGCGGTGACATCAGTCACGACAGCGATACAGGTATGAGAGCTAAGCACTGGTTGAGCAGTTTTGACAGCACGGCTGTTAATGGCTCATTTGCCACTGGAGCAGCATTGGTGATGTTGATGCAGCCAGATCTCAAAGCCACTCACACATCACGTGACCATGGATGAGTCATGACTAGGGCCCGGAAATTTAGGCACTAAAGAACCCCGAAATAGGCAGGCATCTAGGCTCTAAAAAATATTGAAATAGGCGCTATAAGGCAAAAATAGGCACTTTGAATTCATTCATAAGTACAAGATTTGTAAGTCAAGCGCGGAGCGTACGCAGTTCTCAACTGAAGCAATAAAGCGCATTCTCAGGTTTTCCAACTTGAGGCTCCTTTGGCTTTCGCTACGGATAGCTTTGTACTTTGAAAGGCTTCTTTCGACATCACATGAAGTTAGTGGCGCGAACCTAAAACATGAGAGTTCATAAAGGCTTAGGCCTTCAGGTGATGCGGCCGTATCGTACCCACGTAGAAAGACTCTGATATGGGAAATCGTTTCTAGGCATTTCTTTTTTTTCTACTAATTGTTGCATCTTCGTAGAAGCAGTAGCACCCTTTCCTTCCAGTCGCCGAAGTGCTGCAGTACTTCTGCCACTACCTTCAACGATTCATCTATTGAGAGCCCAGCCTTTTCCAACTTTGTCATCCTTTCCGTCAATGTTGAGAAGATTGCACTAATATATGTCAGGTCTCTTTCCAAACTCGCCTCTTGCTACACTTCAAGATAAACACTTCCTTACACTACGTTCAATTTACAATTCAAGAAAAACTTTCGGCGAGACCCGCGCCTTTTGTGCGTGCATCGGCGCGTGCCTTTCACCATACATAGACAGATATCTCAAAATTGAAAAACGGCACCGAGGACCCAAGTACCGTATTTAGGCATTTATAGGCAAAAAGTGTGGTTAAATAGGTAGTATTTCCTAAAAAGTTACACAAAAGGCAGGCAAGTGCAAAAATCCCTCGTTTAGGCATTTATAGGCATGTTTAGGCACATGCCTAAATTTCCGGGCCCTAGTCATGACTCATACAGTGCTTCTGATTGGTTCTGAGAATCATGACGTCATCGCTTATGTAACCTCTTTGACACCTCTGGCTGGCTCTCATAGTTAGTGACCTTGTCACGCTTATACGAGTGGCATTGACAGTTCCTTGCTCATTCTACTTGTTGGCGATTTCAACGTTGATATCTCGGAGAACAAGAACTTCAGCGGTGATGTCAGTGTCAGCATTAACAGTTTAAAGATGATGATGCTGGAAAATGTATTCACTACCTCAAGACACTGCGTGGACCTCGTATTTCATGTTTCAAGAATAAGGTACGACGTGTAGAGTGCATAAACCATTCTTTTCACAGACCACAAGGTGGCCTTGATTAGTTTGATGAACATTTCTCAAAATGAATACATGCTTCAGGTCTTGGAAAAAAAAGAAAAAGAAATAATATCTTTAGTAAAGAAAAACACTTCTTGAAGAGAATATGCGCAATATCTGAATAAAGTTTGTTCGATACTTTAACTAGCATTGAAAAGTTGCTCTCAGTTGCGGGAACCACCAACAACAGCTGCACTGTAATAATGAATTGCCAAGTGTTCTGATCACCTTGAGTTTTTTCGTCGCTAACGCCGTTGGGTGCAAGCTGTTCATGTCACGTCATGACCATATCACATTAAGTGATCCGTGGTCATGACCAGTGGGCCATGTGTGATTATTCATGACAGATGGGTCTTTTCATATGACATGAGTGTCATGTGACCAACCATTGGGTCCCATGACATCACCCATGGGGTCACACAACTCATGTCTTAGAACATGTATCCCGCTGATTGCACTAAACCCCTTGCACCTCATCTCTACTTGTGAAAAGCTAACCCGTAAACTCGCATGATATTACATCACTCCCTTTTCAACTTTTTCTCTTTTTTCCTGCTACCATGCATGCATTTGAGAAAAACCATGCCCCGTTTCAGGTGGACATGGATTGTCCGACAGCTTCGGACGACAACGAGCCGGATGAGCCAATGCCTGTTGCAGTGCAGACAACCGACTCGGCCAACCAGACGGACGACCTGCCCCAGCAGACGACAGTGCCACTGCCGGTAGAGGCAGAAGAGCAGCCAGAAGATCACAACGTCCGCACGCCGCTGTTCACACCTCCGCAGCCAAAGGCGCTCGAGGCGTCGGACAGCGAGATAGACGACTCCATTCCGGTGCTGCTAACACAGACCTCCGGCGTTCAGGAGTTCATCGACCACCACGGACTCGACCTGTTGGTTGACAGCATCGAAGAGTTTGCAGCGAACCAGGAGGCTGCCGCGGCGGAGAACATGCCTCGGCTCGAGAAGTCCGAAACCTGCCAGGAGGCGTCGGCGGAAGACGTAGTGGTGGTGCCGGAGAAAGGCAGTCCCCCCGCGTTGACCGCGGAGTCGCCCTCCTCTCGACCAGAAGAGTGGTTTGCGCGCCGAAGCTTCAGCCCGGGGCCGCCGTCCAAAACAGCACCGCAGAGCCCTCCGTCTCCGCCTCTGCTCGAAGCCAATCTCGACTCCCCAAACAGCTCCAAGATCTCGCTGTTTGACTCGCTGAGAATCGTGACGGACTCGACGGACTCCTTCGAAGACAGAGATGGAGCGGGAGGAGAAAGAATGGCTCTTCCGCGATCTTCATTTGAGCAGTCGAAGATGACCTGTGGTCCGGAAGGGTCGTTCGCACCGGCGAATCACCTCAACGCGAAGACGTCTGAAAGCACCATTGCTGTGATAAGACCGTCAACATCACCGCACAAAGCTAATTTCACAAAGGACCTCTCGGGCGAGCGCTTGAACTTCGGTTCCAAGGCTTCACAGCCTGTACAGAGCAGTGCCTCTCTGTACGGCGGATTTGTCAGAAGCTCGAGGGATTCTTGTGAGACTAAACCTTCGTTCCAGTGGCACGACGTCTCAAAGGAGCCCACACAGATGGCAGCACCGAACGGCATGAACTCGGCTGCGAGTCTGGCACCCAGTGCAAGCCCACCCACAGACTTCAGGGAGACGTTTGATGGAACGTGCACGGATGGCTTGGGTCTCCTGTGCGCGCTTGCCGAGCAGAGGTTTTTGGAGGAGGCGAGGAAGTCCTCCGAGGTCGCAGAGGCGCCGGCGGAAGAGGAAAAGCCTGCACCGAGCCCGGCTTCCCCCGCAAAGAAGAAGACAGTTCCTGCGGAGGAAGCTATGCCGAGCGACGCAGGGGTGAAGCCGTCATCACCAGATATCATGGACCCGGTGGAGTTGGAAATGCGCATCCAACTGGCCGAGTTGCAACGCAAATACCGCGAGAAACAACGGGAACTGGCGAAGCTGCAGCCTCGGAAGGAAAAGGAGTGAGTGTTAACTTTATGCGGATATTTTTTTTTCTTAGAGGAAATTAGTTTTGCAATTAATTACATTGCACACCGTACCGACGACTCTCAGTGACTCAAAGGAAACTGAAAATTTTTCGCATTGTGCAGATTTCAAGTTAACAGGAAGTGGAATTTAGCGCGGTCAGATTCTCGACAGTCCACTGCTGCTTTAAGATTCACCTCAGCCTTTGTATCTGCGCATTCAAAAATGCCTTGTTTGTTGTGCAGGCCTTTGCCTTTGTGATTGCAGTCATTTTGGTAATCTTGTTGGTCGTTTCGATAGTCTCGTGCTTGAAAGGTGAAAAAAATTGTAATACGCAGCTTGTTCTGGCAGTAATGAGGAGCTTATCTGCATTAGGTAACCAAATGAGCTGAAGTATGCTTCATTTCATGGCAGCTGTGTACCGCTTGTGTAATACCTCTTCTTTCCTGGGGAATTTATGGAGTGAACAAAGGGACGAATAATTTCTAAGACTGTAGTAGAACAGCGTGCTAGAGCATTAGCTCTGAAACCAAGCTAAAGCTTGCTACAAAAAGTAACAAAAAAGTAGTAAATTAGCCATGCTCAACAAATGTGTGTTCAAGCATAAGTTGCAAAGATTCAATGGAGTCACTCTGCAAGTCGAGGTAAAAATTGAAATTTCAGAACCTGTATGGCTTCCTTGTTTAGAATGATGTGGATAGATGAGTTGCCTTTGCTTGTTCTCAGTGACTGCATTTTTTTTTGGACAGTAAAGTAAATACTCAAAGAAATGAGGAAAGTCTGCAAAAAGTGTACAAACTTAGCACAAAGAGAGCACAGGCTGCACAGAAAATTCAGCATGTTGAGCATGTTGCAGTCGATAAACCATGAAGGAGCGTGGACACAATCATCAGGCAAGACTAAGATTGATTGGCAGGTCCCCCAGTTGGCTTGTGCCACGCCGCGCATGAAACATGTTAAACTTAGCGCAGACATTCGCTTCTCCTTGATCAGATCGCAAAAATCGCGAAAAAAGTCGATTTTTGAAAAGTACACTTTTCGGCATCTCCAGCACTCTTTCTATGTTATAGTGAATTATTTCACCCAAAAATAAACTTTAAGCGCTCCAAATAAATTTATTTGTCGGCATCTACTTATAGACAGTGTGTGCTAGCTTAGAACTTTCAGGCTCGTTTCCTCAAAAGTTTGTATTGAGCTTAATACCTTGCTCGTGGAAAGCATAGCACAGCAATGGGTGCATGGATTTTTACCCCGTTTGTTTTGTTGTGATCACTGAAATGTGGTCTGTGTCGAGACAGTCTCAAAATAACCATTTAGGCTCGCATATTTTTATTACATGGTAGTTAGAGCATGATACATTCTAAACATAAAGCAGCAGAGAAATTTTAAAAAGCAAATTAATGGAGTCTTGATTTACACCACATTTCTTAGTAAATATTAAAAGCGTTTACAGACCTGTAGCCTGTTTTTTTGTCATGCTAGGCTTTCTACAAGCAAGCAACATGGGGACAACATATAAACAATGATAAAAGGGAACCTGCTGAAGCTGTCATTGTGAAACTTTATATCTGATTGTTTGGTGCTGTTTTAAGCCAGTCTGCCAAATTTCATCACTCTGAGTCGAAGAATACAAAAGTTGCCTTCGATCCCCTCGTGTCCCCCTTTCCAGATCTGATCAGGAAAAGGGTTCGGCATCGAAGAAGCCGACGTCGGCGACCCACCTGAAGAAGCGCCGACACTCTTCGACCGTGGCACAGCCGCCGTTGTCACCGTTCGACGCGCTTAAGCTGAGCGTCACCACGAAAGAGGTTGTTGCCGAGAAGAAGGCTGACACGGTGGCAGGCTCGGATAACAAGGAACTGCTGAAATCACCACGTCGGGAAACAGCGGTGGCCAGGAAGGCAGCACCTGAGAGAACCGCTGCGTCAGGAGGTGAGAGGAGCTCCGCACTGGGTGTGCATCGTGCCCATTGTGTTCATCCATGTTCTTTGATCTGTGTTGGTTGGTGATGATGGTAGTACTTCCACTCTGTGTGCACCCATCCTGCGTGTGATGAACCTTTCTTGTGGGTTAGCTCCTCTGAGGATCTTTGCTGTTTTTGAACCACTGACCATGTGGGCACACATGCATTGGCAGTTGTGGATGCATGTACTAAAGAGAGAAAAAAAGAAAGAGTGCTTTAAGGGGGGACACTGGTCTTGAAAAGAAAATTTTGTTAATTTAGTCATAGTTATGAAATTTTCAGGGCACATGTATTTTTGTGCGCTGATTCTAGGTATGTCATTTAATTTCATGTAGAACAATTCCTTGAGCACTTATGCACTTCTTACGCTAGTATTTTGCGGAGAGTTTTGAAGAAAGTTTGCTGCAGGAAACTCGCTGAAATGTGTGCCATTGGGTTCTCTTGACACCAAGGAATACAATAAGGATAAAATTATCATCCTGGCTATCATAGAACTTGAGTAATAGGGTACTGAAGCTGCCACTTCAGAAACAGGAATACACACTTTCCTTCTCATTTCTGAAGCGACAACTTCAAAACTCTATAACTTAAGTTCTATGATAGGCAGGAAGACAATTTCACCCTTATTGTATTCCTTGGTGTCAAGAGAACCCAATGGCATACATTTAAGCGAGTTTCCCGCAGCAAATTTTCTTCAAAACTCTCCGCAAAATACTAGCATAAAGATTGCATAAGCGCTCAAGGAATTGTGTTACATGAAATTAAATGACATATTTAGAATCAGCACACAAAAATACATATGCCCTGATGATTTCGTAACTGTGACTTCATTAATAAAATTTTTTTTTCAAGACCAGTGTCCCCCCTTAAGGGGGGACGAGGGTCTTAAAACTGACCTTTTTAATTTGTGGCTAAAATCTGATGAAATATTGCACGCAGATGTGTTTTTCTCTTCTGATTTCAAAAATGTAGTTGTAATTGAGCTGGTGGTCTTAAATCAAGAGTTATCTTAAATTGTAGAGTGTAATTAGGTAATTTCTTACGCAGCATTAATGAACTTTCTCACTGCATTTTGTTACTTTTAATTACATGAATTGATAGCCAGCGAATTCCCATACCCGATGACATTCTTACTTCTTTTTTTGTTTAGGCCACATATAAATAGAAATTTACAATTAGCTTAAAGAGTTGCAGTGTAAAATACTGCAACCTTTCACTCTCGACATAGTATATCAGGATGACATACCTTTAGAGAAAAACGAAGAATGTCATCGGGTATAGGAACTCTCTGGCTATCGATTTATGTAAATAAAGGCAACAAAATGCAATGAGAAAGTTCATTAAAGCTGCGTAAGAAATTACCTAATTACATTCTAGACTTCGTAAGAAATAAGAACACCAGCTCAATTATGATTACATATTTGGAATCAGAAGAGAAAAACACATCTGTATGCAAAATTTCATGAGATTCTAGCCATAAATAAAAAAGTTAGTTTTAAGTCCCTCGTCCCCCCTTAACCTAGGTATCTTTGTGGACAGTTTCTTTGCAGTGAGTATACCGTGCTGTTTGTCAGCTGTGAAACTCTCTCTGAGAACTGCTCCAGCTTGCAAGCCCCAGCAGATGTGTTTTCTTGTGTGTGCTTATTGTGTGGAAACAAATACCGCATTTCCGCGCATAATAGGCGCACCCCGAACTTGGCACTGTGACCAATACTGTATTTACACGATTACAAGCCGACGCCTCGCCGCCCCCGCCCCCCAGTCTTTGTTTTAACAAAGTTTTTGCTGAACTGGCTACTATAAAATAGTCCTCACTAGTGCTGCTGCCGTCGCAGCTGCTGCGGACCCACAGCACGTACAGCGGCATCGCGTAGAACAGCCGCACACAGTTTTCAGGGATGCTTGCTTTAAACGTCTGTTTGGAAAGCTTTATCTCCAGCCGGAAACGTTTAACGACTTAGGCCCGCGAAAACCTCGGCGCCTGGAATCGCGTACGAATATTTAGGCACGCCACAGTCGCAACAGCCGCACTTCTCGGCCACGTCGAATTTCCGACCTGCCGCACGCTTGCCGTGTTCGAGAGCAAACTCCCAGCCATGTAGCTATTAAGGTGTTTGCCCGTCGAGCTAAAACAGCAACGCTCCGCGGCAAAGCCACAAACCACTATGAACTAACGTGCTAGCGCAGATCCCGGCACTTGACAACATCTTCCTCCTTGCTTGACAACAACAAAAAAAAGTGGAGCTTGTGATGCTGATGGCGATATAGATAGCGAAAGCTCGCGGCGGAGGAAAACGCTGATGATGATGATAAGCTTGGCCTCGGGCGCCCTCCGTGGGCGGCGTCTGGAAGCCCGTGTGCGCGTGTGTGGCCTCTGCGATCAAGCGCCCGTTGCGCGCAGCCGGAGCTGATCGTGGAGCCCTTGGCGTGTGCATTTCAAAGGCTATTCCCGCGTGGGTCGTGGAAAGTTTCGGTGCGGCCCCTACACGGATTTTTTAAAAATATTTTCTTCGGGAAAACGGGGTGCGGCCCGTACACTAGTGCGTTTATGCGGTATGTTCAATTTTGCGAGTCGAACAATTCCCCGAAATTTTACCCCGCGTAATAGGCGCACCCCGAACTTTGAGCGGGATTTTCCGGAAAAAAAGTGCGCCTATTATGCGAGTAAATGCGGTATAGGGACTTTTCGAGACTGCCTACATGCTAAATGTTGTTTTCACACATGTACGCAATGTCTACATGTTTACTTGCCAAAGAGTGCGTGAGTGAGCATTCACGAAGAAAGCTTTAGTTGTAGCCATTTTTCTGCTATGCATTGATGAGAGATTGCAACTTTGACTGTTTTTGTGCATAGCTTTTCAAAGTCTGGGACCGTCCTCGGTAACGTTGCGTTGTATTGAACATCTGTACTGCTTATCATTAATGCATGAATGGTGCATTTAAATTCAAGGTGTCGCTGGGAAAGACATAGAGGCCAAGAGACCCCAACCAAGCGTCCCAGTCTTGACGATCAAGATTGGCTCTGAACCGTACCAGGCGGTCACGGAGCCAGAGAGCAAAGCCAGGGCAGCTGGTATGCCGCTGTATACTCATATCATTCTAGACACTGCCCTTGAGATGGAATCAGCATTACAAATTTTTTTTTTTACACATCTTGTCATGTTGGTGATGACCAGCTAATCAGCTCAGAAGCAGGCTATGCCTTCGGTTCTTAGAAAGTGTGAACAAGACAAGGACGCAGAGAAGAGATATACACACGTGACGTACGCACGTGACGTACGCACGTGATGTACACACGTGTGTACATTAGGGTAGTTTGTGCACCATTGTGTTTCCAAAGGCTGATAATTGTTGCAGTGTAGAAGTGTGCATATGATTGTGTGGAAATGGTCATGAGGGACAAACTTTTGTGTAGAACTGATGCGTTGTTTGGACTGCAAGTACAGAACTTTTAAAATGTGCAGGCAGAGTTTGCAGAAAGAATTGCGAAGCATTTTTGAGCATTTACTCAATTGTGTGATACCTTGGTGTTGATATGCACGCTTATATATTTTTTTCTGTGTTGTCTGGCTTAAGGGGGGACACTACCCAAAAAGTGAACTTTGAACCGCTTGCTCGATTTCATTGAAACTTGCGAATATCACTGCTGGGACCACCTCTGCCGAATTTTATTATTCAGCGGGGGGCTTGTCTTGAACACTGTAGTGCTTAAAATAAAATTGGATGATTTTCAATCATGTGTCTATTTTTCTCATCTCCTGTTTCTTCAGTAAACTGTCAGCTTAGAAAAACTATCATTCCAATATTACTTGATAATATTGGTATTGCAGCAGGTTTTCTGGAGCGAAATTTTATGAGGAACACAACTGTGCGCTCAGTTTGTCTATTTTTTCCCTTTCTTCACACTAAAAAATGACAAAGAATTGACGTAAAATGAAAATCCAATGTCAATCTTTTTATGGTATCATTCTTTCAAAATATAGGAGAACTAAGTGAAATAATTCCACAGTTGTGTGCTCTGGACATTCCCAATGCCAAATAACACAAAAAATTGAAAAAATTACCCTTATTTTTCAAACAATAGTTTTCCTAAGTAAGCATAGTCATCCTTGGCA
This sequence comes from Amblyomma mixtum, assembly GCF_055824585.1. NCBI lineage: Eukaryota > Metazoa > Arthropoda > Arachnida > Ixodida > Ixodidae > Amblyomma > Amblyomma mixtum. The sequence goes on along the minus strand of NC_143015.1, from coordinate 158,522,029 downwards.
TAAAGGTTGCATAACCTGCTTCATACTTATTCTAGAATAATTAAATTTGGCAGAGGTGGTCCAACCAGTAATATAAACTAGCCCCACAAGTTTCAATGAAATCAAGCAAGCGGTTCAAAAGTTCACTGTTTAGGGTAGTGTCCCCCCTTAAGCATGTGGTGTATATTTTGCTTGAAGTGATAGACGAAAGGAAAACTTTTCTATCTTTTTTTTTTCTCTTTTTTTTTTACCCTGCACCTGATGTTTCTTTTTTCGTTTTCTTGTGTAGAATCAAAAGCAGCAAGCACAGCCAGTTCACCCTCAAAGCAGCGACGGAAATCTTGTCCAGAGCCAAGCAAGCCATCATACGGTACACGTTGGCCTTTGTTCATTGTAGTTGAAAGTGGAGTTGAGAAATCAATGTTTGAATTATACTGAGGAAATTTGTCTCTCATGTACCGTATTTTCCGGTGTATAAGACGCGGCTTTTTTTCAAAAATCTTGTTAATGCGTCCTATACAAGGGCGCGTCTTATACGCTAATTTTTCCTTTTTTTGTGAGTTCAGAAATTACTCACGCTCTTGTTCAAGTTTTTTTCATCGAAAAAATATCACTACCAATGACGCCGTTGTAACACGGTTAATACTTCAATTCGTGGACCGCCACGAGCCACTTTTTTAAAGTGAACTTTATCATGAAACGACGGGGATGACGACTTCCTGGATCACAAACACGCACCGTTTCGGAGACCCCAAGCAAAAGTAATGTGAAATGCCAAAAGATGGCGACAAACACGCTTCTCGCCATCGTCAGGACAAGCTAAGACAAGCCGGCGTTCTTTTTTAGCCACCCTTTGCAACTTTCTTTGCTCCGTGTATGTAGTGAGAAGAGAATGTGTCAGCCGCGTTGCCTCCAGAAATGGGTGAACTTTTTGATAGCACATTCGAAGATGAAGACTTCGAAGGTTTTAAGTAGCAATAAAATTCGTGGACCGCCACGAGCCACTTTTTTAAAGTGAACTTTATCATGAAACGACGGGGATGACGACTTCCTGGATCACAAACACGCACCGTTTCGGAGACCCCAAGCAAAAGTAATGTGAAATGCCAAAAGATGGCGACAAACACGCTTCTCGCCATCGTCAGGACAAGCTAAGACAAGCCGGCGTTCTTTTTTAGCCACCCTTTGCAACTTTCTTTGCTCCGTGTATGTAGTGAGAAGAGAATGTGTCAGCCGCGTTGCCTCCAGAAATGGGCGAACTTTTTGATAGCACATTCGAAGCTGAAGACTTCGAAGGTTTTAAGTAGCAATAAAATGTTGTTATGGACATATGGGAGAGCTCTTTCGTTCTTTCTTTTTTCTAAAACGTGGGCGGGTATGGCGTGAGTGTTGCCTTTTTCGATCAATTAGCGTTTGATTAAGAATTTCTCACCGGTACGGTGAATTTCGTGATGGTCACGCAAGTGTGTTTAATTAAGCCTCACTAGCCTAACTGGCTAAATTGGGATGCGTCTTATACACGGGTGCGTCTTATAACACCGGAAAATACGGTAAGTTCAGTCAGACTGCTACTTTGGAAATTTGGTTGATTTTTCACAACTAAACTGTCTAGTGTAATGGAAATTTCATTGTTCTGGCGGCAAAGAATGCAGCCGCCATCTTGGCTGTTTCAAATGGAAAGCAAAGTTTCGATAATTGCAGTTTCTCTGCATTTACCACGGAACTCATTCGGCTCGCACCTCCGAACTGAGTTTGGCTCTCTGTAATTGCAGCTGTGTGTTCTTCGAAGCACCCCAATGTGACAAAGGCTAAGGAGAAACCAGAAAAGTCGGCAAAATCGACAACAGAACCTCAACAGCAAACAAAGAAAACCCACAGAGCAAGTGCAAAAAGCAAGGTGAGCATTAGGGGCGTTCAAATTTGGCGGTTTTAGTCAAGCTGCCTGCTTTTTAGCAGTTGTGCAGATTTTCATTGTTTTGGTTCTTCAGTGTCCTCCTTCAGGGTAGCCCATCTCTGTCAGGGTAATTCAGTGCACTCTCTCAGGGTAGTCCATTTCTATCAGAGTAACTTAGTACACTCCTTCAGGATAGTCCGTTTCTACCTGAGTATTTTAGTACATTCCTTCAGGGTAGTCCGTTTCTACCTGAGTATTTTAGTACACTCCTTCTGGGTAGTCCGTTTCTACCTGAGTATTTTAGTACACTCCTTCAGGGTAGTCCGTTTCTACCTGAGTGTTTTAGTACACTCCTTCAGGGTAGTCCGTTTCTACCCGGGTATTTTAGTACACTCCTTCAGGGTAGTCCGTTTCTACCCGAGTATTTTAGTACACTTCTTCAGGATAGTCCGTTTCTACCTGAGTATTTTAGTACACTCCTTCAGGGTAGTCCGTTTCTACCTGAGTATTGTAGTACACTCCTTTAGGGTAGTCCACTTCTACCAGAGTAATACCCCTGTCACACGGGCACTGTAAAGGTACTTTGAGCTAAAGCCCCATTACTCCAAGGGAGAACGCGCGCTGCCACACGGATGCGCCTAAGGACACCTAGTTCAAAGGAACTTCGAATCAAGGCAGCTCGAGTTTGTCCTTTGAGGCTGCAACGAAGTACTCTCTCTCCCAGTAAGTTAGCAGCAAAAATAAATGGGGATAAGAAACGATCGATATTCTTTTCTGAAATTTGCTTCGTAAAATTATTGGTCTTTTAAAATATAAGGTTATTTGTTTTGTGGCGGTTTCACCACGCCATACTCTCGTCCCGGATTTACAAGCGCCACGGTAACTATGACGCCATGTCGGCCATGTTGTTTTCAGCAAGTGCGGACAGTGGCGGACAGCAGCTAGTGATACATCTTGACGGAGATCGCTGAGCATAAGGCACAGAGAAAAACGTGAACAGAATCGCAACGATCGCAAGACCAAAGAAAACAGAGGAAAAGAAGCAAAGGGAAGAGCCGAAGAACCAAGCCGAGCCATTTGAGCTCAGTGTGGCCAGCGCTGTGATGTTATGCTCTGTACTTGGCAGATCATGCCATTATTGCAGTTGAAATTGCGTTGATTGAGCATAATATTGATATAAAACAAGTTTTTTTTTATGAAAATACGTTACACTGCTATATTCTCATGTGCACTGAAGTCTGCAATTTTAATCCAGTTTTTCACCGATGAGGGCACTAAAATCGTTTTCCAAAGGTCGTTCCGCGACCGTGTAGCACGGGCGAACTCCCTTGAAGTAGTGCTCCTTTGGTAGCGTAATGGAGCTTTAGTTCAAAGTACCTTTACAGTGCCTGTGTGACAGGGATATAATTCAGTACGCTCCTTTAGAGTAGTCTGTTTCTGCCAGAGTAACACATGAAGGGCTCGTTGAGCCGATTCAGAATAAAGTTTTCAGTAATTAGTTTCTGATGTCGTGGTGACTAGTTGCCTTTTTTTTTTTTTTTGCATTCTCTCTGATGTGTGGCCGTCATTTTTTCCTTGCCTTTTATGGTTGAACCAGGAGACTAGTTCTGGCTCAAAGCCAGAGGACGACATCTGGTGCGTGCGTCGCAGTGAACGCATCTTCCTGTTGGATGCCGGCGTTGTCAAGTCGTCAACTTTGTCTAGCACCCCCGAACGCCAGGACACACCCAGCAGCACATCGCAGCGCTCCAAGCCTGAAAAGGTGCGTCCTCCGCTGTCTTGGTGGTGGTCCGTTGACTTGTGAGAGACTGGAGCCCACAGAGTGCAGAGTATGGTTTATGTACCTGTGTCACGCCTACTTCAACCCTGCCTTGTCTGGTAAAAACATGAGCAGCTAAGAGACGAGTAACAATGCCGTTGCTGTTAATTGGTGAAAGAGCTTTAGCTTTCTGCTGACTACACGCTACTAGTACTGTTGTTTCTTCAGCGACATGCAAAGCTGGGTTTCTGTGGCCGCTGGACTTTCAGTTTTTCAATCTTTTTCGGCTACTACTTTGTAATCGAATTTTTTTTTTTTTTTCGCACTCATCACGGCTTACGTTTGTATTGTTCCAGATATTAAGATAGGCATTCAGTATGATGGCAGCACGCAAAACTTTTTACGAACCAGAACAAAAATTAAGACACAACACAAAGAGTGCACCATTAACAGCCAACTAGGCCCAATTCTTGCACTTTTAGCATTCAGCATAGTTCGTTTTATTTCATGCTCTTTTTTTTTCCTGTGTCAGGCGCCCACACCAGTGTTCCCAAGAATTCGCTCACCTCCTCATGCACTAGCTATCCTCAATTGCGTTTCCCTTATTTTTGTTATGCACTCAGTCACTTTAAGAGATCAGTGATTTTCTGTTCTGTGTGTTAAGTGTCCTCCTCGCATGTGCATGTTCCTTCTCACTTCTGTCTACACCGTACGGTCAGCTTACATTTTCCAAGTCGAGCTTTTTCCTTTCTTATTTCCTTTGAATGTCCCCTATGTCGTATGTCTCCTGTCATTGTGCCGTGCTGTTCTCGGTGCATTTTTGGGCTTCTTCACTCGCCTCTGGGCATCAGGTATTGTTGAACTAAACCTGCAGCTAGGCATATGTCACCTTTGTACGAAGCTTGAATGCCTGCCATCCGTCTCTTAGGCCAGAGGTGTATGATAATTACCTCATTCTAATGCGCACTGATTTTTCATGATTGTGAAAACAAAAGATTCAAAAATAAACGAGAAAGCAACGTTCAAAGGAGGTTAAAAAGTGAAGCGAACTAGTAGTTGGGCCTGAAGTCTCCAGCAAAATGCCAGCAGAAAATTTTTAGAAAATATGGCAGATGCTTATGCTATTCTGTGCTGTGTAAAAAGATAGCTGTTGCATTGTGCTATGAAAGCACAGTAAAAGGAAGCAACATTGCTGACATAGCATTGCATGACAGCTATCTTAGCCCCCCCCCCCCTCTCCTAATCCACTCACACTTCTTCGCTATGTGGACATCATGCCAGATTCGTAGATCCAGGGGCTGTTGCCATTAAAGCATGTTGCTATAAAAAGTTTAGCAACCGTCTTGTGATGGCAGCTATGCTGGGGTCTTTCCTGGCGTGCTTTCAGTTTTGTATCCGATTGCAGTGAACGTGCTGTTGTGGGGCTCAGTTCTTGCGAAATAAAAGGTGGGCACTAGAATTGGGCAAATATGGCACTTATCATAACCATATCCATAACTCATGCAGCAGTCAGTGTGCTGATCGTGTAAGGTATTCCCACATGTAATGTGTGTGGTAGCTGCATTTTTCACAACATGTGCAAAAGTTTGTCTGCTACCCAGGAAACTGGTTGAAAACAAATGCATGCGGACGCACTTGCGATCCGCTTCTGTGAGGTGCTAAGTGCGCATGTGAAGCGGCAGGTGCACGCCCGACAGCTGCCGCCATCCGTGGCTTGCACCTGTCACTAGCGCGAACTGCGCATGCACACTTGAACCTGCCAGTTTGTTTTCGACCAGCAGAGCCCCGGGAGAGGGCAGAGGAGGAGAGGCCTGCATGTGTGGAGTGGCCGTGCAAAAAGTACGAATTGGCTCGGGGCACGACTCGTACGTCTTCCGCTGCGGGAAGGCAGCGGAGGGGGGGTGCTGAGATGCATGTGGCGCCCTCTTCCCAGGCCACCGCCACCACCGTGCCTGTGGCCCCTCCGCCCAAACAACCCCAGCCACAGCGCCCCCCCCACAAGAGTCCCGTCAACACTGCTGCGGCCACCCCCCCTCCTCCCGTGGAATGCCCTGAACCTCCGTTGCCAGTGCAGAGAACTGACCCCGCTCCTCCTAGCGACCCCGCCTCCTCTCCCACCTGCTCCTCCTACTCCGCAACCACTGCGGTTAGCGCACTCCCGGCTTTGTCTTGTCCTGCGCTTAGAGTTTCTCAGTATTGCCTGTAGGGGAAAAAATGGCGCCACCATCTGTGCGAGTTTCTGGAAGCGCACTTCATCCACTGCATAAGTGATGGGAAGATGAGGTTCTAGTGCAAAAGCATTGCTTAACATGCGTTCCAACAAAAAATCTTGTCTTGGCTTTAACTGCCTATATGCCATAAAACCCAACACAGCACAGCAAGAAAAATGTTGTGTGAAGCTTAACCTTGAGGGTGACCTTGGCCAACCGAAAGCGACTGGGTTTCGAACCCGTGGCGGCGCGAACAGATCAGCTTTGCTGGCCACTGCATGAAAGCACTGAGCAAAATCGTGAGCCAACCAGGCTGAACACGTGCTTTCGCACTTCTACTCGGTTTAACCCCATTAAACCCTACTGCTTTTCTTTTTATTTATTTAGTACATAGTGCAGACCACAAGAGAGTCCAAGCAGGACAGGCGTAGGTTAGTGAATGTACAAACAAGAATGCAGAACAGAATAACTTAACAGATATAGGAAAAAGAAAGTATTGATCAGTGCTGCTCAAACTATGACAAAGCCGTATTTGGTTTGGCTAGTGTTGGGTTGGAAATGTGGGTTCTGCCTCGAAATCTGAAGCTGTGTCGCGATGCTCTCCTCTGTGCACAGGTTAAATTATATTAACTCTGTGTTTTCCACTTCTTCGATAGAAAGTTTGGTGTGTTAGGCTGGTAGAAAAACTTTCATAGCCCCTCTTCGAGTTCTGCAAGCCAAGTACGAAACTTCATCTTCCTGGCATTCCTGCTCTTTTCCATGGTGGTTGAACAGACACAGTGCCATTTTTCCCCTCTAGGTAATACATTGATCCCACATGAGAAACTCATTGGTCCCGCATGTTGTATGCCTGGATTTTCAGGAACTGTCAAGTGCTTGTTTGTTTGCTTGTCGCTTATGCAAGACAGCCCCCAAAACGACCCTAGTGTAGAGGCTCTCAATCATTTCAGCCTCAGGGAACCACAGTGGCCTTTGAAACGTGCTGAAGAACCCTACATGTCTTGGTTTCCATGCCTTCCTGCCTAACATGCATGCAGGAAAGAACGCAGAGTTGCGCAGCTCCTCGAAAAATGCCCAAGTTCAAATTCTAATGACTGGCTGCATAGTGACGCAGCCTGTTATAAGATTACAATACTTTTTGTCCTTAGATAAAGTGGGTAAAGGGAGGGTGGGGATTTAGGGGAGTTAGGTTAGGGATTTAGGTACCTGCGGAACCCATAAACCACCCTGAGGAACCCTGGGGCTTTGTAGATACTAGATTGGGAACCCCTGCCAATAAGAGAGGTGTTACGTGAAGCGGTTGGAGAGGACAAAGTTATGCTTAACTGGGTGTTCGACTTAACGATGATAAGCAACAGCTTAGTCATTGACTGCAATACCTCATCATTTTGTCCATGACAGTAGCGACAGTGGGTTTGTTTGAAGGATATTGATAGTGTCCGGGTAGGGCATCAGGTGAGAGGGATAAATGATTTACACGTGATGTGTGCACTCTTTGACATGCACCGTGCACAAATCAGTCATGCTGTCACCATGTACCACATACCTTGCAAAGGGCATCAGCTTCTCTGAACACATTCTGGCGGTTGATATTACTCTCTAAAGCGTGCTGGTTCGAATCTAATGCAACAGATCTGCAGAGGTGGTATTTGTGAGTATTTAGCTCAAATTCAAAACTCCTGCGATGTCCTGTAACATACTGATAATTTTAAAAAATTGCTACTCGCAGCCGATTAGGGCAACATTTCTGATCCAGAGCGGGAAATGTGGACGAGCATTCACGTTTTGGTGTGGGCTAGTGACGTGGGCAGGATGGCGCGACAGTGGACCTGTTTTCTTAATTTTTTTTTTCTGCCGCATCTGCGCGTATGAGTCGAGATAGGAGAGGAGGAGTGTCATTTTTAATTGCCGATATCTTTGGTGTTAATGAAGCTAGCTTAAAAAATTTTGCAGTGCTGTGACGAGCAATCGCATATGAATCGTTAGTGCACTTTACCTAACTTTTATAGATATCACTTCATGGCCCCTTTGAGAGCTCAGTATTGGTAGGTGGCACGTGATCTTCTGTGTTGCACCGATCAGTTACCATTTGATGGCTGTTTTTCCTTATTATTGTTTTGCTAGGATGCATGAAAGCTAGGCTGAAAGCTGGTTTGAGCACATTGTGTATTGGCTGCTGCAAAATCACTAAATATACAAGAATGCAGTCTTCTCCAGTGCCATTTGGGCCAGTGCAAGTGAAAGCTTTAGGTTCCAAATCAGCTTGTGGGGTACCATACACCACCAGTGAGGCTTTTTGTCCAAGACAAAGAAGGTACTGAATACTCTATGAAACTGGAAAAAAAAAATTGGGTTGAATTGAGCTCCAGAGCTTGTGATTTATTGGAGTCCTGTGAGAGGTTCATAATGACGATTGGTTATCCTTATCTTTACTTTGGCTCTTCTTACCTTTACTTTGGCTCTTCCTTGACCGTAAGCGCAGTTTGATGCCGTACATGTATGTGTGAAAACTTGGCCAAATAACACATCTAAAAAACTACATTAAATGCCATGTAACACATCTAAAAAAGGGGGCGAGTGAGTCGAATGTGCACGTGGTGATATTTTCCAGCGCCGAGTGGCTCGACGGGGGCTGGTGTCGGTGCTCCGGAAGTGCACCCGAGCGGTGGGGCCGACACCGAACGACACCGATTCGGACGACCAGGGCAGCGACTCGACCGAGAACGTGCCCCTGAGCCGGCTCTCGGCTGCAGCCCGGAACTGCTCAGGTGAGAACATCATCTCTCTCCCTGTCTCCAGTGAAATTCTGTGGTTGTCGAATCCAGCAGAGAAAATCGCTGCTTTGCAGTCATAAAGAAGAGCAATATTGCTGTGGTAGCGTATGAGTATCGAGCGTTAGCAGTATTGGGCCGCCGCGGTGGCTCAGTGGTTATGGTGCTCGGCTGCTGACCCGAAAGACGCGGGTTCGATCCCGGCCGTGGCGGCTGAATTTCTTTGGAGGAGAAATTCTAGAGGCCCGTGTACTGTGCGATGTCAGTGCTTGTTAAAGAACCCCAGGTGGTCGAAATTTCCGGAGCCCTCCACTATGGCGCCTCTCATAGCCTTAGTCGCTTTGGGACGTTAAACCCCATAAACCAAACCAAACCAGACCGTTAGCAGTATTGGAACGAATATTGCGTCATCAGCCATCTTCGCTATATCCGGTACAAATTTGTCGTTATATCTGAGCATTTAATTTTTTTTTACAGCAACGCATACAGCGCAAATACAGGGCCAATTTTCGGGGTGCGGCCCCTACACGCGATGTGCGAAATTTTATTTTTTCAAGTAAAGATGCACCAATCAGGGAATGAGCCACATTTATTCTACGTTCAATCATGACTCGCGGGGTATTTCAACTTGTGAGCTGGTGCTGTGCTCTGGTGCATGCTCTTCCTAAAAGAAGCCACGCAGCATGTAACGCGTAGCCGTTGTTCCACACTTCCATCACATAGCAAAGCAACACTTCTTCCAGTTCCGGAAACTCGCACGGCTGGCCCCGGAAAGCGCACTTTTTGCAGCTTGTGTTCCTCAATGCATTCTTTTGGTTGCACCATCAACAGACTCACTTCTCGGGCACGTCAAATTTCCTGCCCGCCGCATGCTTGCCGTGTTTGAGAGCTAACTCCCAGCCGTGTAGCTATTATGGTGCTTGCCCATCGTGCTAAAACTGCAACACTCGGCGGCCGCTGCCCGCGAAAGCCACAACCACTACCTACAGCAACTACGGTGAACGCGCCAACACGCCACAAAAGGCCGGAGCGGAGCGGCGATACTGATGGCGATGTGGATAGCGGGAGGTCGCCGCAGAAAAAAAGTTAACGATGATGATGATGACCGCGGCCTCGGGCACCATCTATGAACGGCACTTGGAAGCTCCTGTGCGCGTGCGTGGACTCTGTGATCAAGTGCTCCGCGATCAAGCGCAACGTTGCTCGTAGCCGGAGCTTATCGCAGAGGCCACGCGCGTGCATTTAGAAGGCTAATCCTGCCTGGATCATGGAAAGTTGGGGTGGGGCCCTTACACGGATTTATTTTTTTTTAGATATTTCCTTTGGGAAAACGGGGTGCGGCCCTTACACGCGTTTATACGATAGTTTTACACCACTTCGAATGGCCTATGATAGTTAGTTTGATAGACGTTCGAAGTTTCTAGAAGTCACGGTTTGGGGAACTGAAGGTCGGCGGTGCGAATCCCTTTGATGTGGTATGCTTCAATTCGACTAGTAACCTTATGCTCTGTAACGCGCTGATACCACTCCGAACATGCTACGCCAGTTAGGTGGTCCAGAATCTGTGCACCAATGGTGCCACCCACTGGTCCAACTTGAATGACCTTGTTTCATACTAACGCGACCTTGAGTGATGCGAGTACTAGTGCTAACGCTCTAAAAGTACAGGAGGATTAGGTTTTCCAAATTCCATCTCCAGAAACGCTTCCCGAGAAAAACGGGGAAACGTGTGCACTAAACAGACAAAAACTTGGCTGTATGATAGCTGGCAAGGATTGTTGTTGGTCACCGAAGCTTACTGCTTGCAGCTCAGTTGGTTGCCGCATATTGTGTCATTGTGCTTTGAAAAATTTGATAATTAGTTTGGTAGAATTTGAAGAAAATGTGATGATCGTGGTTGCGAGTCGAACCCTGGCATTGTGAGCACGTCTTGCATCCACGAGGATCAAGCACGATTACAGCAGGCACCGGCTTGGAACGGGAAACAAGCAGTGCATATCAAAAATTGCTGGCCTTCGGCATTAAAAATTCGGCTCATGGCATTTCATTAAGCTTCCCCACTGGTTCAGGAAAACGTGAACCAGGTGAGCTGAGCATTCGCAGATTCAAAAGCGAGAGAGAATTTTTTGCCTTCGAGAAACAAACAATGCTAGCTTAAAATTGAATACTAGTTAGACTTCTAGTCACTGGATGGAAGGTGTTAAGAGCGTAACATATTTTCACAGAAAAAGAGCTCTCATTGTAAAGCGTTCTGTGGTCATTGTTTTTATTTGTATTGCATTGCAAATAAAAACTTAGTTGTATTGCATTTATGTTCCCTTCACACATTGTCTTCCCTCGTTAAGGTCACCATGGTGGTTCAGTGGTTACGGAACTCTGCTGCTGACCCGGAAGACACGGATTTAATGCTGGCCGTGGCGGTCGAATTTCAATCAATGGTGGTGAAATTTTAGAGGCCCGTGTACTGTGCGATGTCAGTGTACATTAAAGAACCCCAGGTGGTCGAAATTTTGCGGAGCCCTTCGCTACGCGTCCCTCATAGCCTGAGTCGCTTTGGGACGTTATACCCCCATAAACCATAAGCCAGCCTTCCTCTTCTTTACCTGTGTGATTTTCACATGCTTACGGTGGCTTCGTTTATTTACGTGGTTTTGGAACTGCAATATTATGAGAACTATTCGTGCTTGTAACATGTACCAATTGTAAGGATTAGACCTTCTTTTCACTGAAATATACTTCGGTTTCTCCCTGCAGGGAAAAATTTGAAACTTTCTTGAATTGAAATAACGCGAGCCTTAGTTGCTGCTGCTTGGCACTGTGACGACACGTGGTCTATTTTCTCCTGTCCCGCTTTCAGAGCAACCTCAACAGTGCTACCTGTTGCCCGCGGATCTCCACGACCTGACACGTGTGGTGATGCTGGAAGATGGTCTCTTCTACACGGGCTACATCAACGAGATCCAGGCGCCAGACGTGTAAGTGTTCCGTAATTTGCCGAATTGGCTGTGGTCTCCGACTCGCACGGTAAAACAGCCGAAGAGGCGGCACTGCAAAGTTCGGTTATTGACTCAACACTGTTTGTCCCGTCTCGTTGCAGTTACGGCATCACTCTTGATGGCGAGAGGGGCAACAGACCACACATCTTCTCTCGGGAGGAGATCCTCAAGGAAGCGGTAAGCTGGCATTGTTTGTTTGTTTGTTCGATTGTTTGTTCATTTGCTGGCATCCTTCTGTGCTGCTTTTTTCCCTATTATTGGGTTTGTCTTTGTGAAATGGTTTGCACATGTAGTAATTCGTCTGTAGTTGCAATACTAACCGGCATTTATGTACTAGATATTGACAGCTTTCCGTTTTGCTGCAGTTGTAGGCTCTTGCTTTGGCTGCATGGTACTGGCAGTTTGGGGAATTATTTATTAAATCTTGGATTGCATGTTTAGGATTTAACCGAAGCTCTGAAAGATTTTTTTCCTACCTGCATGACTTCACAGGAGGTAGCTGTCATGGTTGCATGGTAATGCATTAAATGGGGTTTTATAGTCAAAGGTGGTTTAATATAGTTTCCTCGCTGAAACTGATTGCAAATTTTCTGCTAAATGCGTTCCAGTACTGATTTCTCCTGAAAACTTGTAAGTGTATGTGGGACAGTGATCCTCGTGGTAAGTAGCTTGGAGTGTGTTTCAGTTGCCTTTATTCATTGCATCTTAATCAAAATGGCGAAGCTTTTTTTTGTTCACTTGGCAGGACTGTAGTGCAACAAGACTGGAAATTGTGCAGAGACATTCTGTATCTTTTTTTTTTCTGGGGCATCTAATCAGTTTTGATTTTGATGGTAACAACTGCTACTGGTCCTTGCTGAATCTAAAACAAACTGGATGAAATTGCATATCTATGTATGTGGAAGAAAGTTGCTGGAACAATTAATACCGGCATTTATATCTTTCTATTGGTTCACTGTATTTAGAGGAATGCCCTCAAGATAGACTAGGTTCCAGTTAAGGAAGTACTAATTACTTAATATGAGAAGATTTTCTGCAGTCGCCTACTCTCTAATGTAGGTGTCATGAGATATAATTCATACTGGCGGCCTGCATCAGCCTGGTTAATGTGAATATCTAGGGAGCTAATATGGGAATGCCTGATCCCGATTTCACTGCAAACACGGTGATGTGACTGCCCTTTGGAGCCTCAAGGCTGACGCTTGACATGCGAAGCGCCCCCGCCTCACTATTCCCAGCGCCAAGACCAGTCCATGGTAGGCAGCATGCCTGCAGAAAAGAAGCTGTGCTTCACTGCAGTGCAGCAGGGGATATCAGTTTCAACATCTCGTCCTGTGGGCGCTTTGTTAGGTCTGCACCTAGCTGAGGCACTGGAATTGAGGCGCCTCCCATCTCTAGTATCGTCAGTGTTTGTCTCGCGGCACGACCATTCTTGCTTTGTGCCTGCGATGGATTGACTGCATGCCCCCACTGGCCTTTGTTGTTTGTTTGTGCGGTCTGCTCTGGTTCATACAAGACTGGTGAATCAGGAACGAGCTGTTCCAAACTCACGGATCACCTCCTCTCGATCTCGCCCCCACAAGGTACGAGAGGTGAAGCCACGTTCCTTGAAGGAACTTCCCGAGGGACGCCGTGTTTGTGCCTACTGGAGCCAGCAGTACCGCTGCCTCTACCCCGGCCTGGTCGCCAAAGGTATTGCGCCACACTCTCTTGTAGGAGGGAATCTTTGTGCGCCATTGTGAACGACAGTTTATCCCTTCACTCTTACTCGCTTATTGTTGCATGTGCATACTTATATGCGCGGAAATTATTGTTGCGACAGCTTGTGCTTCGTGGCCGTGACAGCTTGTCAGAGCAGGGCAGCAATAACTCGTCAAATTGTGCTCAAGGCTAGGCTATAAATTTAAGGGGGGACACTGGTCTTGAAAAGAAAATTTTATTAATTTAGTCATAGTTATGAAATTTTAAGGGCACATGTATTTTTGTGTGCTGATTCTAGATATGTCATTTAATTTCATGTCAAACAATTCCTTGAGCACTTATGCACTTTTTATGCAAGCATTTTGCGAAGAGTTTTGAAGAAAATTTGCTGCGGGAAACTCGCTGAAATGTATGCCATTGGGTTCTCTTGACACCAAGGAATACAATAAGGGTAAAGTTATCATCCTGGCTCTCATAGAACTCGACTAATAGGGTACTGAAGCTGCCACTTCATAAACAGGAATACACACTTTCCTTCTCATTTCTGAAGCGACAACTTCAAAACTGTATAACCTAAGTTCTATGATAGGCAGAAAGACATTTTCACCCTTATTGTATTCCTTGGTGTCAAGAGAACCCAATGGCATACATTTCAGCGAGTTTCCCACAGCAAATTTTCTTCAAAACTCTTTGCAAAATACTAGCATAAAAAGTGCATAAGTGCTCAAGGAATTGTTTTACATGAAATTAAATGACATATTTAGAATCAGCACACAAAAATACACATTCCCTGAAGATTTCGTGACTGTGACTTCATTAATAAAAATATTTTTTTCAAGACCAGTGTCCCCCCTTACGAGAGTACCTTGGAAATGCCTAAGCAGTGAGGAAAGCAAATTTGGTTGCAGCATTCTGAATGTAGTGTACTGGGAGAAGTGCGTCGCTGGTGAGAGGCCTTGTTTCGTCGCAGTTTTTCCTCTGGTTGACACTGGTGTGCGAGCCCTCCATGATGGCAGCTTGCTGCCAAGTCTTGGTGCCAGTCTCATAAGGATTGGCTAGCACGTGACACAAAAACGTCCGTTGCCTTCTCATCGTTGTCATTTAGCATTACCTTTTCTCACATGTATGCTTAACGAAGGAAGAACTAAGCAAAACAAAACTGACAAAGGCTGTTCCTGAAATGCTTCTTGCTTGTTGATATGTTGCAGGGAACATTTGTTGGAGAGCATTGTTGTTTTTCTTTGTATTGTTAGTACTTCCTTGTGGTTTCTGTCATGTTTGATTTATCTCTTATTTAAAAAAAAAAAAAAACTTTCTGATGCTCATAACTGAACCATAGTGTACACAAGCATGTGTGTTTGGCCCCGTTTTTTTTTTTTTTTATCCGGCGCACATAACATTTGGCGAGGCATTCAAACTTGTTGACATTTTTTTTTCCTTCTCTTTTTTTACAGCCACCAGTCCGAATCCGTCTCCGAGCAGTCAGCTTGTTTACGTCGAATTTGACGATGGCGATTCCGGAAAGATTCCCATTGAAGATGTACGACTGCTCCCACAGGACTTTCATCCCATTGGTGAGATCTATCGTTCTGATCTCGCAAATTTATGGGTGCATACATTTATTTGCATCATTTATGTGCTTTCTACTTTCGTTAGTGCATTGGTGTGTAGAACAGCTCACTGCAGTCACCATATGCATTGCGATATTTGCTTAATCTTTCATTTTTCAGAAGATGTTAACGAAGATATTGGCATTATTAACAAGGAGCAGCTTTATATGGTTATTTCAGTGCATTATCTTAAAAAACCTTGCAGGCACTCATCACGAATCAGTCACAGCAAAACTGTTCGTCAGCCTGTTAGCAGCGTTAATATACGTAGGAACAAATTATCGGAAGACATAGTTAGGAGTACTTCTGTAGAAACATTTGTCAATAAAATTAAGGGTTTTGGCTGTTCTTAGTTATGTAATCTGTGGCCTTTTGTTTATTTTGGCTTGCAATATGTGGCAGTTCGTTTATCGCTGTATACGTGGCACGATAACTTCCTCTGACTGCCAGTCAATCTTTTTCGTGTGTTCTTCAAATAATATCTCTGTTTTGTATCTTTTTTTCTCTATATCCCCATTTCTGCTTGGGCCCGAGATGGGCCTGCAGTATATGTAAATAAATAAGTAAAATAAATAAAGATATGACTTGGAGCAGTGAAAGTGCCGCTAACTAGAAAAGATAACATTGTTAGGTGAACTTGTGTGGAAAGCTGGCAGCAGCTTTGCTGGCGCGCATATTTATTGGTCATAAGATTTAAACAGCGGTGATTTTTGGCTAGCCCCGATGTAGTATATGCTCTGTATACTGCATCATTCTGTTGGCTCGGAGTCCATTTTGAAAGAAACGCTCCAAATATTGTGGTGTGCGAACATTTTTAACCTCTCAATTGCTTTGAGCTTTGGGAGACATAGCATAACACTACTGATACATGAATCAAAAGGAATACCGGCATATCATGCATGGTGTATCCTGTAAATTTTCTTGCCCTGAACGAAACCAAGAGAGAGAGAGGGAGAGAAAAGGATGGAAAGGCAGGGAGGTTAACCGGGCGATGCCCAGCAGGCTACCCTACACTTGGGGAGGGGAACAAAGGGGAAAAAAGGAAAAAGAGCAGCAAGGAAATGAGTCTTCTAAGTGACCAGCAACCACTATGTCACAGGGACAGAGGGCGCGCACTGAAAACTTAAAGATTATAGGCGGGAATGCAACCCCGAGTCCCTTAGGAAATTCAGGAGCGCTTTCACCGCTTTCCGTTGTCTGGAAGGTTGTGTCCAAGGCCCCAGAACGTTAGACTCTGTTAAAGGACGCGAGTCCAAGCGGAGCAGAGACGCACTTAGGAAGCCGCGCTCTCGCTCAAAACGAGGGCAGTCACCGAAGCTAAGCTAAGCAACGAAACCCAGAGTCTCAGATAAGCCATGGCTTTAAACATGAACGCTCCTTATCGCTCCTCGGCTGTCATCGATGCAGCAGTGTGATCCATGGCGTACCGTCTCTTCCTTCCAGTGGGCGACCCCCATCCCTCCCTTGTGCTGAACAAGAAGCGCAGCCGAAATGCCGAGAGCGGCCAAGACGCCGCAAAAGACGCCGCTGCATCGGACCAGCAGCAGTCACGGAAAGTCAGGAAGAGAAAGAAGTCAAAGGTCAAGAAAACGAGTGAGTCTTGGTTAGGGTAACGCTCACTGTGCATCTGCCTATGTGTGAAAACAGTTTGACACACTGAGATCCCGCCAGTCTGAGCTAGTTGGGTGAGGCCTAGGGCGGGTAGTGTCATAAAATCTGGCATTAACAGAAAGAGAAAAAAAATTTGCAGGGTCACTGCTGGCTGAAATAGAGCGTATCTAGTTAAGTATGCATGTGCAGACTGAATTTTCAGCAAAGAATAAAAAGAAAGTGTGCTTTACTCAGAAAATTACCATATTTTACGGTGTATAAGATGTGGTTGTTTCTTTCGTGAATTTTTTGTCTGGGCGTCTTATGCAACAGTGCAATCCACATATAGTGAGAAATGATGTGCCGCTGCACATCGTCTTTCGCCGTACCCATTAGCTATGTTCGAAAATGAAATTGGTGAGTAAAAGAGGAGAAAGTCGAGTTATTTTGACACGTTGCAGGTGGAATTGCATGCAGTTTTGCTGCGGCGACCATCTTTCTAGTCCGACCATGTCCTCAAAAGTTTCGCTTTCAGCGTCAGTTCTATCGTTGTCACTTCTGTTCTGTTTGGCTTTGCGGCCGTCGCGTGTTGCTTTTACTCAATGTGCTGTTGCCTACGAGGTGAAGGAGCTACGCTGCAACATTCAGGTTGCATGCCATTGAGTATGCGCTGGAGAATGTGAACCGGGCATCAGGGAGACAGCTTAACGCGAGCGAAAACATGATCGGGGTCTGGCGCAGAATCCCAACACATCGGCACAACTTACGTGTGATTTTTAAGGCGAAAGCCTTTAATGGCTCATAGTCGTCCGTTAACAAAGCGTGTCACACACGTTTAACTCAGGAACTGAAAAAGATAGAGGAAAACCAATGGTCGCTTCAGATAAAGGAGGAAACAATGAACCTAGAAGCCAAATTTGATGACTGTAGATTAATTAGTTAAATAATTATAGGCAAAAATGTCGAAATTGCGTCGAAATAGCACGGAGGTGGACATAGCCATGGGAATGGTGTGACGTCACATCCACCGGAAGTCGTCACAGCATAGTGAAAATTGTCACAGAATGGTCGGAAAAACATTGGATTTGTGTCTAATTAGATGGAGAAATGTGTAATTAGGCGTAATTAACACTTAAGGTCCCCAAAAGACGTACAATTTGGGTATAGATATAGCCAGAGGAACGGTGTGACATCCCATCCACCGGAAGTCGTCACGGCATAGTGTCCCCGGCTTTCGCCTCTCAACACTTTAGTTACCAAAGTGTCCATGCAATTTTTTGGGGGGAAGCTGCATTTTGTGGGGGGGGGGGGGGGGGGGGGGGGAAATGGTAACAGAGGTGTGTGAGAGTTTCGTGAGGTTTGCATATTTTCTGTGCTGGATCTTCACTTTGTGTTGGCAGAGCCTATTTTTCCTTTGTTTTTACCTTTTTCTAGTGAACTTGGCTGTTACAGCTCCTCCCTATACCTGCTGGCATTCAAAGTTCAGTGAGCATGTTCATGTGTCACCGGTGACTTGCGCGTCTACATTCCCCTTCCTTCCCCGATGCACTTTTCCCGCAGAAACGCAAGAGGCAGCCTCGAGCGATGAGTCCGACTCCGACGGTGGCGACGTCTTTGACGCGGCCAACGGAGAGAGTGCTTCGAAGAAGCGTCGACGGGAGCACAAGCACCGGCGACACCACAAACACCACCACTGTCACCACAAGCACAAGCACCACAAGCGACACCGAGAGCACTCCGCGGAGGCCTCCGCCGCGAAAGCGGGCGGCGACGGCAAGGTGGCACGGCGGGACAGTGCGGCGACCAACGCGTCCAGTTGTTCCTCGGAGCCCTCGTGTGCGGGATCTCCCGTGCACTCGCCGCTCCACGGCGGGGCCTCGGGAAGCAGGTCAGGACTGAAGGTCCGGATTCGTACTTCCTCCACGGAAGTACAGCAGGCAGATGCCGAGAGCAGCGACGATGCGTCGGAGGACAGCAGTTCGTCGGACGAAGGCGAAACCGTGGTGAGTGGAAAGTTAGTTTTCTCATCCAGACACCATGCACTTCGTGAAGCTCAGTATAGTTGAAGAATGGAGAAGTAAGTAAGCAAACGAGAATGGGTTCACGATTCACAGAGTAGAAACAACTAGGGAATCACTACTTTGGCCTGGGCTTGTTGGTTCGGTCTTGAAATTACGTATCTTGCACTAAAGGAACGGTTGTTCTCCCTTGTCTTTCCTTGTCATTTTCACACAGGATACACATTTTCAGAACTAAAGCAAGAGGACATGAGCTTGGCACAAGGGCTGCCTTACAAATGAGGGTCCACTAAGAACACACGAACATTTGTACAACATCTAACACGAGTAAACAGCAATGAGCCAAGCACATGATCTCAAGGATGGTACTTGCATAATAACATGGAAGGTCGTGAAATATCTGAAGCTCATCGATGCTTGTATCATCGTCGCTGCCTCTTGTCATTTTCACATGGTGAGCGATTGAGCTCACTGTTAGTTTAGTGTTGTTATGGAACTGCTCTACCTGTAGACCTGTTTTTATGGTGCCCCTTGCACCATAAAAATCATTGTCATCTTCAATTTCAACACTTGAGGTTTTTTTTATACTGAGCAGTGAATAGAAACTGAAACACCTCTTTTCTTCTGTTTATATTGGTCGTGTATTAAGTGCTGTGCTTGTGGCTGAACAAGAACTAATTGCAAGAGCTATCATTGCTGTCATGTCCTAGAGTGAGTGCTATTGGTAGTAATGTTGCTCAGTTTTTTTCATTACCCATTTAGAATAGAGGCTTTTGCTCTCCCGGAGTTAAGGATCTATGAACTCAAAAATAACTTGGCCTTTGTGTCAAGGTTATCCTTTCAGTACAGGAGATATGTATTTTTTTCTCCTTTACAAAAATTTAAGGTCTGGTGAACAGGAAGAAAATATCACAAACATTGCGATGGATGTTGACTTAGTGCATAAATTTTTTCTTGTACTAGTTATAGCCCAGGCCAAGGCAATTGGCTGAAACTCATAAATTGTGTGAATAAATGAAGCTCAATGCATCGTAAAAAAAAAAGATCTTAAAATTTTGGGCATCTAAGTGTTACAGTGGAACCGTGCTACTATGAGATTCACAAGTGCTCTAGATTTTACTTGAGCCACAACTTCATTGTTGTGAACTCTGTGCAGAACAGTGACAGAGTGGACTAAGCAGTGTGTAAAAGCATTTCTGAAACCAGTTCTCCATCGGTTAATTTTACCATCTTCAACAACTGAGCCGTGACACGATCTTTTCGCTACGTTAGCAGCTTCATTGTGACATCGTCATAAGCCTCAGTGAAATTTTCCGTCAATTCTGGCTTCACACTTAACACCAACTAATTTTTCAAACCTGTGAGGACTGTTCAGGCACCGTAGAAAGAAATTACAAAAAAAAAACTAAGTTTCTTAATTGTATTTCAGCTGAAAGGAGCACTAGCCCAATGTTTTCTGTGCATTCTAAAGTTTGTTTGTTTGTTTGTTTGTTTATTCGGGCTCAACGTCCCAAAGCGACTGAGGCTATGAGGGACGCCTGTAGTGGAGGGCTCCGGAAATTTCGACCACCTGGGGTTCTTTAACGTGCACTGACATCGCACAGCACATGGGTCTCTAGAATTTCGCCTTCAAGAAATTCAGCCGCCGCGGCCGGGATCGCACCCGCGTCTTTCGGGTCAGCAGCCGAGCACCGTAACCACTGAGCCACTGCGGCGGGGCCATTCTAAAGTGTACGCCTCAAGTAATGGCAGGCATTACGCCAACACTGCTCACAACAGCTGCACCACTGTCGGCATGTCACACTCCGCACCCTCCGAACAGAGGGTCCAAAATGGGCAGGCAGTGATAGCAAGAAGAGATAAGGGAGAGCAGGCAGAATTCCCGTGGCAAAAATGCGTTCTCCCCGTTTAACCGCGGCTGACCCAGTTCAAAACCTCGCGGACCCCACCCCGTGGTCGCGAGCGCTACCGAGCGCACGCCGACCACGGCGGGCCTTGCTCTACGGGAACAAAGGAACGACACACTAGCTGACACAAACAAGGCATTTATTGCTATAGCAACAACAATGCCAGCTAGCAACAAAATACACTGAGGAATCGAGGATGTCCAACTCACCAGCACGGTTACGAGCGAATGTTCGCCCACGGTAGGGCAGAGGGAATATCTCCGAGGCCGGACGGGACGAGCTGAGGGGAACATGTTTCCACACGAGGTCGCCGCCGGCGAAGAGCGGAGCGGCTCGCGAAACATCCGCGAGCTATCCCGGTCCCGAGCAGAAGAGAGCCCGTCGGTCCCCGAGAGCGCGCAGCAAAACGCCACCCGTGGCGCTGGTGTCGCTGCGACGCGAGCGCTCTCCCCTGTTAGTTAAAGTAACCAAACTGAGAAGAGCGCGTTTCGTGGGAGCTAACTACAGTCGCCGACCGTTTATTCGGACCACACGGGGACCGCGGAAATGTCCGAATAAACAGGTGTCCGAAAAAACAAATTCAGAAAAAAAAGAGAAAGAAATCGTTTATTTACATGCACTGGCTGATCCCGGGCTGGCGTTGCATATGTCTCCTCGCCCAACGCCGCCTCTCCTCCTCCTCCTCTTCTCCGTTCCTCACCACCTCCTCTACTTGCCTCCTCCCCCACATCGTTTCGAGAGCCGTCGGGCCTCATCGCATCTGCACCGCTGCGTGCTACCACGGCGCTCTCGCGGGCTTGCTGCCGCCGGCCTGGCGTTGCATAAGTCAATGCTCACACGCGCTTCAACGAAACGTCTTGATACTGCTACTCGGGGTTCAACAGACCCCTTTCGATGACAAAACGCCGGCTGTAAGCCGCCCTAGGCTATTATCGCATCTCCAGTGCTGCCTGCTACCACGGCGCTCTCGCGGGCTTGCTGCCGGATAAACAAACAAAGCGGCTCCTGGATTGCCTTGAGATGGCTTACTAAGCTGCGGCCGGAACTGGTGTGGCGCGCCACCATGCGGCGCGCTACCGAACCACGCGGAAACGATGATGATGAGCGGGAATTTGCAGTAGCGCCACCTCGCGGGGCAGCAAGGAGGCTCAGTTCAAAACAAAAATGGCGTTGAGCGAAGTGAACCGCGCGTCGGTGAGCGTCGGTGCGGCAAGTGCTGCCGGTCAAGTTGGCTCAAGGAGTGTCCGAAAAATCAAACGAGAGGCTGCAAGATGTCCGAACTTTCGGCAGTTGTTATACATTACGGTCTATGGGGAGAGTGGCGGTGTCACGAAGCAGTCTGAATAATCGAGCATGTCCGAATTTTTGGAGTCCGAAAAATCAGTCGGCGACTGTACGGGGAACTAGTGCGTTGAGGGAAAGCGAACGCAGGGGACGAAGGCGTCCCCACAGGCTTCAGGGGCGTTGACCTCAGGACCAGTCTCGAAGCTGGCGATATGTTGCCGTTTGCACTTTGCAACTCGGATAAGGTGAAAAGCTTGCACAGTGCCAGTTGTTGATGTCGGCGATGAAGAAATTGGAACCTTGAAGCGTTTTGCGTCCAGTCCTTCTTCGCTCGTGGTCTAGGCCTAGCTGCTGTATGCATCCCACTGTGCGCTTTGCTGCTCCCTCATCGTGCACTGCTCACAACCGAAAGGCTCGCTTGAGAAGAGTTCTTGCACGCTAACCACTGCTGAATTTTGTGCGCCAGAGGACAGGGTGCTCGGGGAATGGCTAGCCGAGAGCAGTGTTGGGCCCTGCTTTCTGAAGTGCCTGCTCTTTTTGGTACTTTGTTTTTGGTTACCAAGTAGTGGCACTGAACTCTGTAGTCATCTGCAGATGAGTAAAACAAACAAATTACCATATAAACGCGTGTAAGGGCCGCACCCGTGTATGGGCCGCACCCCGTTTTCCCAAAGGAAATGTTTAAAAAAAAATAAATCCCTGTAAGGGCCGCACCCGAACTTTCCATGATCCAGGAATAGCCTTCTAAATGCACGCGCACGGGAGCTTCCAAGTGCCGTCCATGGATGGCGCCTGAGACCGCGGTCAAAGGGGGCGCTCCTATCCCTCCATCCATCCGTCATCATCATCATCACCGTAAACTTTTTTTCTCCGCCACGCCCTCCCGCCATCCACATCGACATCAGCATCGCCAGCTCTAGCCTTTTGTTTTTGTGGCGTGTTAGCGTGCTCACCTCGGCGAGTGACGATTGGATGCAGAATAAATGTCGTTCATTCCCTGATTGGTGTGGTTTTACTTTAAAAAAAATTTTTTTTCGCAAATCACGTGTATGGGCCGCACCCCGAAAATTGGCCCTTCAATCTGGAAAAAAAAGTGCGGCCCTTACACGCGTTTATACGGTAGTGGCCGTGTGTTTCTTGTGTCTGCAAAACCAATTCCCGAGTTTAGCTTTACTTCGCAGAAACTTCATTGAAGCTCTGAAAGTTTCTTGTTGTGGGGGAAATTTTTTGCACAACATTACGTGGTTAGCTCGCAAAGGAATTCGAATTACTTTGCTGCATGAGAAATTTTCACTGGAATTGCACTCATTGTGGTGGGCTTTGACTGTGCCACTGAGGTGGGACTCAAAGCCTGCGGGGCATCAAAATTGAATCGGGGCGCGTGCTTCCATGGTGCTGCCAGTAGGTAGCCGCACGGATTTGATTTCAGTCACGTGAGTTCGTTGCCAAATAACTACACGTCTGGCCTGCCGAAGTCAAACAAGGATTTGAAGGGCATGGCCGGGAAGATGTTGTAGTTGTGGGACGATGATCAGGCTTTGATTGTGGAAGGAGTTGTGTGTGTTTATTGTTTTTCCCCGCTTTTCCAGGCTCCCAAGAGAAGCCCTGCCAAGCGAAAAGGGCGCCTCCCCTCGGTGGAGAAAAGCAAAATCGCGGGTGAGTGCATAAAGTTAAAAAAAAGTTGCATGCAGGACAAAGCTTTCTAAAAGCCCAGCATTGCATTCACAAGTGAAATTTTAGACTTCTTTGCACACAGGAGCCCATCACCTCCTGGCGATCTCATTCTAATTTTTTTTGTGTCGCTTAAAGTCTTCACCTTGTATGTAGAGCAGTAGGGGTTAATTTGATGACACACATGACATCTGTGTTTTATTTCTTTTGTACCTGTGACTGTTATTGGTAAGAAAAAGATAAAGCTGTGAAAGTATGACGTACAGATTGGTTTGGTCTGGTTTATGGGGGTTTAACGTCCCAAAGCAACTCAGGCTATGAGGGACGCCGTAGTGAAGGGCTCCGAAAATTTCGACCACCTGGGGTTCTTTAGTGTGTACTGACATCGCACAGTACATGGGCCTCTAGAATTGCGCCTCCATCGAAATTCAGCCACCGCGGCCGGGATCGAACCTGCGTCTTTCGGACCAGCAGGCGAGCACAATAACCACTGAGCCACCGCGGCGGGCTGACCAACAGATTCATATGCACCTTAAATGTGCAGTTGACTCCAGTAGTTCAAACCTGAAAAGGAACGAAAATTTATTCGTACTGTGTGTGGGCCACTGTGGTGGCTCAGTGGTTATGGTGCTCGGCTGCTGGCCCGAAAGACGCGGGTTCGATCCCGGCCGCGGCGGCTGAATTTCTTTGGAGGAGAAATTCGAGGCCCATGTGCTGTGCGATGTCAGTGCACGTTAAAGAACCCCAGGTGGTCGAAATTTCCGGAGCCCTCCACTACGGCGTCTCTCATAGCCTTAGTCGCTTTGGGACGTTAAACCCCATAAACCAACCAACCAACCTATTCCTACTGCGTGGAGTTTGAACTCGGGAGAGAGTTCGATATTGATGAAGCCAAACGTTCAGTTCTGGAGGCTCATGTTAAACAAGTTCCGGTTATTGAGATTCCACTGCACTGTTTTGCTGCTTCAGACTCAAGTAACTTAGTGCACATGTACGCATGGATATGTCCGCATGCCCACATGCATGCGTGTGGTGGCGTGGCAGAGAGAGGAGGAGAGTTAGCTCTTAGTCGTTGCTTGCCACTCAGTCTGCATACGCGACCCACATAAGCCCACGTGTGACTAACCACCAGGATCTTGAGTGCATTTGCTTTCTGCGCTGCGAGAATCATTGTATGCCTTGCTTGGGTTTGAAATGTGTTATACCCGTGCCACACGAGCACAAAAAATGGCAGTAAATGCTAAGGCCTTAAGTTTGTTAATGCCATTATTTTCGGACTTGGTGCTACACGTCCACATTTAATGCCATTATCGAAAGTGATGATGACGATAACGCTTGCAAGGTAGTCAGAAGTTTCAACTGAATATAAACATTCCAAATGAGAACAATATATGGGAAATGTTGTTCAAATGTAATGCAAAAACGATTTTTCAGAAAGTACGGCTGTTCCTGCTTTAGAAGTCGAAAAAGTAGCCATAAACTTGCATGTCAGCACATAAGTCGAGAGTACCTGTCAATAAGGCTGGTTAAAATGGCGCTCGTCTCATCGAAAATGCGGTATGGATGCCTCATCTGACTGAAAGTTAAGAATTAACCATTTCCTACTGGTTAGGAAGTTGTTACTAACAAAGCTACGTGCTTTTCTGCGTGTGGAATGGTAACGAGAGTACACATTGCACGGGCGAATGAGTTGTGGCGAACTCAGTAGGTCGCGAATGGCAGTAAGGCTAATGCCATTAAATTTGCGCGTGTGGCACCGCACGAATGCCATTAAAACTTAAGGCAGTAAGCACTTAATGACATTAAATCTGTCCGTGTGGCAGGGTATTATTTGGGCCATGACATCATCATCTGACATCGAAAGTGTCGTCTCTTGCTCACTGTGAGGGGGGGGCTCCTCTCCCCGTTTGCCCTGCGCAGCATTCCTGCCGATGCGGCAGCTGTGGCGATGGTCGGGCAAGAGCTTCCGCCGACCTGGGCTCAAGGGCAAGGCCAAAAAGGAGTTCTACAAGGCCATCTGCAGGGGCAAGGAATCCATCCGGGTGAGCGCTGAAAGCCAGGTGTCCCAGGATGTCGTGTGGTAGATAGGGTCTCTCAGTACAAATATCTTGGTATCATATTCACGCATAACATGTCTTGGTCTAAACACATTGATTACGTATGTAATAAAGCACTAAAAAAACTAAGTTATCTACGACGCACGCTACCCAGTTCGCCAAAAGACACAAAGCTACTGTTGTATAAATCTCTAATCCGCCCTGTTCTTGATTACGCAGCTGTTGTGTGGAATCCGTACTAGCAATTCGAAATTAACATGTTAGAAGCAGTCCAGAAGAAAGCTGTGCGTTTTATATGTCATCGTTATGATCACGATTTCTCACCTTCTTCTACAGTTCTCTCATTGAATTTAACCACGCTGTCTGCCCGTCGCCACACTGAATCATTGAAATTCTTACATTGTATCGTCAATTCCTCAGTAAGGCTCTCAGCTAACCACTACATTAACTTTGCACCATTATCATCTACAAGAAGTCATCACGAGCTTAATTTGATATCGTATTTTGCGCGCGCTAATTTGTTCAAATTCAGTTTTTTTCCCCGTTCAATAGAAGCCTGGAATTCTCTACCTGGGTCCATTCATTCTTGTCCATTTCAGAACTTTGTAACTGCCGTTGAAGACGCATAATAGCTGTGTATTCTTACCCTGTCGTTAACAGTTCCTTTCTTGTTTGATATTTTGTTTGTGATTTTAACTTTTTATAGTGCTCGCTTTGTACATTTTGCTGCATTTTGTGTTTTTCCCACTCCTGCCATAGTGCATATAATTGCGCTGCAGTATGTATAAATAAATAAATAAATAAATATGTTGTTTGTCTGCTGGGGGCATAGGTGGGGAGGCTACCTCAGACTGCTAAACGATGGCTACGAAACACTGCTGAAATGGGACACACTCTTAAAGAGGGACTCAGTCATCGTCGTTACTGTCACTGCTGTGTATATAACTGTGATACTTTAGGGTGCCACATTTACGCATTCTGCAGGCGCCTGCAGTTCAGAACTCATCCCTAAACTTGAAGGTAAAGTTAAAGATGTTCCTAACTGCGAAGCTAAGCAGCCAGCATGTTCAGGAGTGCAGGGCTTTAAGACTGAGCTCCATGTACGCGAAAAAGTAAGCGCGGCGACGACGGCTGTCTGTCGCTCTGTCGCCCACCGGCCAAGCTCCATGCGCTGCGACAACGCGAACGCGAAATGGAGACAACGATCAGTGTTGCTGGCATAATACACTACAAAGCTGTTTGCGCCTATAACAAGAGTCACATTATTTGCAAGGATTAAAATTTTGGGCAGAAAAATGACAATGTGTTTACAGCTTTGTCATTGCATGTCATTGTCACGGGCGCCGCTGTGTTGCCTGAACGTGGGGCGCCCACCTGTTTGAACCTCGCGCGCTTTCTGACGTCAACCGACCAATACTCGCTAAGCCTAGCAGCACTGCAAACACAGAAGCAATCTGAAAATCTGCGGTATTTTATCGCTAAAATTTTGTGGTTGAGGCAAGTTCAGACAAAGCGAAAGCTTCGTGCGCATTTAGTTTGCCATGAACTTGGGGCACAGCGTAGCGACAACGACGAATCGGTGGTGAAGCAAGATTCCCGGCTAGAGCCAGCGCCATCTTTGCCAGAGCCGGCAATAGGCTCGGTAGTGACGTACGCTGCCAGATTAGCTGCTATTGGCTAATCGCGTTGGCAACTTCCGGGCGACGAGCGAAATTTTCTGTGAGTGCAGATCCGAACGACACGACAAGCGACACGGGTATTTCGCTTCATGCGACGGCGTCGCTCGTCGCTTGCCGCTGTCGCGTTCGCGTGAGTTTTCGCGTACATGGAGTTCAGCTGCACATCCTACCTTGAACTGTGCAGTAATCCATGCATTCGCATACGGATGGCAGCTAGGACCAGAGCAAGATTTTCCAATCATTGAGTTACATCCCCCAAAGTGCAAGGACACATTATGTAGACATTGATGCCATTGTAACCCTAATTTTGGCAGTCGACAGTGGCAATGACTGCAAGTATGCCTGAGCTCTCACCATAGTTAGAGATATTTGTTCAAGTGGACCTTGTTTGAGTAAGTGGAATCCGGAGTGGTGCAGATGAAAAATCGCTAGGTATATCTGCGGAGGGCTTACATGGTTGTCGTCCACACTATGCAGGTGGGCGACTGTGCGGTGTTCCTGTCGACGGGACGGCCCAACCTGCCATACATCGGCCGCATCGAGACCATGTGGGAGGGCTGGGGCGGAAACATGGTGGTGCGCGTCAAGTGGTTCTACCACCCCGAGGAGACCAGGGGGCTGGGAAGGCTCAGGCAACCCAAGGTGAGGAGGGGGCCTGTCTCTCCATTTGCTGCTCTAACATGCGTATTCCCATCAGCTTTTCACTGCCTGTACGTCAGGAGTGGCTTGTACAGTGTTTCACATTCTCGAGGCTAGATTCTTGCGCTGGGCTGGGCAGGGTGTGATCTGCCGTGAAGAGCATTTGTAAGCAGCGTGTTTCCGACAACCACATTTCTTGAACGTAGAAAAAAAAATGCAAGGAGTAAGAGAAATCATGGAAGCGGCACGTAAATGCTGGTCACACCTGACTGTGTGCAGAATTACTTGGAATCTGCGTCTACACTGATTAAAAAAAGGTCTTCAGGTAATGAGACTAGACCGCTGCAGGAGAAACCGAGACTGCCATCACCTGGACTCAGCTAGTTGTGCAATGCACATGACAAGAATACATCAGGCCATTGGCCATTGTCATGTGCTTGTTCCCCGCTAGTATGCAGGTCTATTTTAGCTTTTGAACCTGTCTACCCCCTAAGATCTTAGCTTCATTCACGAATTAAAGCTGTCTAATTCACTTCAGCTCTTAAGACCCTCTTCCCTGTTCAGACACTGTTTTGTTTGGAGGAACATTAAGGTCAGCCTCATTCGTGGCTCTGCAGTGAGGGTCAATATGAAGGCAGATCATGTTCATGCGGTCGATGAAAACGAGTAATCTTTTGTCTATTTTTTTATGTGGCAATTGCTTCCTCTGTAATAAGAGTTGCAGTGAAAGGTAGAACCAATGGGTTAGCTGGGCACATGCGCATTTTGCAGCAGAGCATTTTGTCTGAGTAGGTTATCCGTACTGGGATCACCTCCGTACTTGTTCCGACTACATTGCAGTATAAGCTGCGTATTAGGTACTACATACCTTTTGTGGTAATGCTCCCAAGCTTGCAGTTATCTGTAAAGCACAGAAATGTAGAGAAGTCGTGTTGGTGCTCGTGTAGCGTATTAGTAGATCGCATGCCACCTCCTTCATGTCGGTGCGAGAGTTTGGCGGCGCGAGTCTTTAGGCGCGAGTCTTTAGGCGCGAGTCTTTAGGCACGAGTCTTTAGGCACGAGTCTTTAGGCACGAGTCTTTAGGCACGAGTCTTTAGGCACGAGTCTGTAGGCACGAGTCTGTAGGCACGAGTCTGTAGGCACGAGTCTGTAGGCGCCAGTCTGTAGGCGCCAGTCTGTAGGCACGAGTCTGTAGGCGCCAGTCTGTAGGCGCCAGTCTGTAGGCGCCAGTCTGTAGGCGCCAGTCTGTAGGCGTGAGTTTGTCGTGAGCTTGTTGGCCCAAGCAGTGGCACACTTAAATGAGTCTTCTGACGTCTGTGTGTGTGCACCATGCACAGGGTGCACTGTTCCAGTCTCCGCACGAAGACGAGAACGACGTGCAGACCATCTCGCACAAGTGTGAAGTCCTCTCCTGGGAGAAGTACCAGGCATCCCGGACGTCCCGCGACGAGGCCACCGGCGATGTCTACTACCTCGCCGGAAACTACGACCCCTACGTCAACGCCATCTCGATTTTGCCCTCATTAGCTGCATTGTGATCTGCGACCGGATGCGACCACCTCGGCTCGCTCTCAGAGCCGGGCACTTGCTTGCCTGGGGATGAAGAGAAGAATATGAGAGGAAAGTAGCAGCCAGGGCTACTGATTGCTTGCCAGGAAGGCCACCTTTGAGACGTGCAGCGACTCTCAAAGAAGTGCTCTCAATTGGGTGCTTGCATTTCCCGTCCCATGCAGTGTGTCTGCACAAAAACGTAACAGAGAAGCAGAATCAAAAATGTCCGAAGACAGGGGGGGGGCTACAGAATTCAAGTCTCGATTTACTCGTTTTTCGCGATATTGACATGCCTGCAGTTGTTTACACCTCGCGTTACAAAGCTCGTGCGGTGAAAAAGGCGTGGCAGCCACGAGTATGTCTCTGCAGGTATCCACCTGTCTTAATGTGTATATAAAGCAGATTCTTTTCATTTCTAAAGCACGTTTGAATCGTCATCTGTGCATGCTCTTCTAGGACAGGCACGGTGCACCCACAGCTGGCAATCAATCAGTGTCCCGTTGTTGCGGCATGTCGCAACGTTGTGTGGGCTCTCTTCACCTTCTTCAAAGAGAGGGCATATCAGCGGATGTCAGGGGCCAGTGTTGATATATAACAGGGCGGGCTGTCTTCCAAAGACGGGGAGAATATATGTAAAGGGGTTTGAGCTGTCTTCTGCGGTTTTTTTTTATAATTATTATTATTATTATTCCCTCGTTGCGTTTTTGTCACCGTTTTTGCGTCCGTCTGTGGACTGTCATCTTTTTTTTGTTTTTGTTTTACATACACAACACACACGCACACACCTTCTCTTATTGTGATGCTAGCGTGGAAAGGGCTTTCCACGAGAGGGGCACGTGCATTGCGGTCCTGGTATCGTACCGCAAGGTGAAGACGGAAAGGATGGAACGGAAGTGTCCGTCGGAGCTTTTGGAAGGGCGACTGTGTACAGTTATACCGCGAGGTGAAGACGGAAACGATGGAACGGAAGTGTCCGTCGGAGCTTTTGGAAGGGCGACTGTGTACAGTTATTTGTACTATACTCTCTCTCTCTCGCTGTCTCTTGTGTCGTGTGTGCACCAACACAACATTGTCCCGTGGGTCTCTCGCTCTCTTTTTAATTTTTTTTAGTTTCTCGAAACAAGGCTACTCGGCAGCCTCCAAGAGATGCCGACTTGAAGCATCAGTTATATGAAACGAGTAAAGACATGCAAGTTTTGGTCGCGTGTTCATTCTTTGCAAGGATGCACGAGGCGTTAGTAAAGATATATCGCCGCGTGGAATCTGCCTGTGCTCAGTAAGTATTTATGAATGAATTCGTTTTCTCATGTTTTCTCATTTCAGTTTTAACAGTCAGATGGTGACTATGACATCAAAGTCCAGTTCAGGTTACATTAGGCATAAAAAAAACAGCGATATTATAGTTGCTAGCTTTGTTTATCGTCACTCCGGCTCTTGGAGCCGGCTGTCGTAAGAGGTGTATCGAATAAAAACAACAAAGCTGCTATTAAATCGCAAGTTTTCTGTGCCCTGTGTGACCCGAGCTGAATCGTGACGCCATAGGTACCGTTCAGCTTTGAAACCGAAATCGAAACAACATAAGAGAAGGAATTTGATTATAAATTATTTACTGGGCATAAGCAAATCCCAAGTATTCATCCATGTATGCCATTGTTTTATGCACCATTCCAAAGAGAAAAAAAAGTCACGCAGCCAAAAATTAGCTGTCAGTACTCCTTTAAAACAATGCCTGTGAGCACCTTTATGTCTCTCTTCATTAGAGCCACGCGGCGGTTAGAGCCCTCAACTCACAGCCGAGATGTTCATTTGGTCAGCACTTGTGAACCTGTGTAAGAAGATGAAGCGAGACCTCTTTGGGAAGCACTCGGCAATCTCGCATGTAAAATACGCGTTTGGTTTGAAAATAATTTAGATGGACACGCGCAACAACTTCATCTTCAACTCGTTTTTTTTCCCTTTTGCATGTGGAGTTGTAACGCAGCTAAGCACGCGTGACTAAAATTGCCTTTAAGACAATTCTGTACAGGTTAGTTTCTCGGGGGGCTGTTGGCTAGGCTTGTTTTTTTTTTTCTCAGATTATTCTTTTTTGCGTATTTTACAGCTCGTCTTTTCTTACGCACACAGCATTGTAGTAAACCCGCGCGAGATGCCGTGGCATACTCGGCATGTCTCTCACCCCCTTCGTCTCTATGCATTTTTCTTCCTCCCTCACGTGTCTGGAAAGCGTGATGATGGAGGGTGCCTGCGCGCACCGCCGCGTTCGTGGAAAACTTGTGCTCCCACGTTGTCAAAGTTTTTCCGCCGTTTGTAACACAAAGCCGCCCCCCTTGTTCGCAGCAGCGGTGGCGCATTACCACCACCCACTCACTGTCTGCTCGTGACGGGTACGAGCACAGTCGTGTGTGTCGTTTTTTTTTTTTTCCTCGTGTCGCTGTCGTGGTCATCATGGCTGTAGAGTCATTACATCATTGCATGCACGTGTCGTGCATTTCACCCACCTGGCTACGAAGAAACGCTCGCTTCTGGTTGCTTCTCTTCCGTTTTTGCTTTTTCTTTTTTCGTTTGTGCATTGCGGCAAGCTTTTTCACGCTGCCTTTGTCGGAGTTGGTTTTGGAAACGGCTGTGCTGAGCCATTGGCTGTGGTCGAAGACGTCCAGAGCCTTGGCTGTCGCGAAGAGTGAAAAGGTTAAGGTGTGTATCGAGTGTGGCGATTTTTTCTGTCCCACACGTGTTTGGAGGCTTGGAAGCTGGCCTCGGCAGAGATATGTCCTTTGTGATGGCCTGCACAAGGACAGTTGTTGTAGCGTGTGGCACAGTTTAACTAATGCACCACTAACTTTCACGAATTGTTACCATCTATGGGTGACTTCGAGAGCAGACTGTTAGGAAATGCTATGCTCCTGTGAGCGCCGATATTATTCTAAACAGATTGCATTCCGCCTGGGCTGTGTTGAGGCCTTTTGGTTAACATAGAACCTTCAACTGAAACAAGCATTCTTCACGTTTCTGTGGTGCTTAAGGTTTAACATTGAGACTATGTGTAGCTTGCACTTTGCAAGTAAAACACTTGTTGGCTGACTCAACCCTAATACAACGCAAGCAAGTTGAATAGTCATTTTAGTGATGCCACAGAAGCCTGTACAGCTTCTGGGTGCATGTGGAAGTAATGCATACATAATGACACAGAGCGCATCTAAACTGCTTTTAAAAAAATGCTTTAGTGATGTTATGTAGGTTGCCAGTCATTGTCTTAAGAAACTCTTGTGCAGTCTGTACGAGAGACACGTGCTCAAAGCCCGCGTGGCTTGGGACGATCAGGGTTGTCCTATCTTCGGATCTCTTTAGGGTGAGTTGTTGTAGGGTTGAGTCAGCCCGACATGTTTGTGCCATGGAGTTTAGCCGCAGTGACTGCGACGTGCTCGAG
The DNA here is from genome assembly GCF_055824585.1 of Amblyomma mixtum. Classification (NCBI taxonomy): domain Eukaryota; kingdom Metazoa; phylum Arthropoda; class Arachnida; order Ixodida; family Ixodidae; genus Amblyomma; species Amblyomma mixtum. The sequence continues at coordinate 158,489,289 of NC_143015.1, read as the reverse complement.
ATTCCCAGGTTTGTGAACGCTGCCAAGATGGCGGGTGCTTCGCAGTGTTGATGACAGGTGGCGCACTGATAGCCAGATTCGGCAAGCCAGCCAGCCTTTGATCACATGTTGTGGGCCAGAGGTAGGGACGTGCGCGATTGATGGCAGCTAGTCGAAGAAATGCCGGTGCTGAGCAGCGCTTGCTGTGTTTGTTGTTGTGTACGACGAGGCCACCTTGTTGGTATTGGTGGTGCACGAGTTGCTGCACGAGTTGCTGGAAAGGGGACACTGCTTTCAGAAGGGTTGTCAGACTTGCTGGTTTGCAGCTGTACTCGACCTAGCTAGAGCGAACTGAAATTCTAACCAGCCTGGAAGGCCACAGGTTAAGAGCAGAGTTCACTCAGAAGGCAGCACTCGGACCATGACCACCTATGAACAGGCTGAAATCAACCGGCCGTTTGCTCCCTATGTGGAGAGAGCGCAAAACTGGGCTGATATACGAGGCTAAAAGTGGGGGGTCAGTTGATAAATTGTCTTGAATATGTGCGCTACTTGAAACTGCAAAGCGTCGGGACAGGAACAAGCGATGGAGAACAAAAGGAAGGCACGAACTTGCAGCTGTTCATTGCAAGCACCTTGAATGTATAAAATCCGTGTCAAGATGCTTGCAGTATACAGTTGCTAGTGCCTTGCGTTGTCTGTCATTTCTTTTCTCTCTTCATGCTTTGCAATTTCAAATCGCATTACATGTATTCAAGATTTCAGAAACAGCTTCGCGCACTTAAAAGCCATCCATCACTGTGCAGGTAATCTGGAGTTAAGCGTAACCTACGTACAGATGACATTTACAGGGTAGCACCAAGACTACCCCGCCGGTAATGGTCTCACTTTGGTCATTTGCCATCTATTCAGCGATGGAGTATTACGGTTATGCACAAGATTGCAATCAGTGGAGCAGCTTCTAGCAGAGCGCATATATTGTTACACTCTCTACAGAAAGGAGTAAAAAGGGAGTAAAACACGAATACGCTCATATGGGAGTAAAAAGGGAGTAAGGACATTCTTACTCCCTTTTTACTCCCATATGAGCGTATTCGTGTTGAGAGTGCAGCACGCGCACAGTGGTGGCGCGCAGTACGTGCTATGTTAAAAGCTTCTATTGTCAAACTAGGAATACGTCTCAAGTTTTCCCCGGGCCCATCCAATTGGCCCGTACATATCCGAGTAGTGCGGCTTACCAGCTTGGAAGACGTTCTCTTCTGAGAGCAGTTTCTTGTGTTTAAGGAAGCAGATTGTAACAGGTCCACCAAGTGCTTGTTGGGTCTAGTTGGAAATGTTGAGACGATACGAGAGTTTGGCGGCCGAGTTTTGACCGCAGTGACGTTTGTGGCTCCGGAGAGAGTGTTTATTTTTGTAGGTGCGACGGTTGCGTGACCCGTGAAGGTCTTCAGTTTTTCTGTACATAGGCGAGTTGCCAGCTTATCATCTCTTCTGCAGTTGTGTTGCTCGACTTGTTCTGTCTCTTGCCCTGTCTGCTAACAGGAATGAAAACCGACTGTGATTTCACTTGTTGAAAAAAAAAGGAAGCGGAGGTCGTTGAATGTTGGCGCCTGGGGTTTCCTTCTCACTTTCTGCAGAGCTTTTTTTTTTTTTTTGCTTGACGAGTTCCTCCGGGAGCAACCAGCATGGGCGAGGAAAGTTTTTAAGTGGAAACGACAAAAAAAAAGTGCGTTACAAAGTCTGTTGTGCCATACGTATGTTCTGGGTACTGTTTGGGTGGAAGTAATGTTGCGTACTGTTCCTTGTTGTTTGTGTTTTTGTTTGCGCTTGGCTGGCGTTGATTTGCAAAGGGCGCTTGTTGGAGACAAAAAATGGAGAAATGCTTTGTGCAGTGTGAATGAGTGTAGTTGTCCCTTTTTTGCGTGCATCAAGGCTAGGTGCAATGCTCAGTTTGCCAAGTCCTTTCTGGGCTTTTCCTTATTTTTTTTTACCTTCCCTGTTGGCGGCCTGCTCTGGAGAAGCGTCAACTTTCGCGAGCTTCTTTGCTGTCTTATTCAACTGCCTTGTTTTTTTTTTTTGTATACTGTTTCACAAACTACTCAATGACCACTTGTCAGTACAGCATAAAATTTTTCACTAGATAAAAACCATTTAGAGTCATCGTTTGTGCATTCCAGTGATCAGAAGCAGGCAGTAGCTTATGAACTGTATCTGTGCGTAATTTAACAAAACTGCTTTTCTTTAGGCTGTTACAAATTATTAGCACGAGAGCAAATCCAATGCAAAAACCATTTGTAATAAAAAATGGGTAAACTAGCTCAGAAACATACTGCTAGGGTTTGCTATAAATTGGCATAATTAGTTGGCAAAAACGCACCAGATTTGGCATATGCGTGCCATTTGGTAGTCATGAACCACAGTTTAGAAGTGCAGTTTAGTCATTGGCTCCCAATTTAACGTGCGCAGGAATTTTACATAAAGAAATATAATGTTACAGCCTATCCCCTGCTTTGAAAAGGTCTAGTACTTGACCATCTAAGAATTTTTGGTCAAAACTTGCAGCACAATATTGGCAGTTTGCCTTCGTGGTGAAAGTTTTGTAGCTTAAGCATGATGCATTGAAAATGTTTGCCCCTTTGCTGAGGTGCATGTGGCAATGTTTACAGAAATTCAAGTCCAGCTGCAAATCAGCTGCAGTCAGCCCGCGAGTGGCATTCTTCAGAGCAGCTCGTTAACAGTTCCGTTTGTATATGCTTACTCAGTCTGTTCTGCATTGCTCAAGGCTTCAGTTTCATTTTTCAGCTTTTGTTTCCGTTCATCGACTGTGCCCAGATCTCCGAGGGGGAAAAAGTCTTCCCCCTCAGCACCTTCTTGTGCTTTTGTGTTGCGTTTTTTTTTCCCCCGTTTACTTTTTTGTGCATCTTTGTCTTAGCCATACAGGACAGCTGTCTAGTTTGTACAGAGCTTGAGTTTCTCTCTCCGCACACATGTCCAAGCGACCATTGTGACCGACAATGCGCTAGTTACGCACTTAATAAAAACGAATCCATAAAAAGGACTCTGTTGTGTTGCCTCACCTGTTGACTGGACATTTTAGGTTGCAAGCCCTTATGGCTGGCTTTCATATTAGAAAGGGACACTGAGGAGAGCTCTATTAATATGTTTTTTATAGCAGAATCCGATAGTTCGGCATTTCATGGCTTTGTTGCCACTTGGCCGGCAGCGAAAGATGCATTTATTTCTAAGAAATTTGGATTCGAAGTTGAAAAAGTTTTTCCCGCCGCTCTGATTCAAACTTGGGATTCTCCTATGACGACATAGGACTAAGTGACGTGAAACATGACGTGCACATGACGTAACGCAGACTCCATGATTTCTGGCGGCCAGCAGTGCGGACCAGCAGCAGCCGAAAAGAAAGCTACCGCCGGCCGCACGTTGAAGGCATCTATCGGCTATTGCGGCCGTCGCTTCGTTTACGTTTGCATCGGCGTTTTGCCAGCGTTACAATGGATCCCGTTCTCGAAGTCGTAAACAAAGTTCTAGCAAATAGACACATTTAGCATACCGTGTACCTTGTTTACCGTTAGTGGAATACCGGGAGCCTGCATAGCGCTGTGAGCAGGTGCTGATTGGTCCCGGCGCTGCAGGAGCGCGCGTAGCTGTCGGGTACGTGGCACCATCTGGCGACGTCAAGGAGATTTGCGCATGCATTGGCTGCGCCTCAGTGATTTGTGGCTTCTCGGGTCCTAGAGTTGCTAGAACTATTGGTTCTAGCAACACTGTTTTGTCCTATGACCTCATCACACTTGTACTTGCGAGTTTGGCCTGTGGCGGCGATACCTGTATTTTGGTTCTTGCTCTTTTCTACGTTACAAGAGCTTTGTTGTCAGTATGAATGGCGTTTTTGTAATCAGGAGCTGGTATTCTGTCGATGCAAGTCAACTTCAATTTCTCCTCAGTGTCCCTTTAAGAAGGTAAATGTGAACCCGGCTAGTTCGGTAACTGTCAAATTAATGCAAAAGTAAACAGGATGAAAGAGAGACCAACAGAGCAAGCGCTACTTACAACTGCTGGTTTATTACGAGCGACACAGTTGGGAGCATTGATAATGCAAAAGCGGAACGGTAATAGCGGAAAAAGAACATCGCAGAACAACAAATGATGAGATTGCCTAGCTATCAAGGCGTGCAACTTCTGTAGTGCACTAACAAAACCGCCACCTTTTAACCTGGGGTTCTTCAACGTGCACTGACATCGCACAGTACACGGGCCTCTAGAATTTCTCCTCCAAAGAAATTCAACCGGCCGTGGCGGTTGAATTTCTTTGGAGGAGAAATTCTAGAGGCCCGTGTACTGTGCGATGTCAGTGCACGTTAAAGAACCCCAGGTGGTCGAAATTTCCGGAGCCCTCCGCTACGGCGTCTCTCATAGCCTTAGTCGCTTTGGGACGTTAAACCCCATAAACCAAACCAAACCTTTTATGCTAACTACATAAGCTTTTACCATTTCGCACAGAAAAAAAAAAAACAGCACAGACTGCATTAGCACGTTTGTTGCTCTGCTAGCGACATAAATTGTGTACTTTGGCAGCTAGGCAATCGTCAGGTCTTTTTGTTGTTTTTTGGTGCTCTTCGTCCACTATCCATCACCATTGTGTTTTTGCGTTACTAATGCTCCCAATTTTTTGCGTTCATAATAAGCTTTCAGTTGTTAGTAGCGCATGTGTTGTTTCATTCTCTTTACTCGTACCAGTGCTTTGTGAAGCAAAGTGTCTAGTCTGTAAAATACAATGCAGGAATGTTGCTTCGATGCAAGCAAGGCTGCATTAATATGTACAGTTGCATGCTGTACTACAAATACGCCACAATTCGAGCACTGGCGCTGTGTTATTCAGCACCAGCTTGGTGTACAGAGGGCACGGTGAATAGAACCCACATTTCGAGCATTACGAGATGAAAAAGCAGTGGCAATGCGAAGCTATTGGGTACTTGTTAAGGGGGGACACTGGTCTTGAAAAAAAAATTTTTATTAATTTAGTCATAGTTACGAAATCTTCGGGGAGTATGTATTTTTGTGTGCCGATTCTAAATATGTCATTTATTTTCATGTAAAACAATTCCTTGAGCACTTATGCACTTTTTATGCTAATATTTTGCGGAGAGTTTCGAAGAAAATTTGCTGCGGGAAACTAGCTGAAATGTATGCCATTGGGTTCTCTTGACACCAAGGAATACAATAAGGGTGAAATTGTCTTCCTGCCTATCATAGAACTCAAGTTATAGGGTTTTGAAGTTGGCGCTTCTGAAATGAGAAGGAAAGTGTGTATTCCTGTTTCTGATGTGGCAGCTTCAGTACCCTATTACTCAAGTTCTATGAGAGCCAGGATGATAACTTTACCCTTATTGTATTCCTTGGTGTCAAGAGAACATAATGGCACACATTTCAGCGAGTTTCCTGCAGCAAATTTTCTTCAAAACTCTCCGCAAAATACTCGCATAAAAAGTGCATAAGTGCTCAAGGAATTGTTTTACATGAAATTAAATGACATATCTAGAATCAGCGCACAAAAATACATGTGCCCTGAAAATTTCATAGCTATGACTAAATAAATAAAATTTTCTTTTCAAGACCAGTGTCCCCCCTTAAAACAGCCCTATAACGAATGCAGCTAATGCCCTAGGTGGGAACTCCAGTTCACTGCAGTGCAGCTGAAAATCTATACATTCTAGTGTGCTGGGGACCACTGTACACAGCATAGAGACCCTGCGAAAGGAGTGACGTTTTTGTCGCTGTTTGCTCCTTCCAGAAACACCTGTAGATCTTTCCGAGGTTTGTTCAAAGCCATTATATTTATCAGAAGCACACCACATGTACGGTTCCCCATGGAAGTGCACAGGTGTTTTGCAAGTGCAACAAAGCAGCTATTGGTCATGGGTCATGGGTCACGTGATGTGCTCCTGCTGTGAGCGCTGATACTTAATGGAGCCGCCGCGGTGGCTCAGCGGTTATGGTGCTCGGCTGCTGACTCGAAAGACGCGGGTTCGATCCCGGCCGCGGCGGTTGAATTTCTTTGGAGGAGAAATTCTAGAGGCCCGTGTGCTGTGCGATGTCAGTGCACGTTAAAGAACCCCAGGTGGTCGAAATTTCCGGAGCCCTCCACTACGGCGTCTCTCATAGCCTTGGTCGCTTTGGGACGTTAAACCCCATAAACCAAACCAAACCAAACCGATACTGAATGGCGCTATGAAGCTATGGGAGAGCTTGGATTTTTTTAAGAGCCTGCAAAAGATACAAATGCCAAGTTTCTATAGCCATTTTTCGTTGTTTTCAATAAGCTGACTTTGCCAGAGTAACGGTGAGTAATGCCCCAGCCAAGAAAATGCAAGGGTGGCTCACAGATGGGCCACAACGCACAGGTGTTAGGGCCCCGAAAATCGCTGCCGCAGTGAACGTGTTGTCATTACCGACCCTCCCTAGTTTCACACCGCATGGCAATGAATATCTTCTCCATATAAAATACTATTACTTCAGAAATTGTTTGCTACATCCCACATCTTTCAAACTCTCCCCCCCACCCCACCTTTTTTTTCCATTGCCACCAAACACAGATCACAGCCGTTAGCTGCCGAGTTCTCTCAATGTCACAAACATAGGTGACAAGGGGGGCAGTGCAACAAAAAAAGCACCGCTGAGGCTTCCTGTTAAGAACAGAAGAAAGAGGGGGAAACTCTTGAAAGCACTGAGGGACTACATTTGACGGCTGAAAACTGCCACAACACAGATCGCCTTTTAAAACTTGCAACAAGGGGCAGGCTTTTTATACTGCGCATATTCTAAAGTTGTCTCAAATCCCCTTTGTTTATTTATTTATTTATGTGCAACACCGAGAGGGCATTATTGCAACTGAACTACCCATTCACTGCCAAAGATGCTATGGGTGGAACGTCACAGGAGAAACCAACCAATGATCATCGCAGCATAGGCACAGACCACAACGGTACATTTCAAACAAGGCACTCTGTGTTTTTTTTTCTCTCTGTTTTCATTAGCTTTCTTCAAGAATATTTTACACACACTTCCAGCGAGGCAAACTGGATCTCACACCTTCCCCTGACATGGACTTGAGTAATCCTCTGCCTCCTATCAACAAGAGAAAAACATCTCCGCATTCTCTACACACGAGAATGAATTAGAAAAAAAGAGGATAAGCATGTTGTCAACTATAAGAACAAAAGGTCGCCGAGGCCCCCTTCAAGGTCACTCCGTCATCTGCAAGGACAGGGCTTCTTTGATCCCGCAAGAAGCAGCGCAAAGCAGCCAGCCTTCGCGTGGTCGTTGAGAACTGCCGTGTTTGTTGATGTCTATGTGCCTTCTCCATAAACACCGTTGCCCATGCGTCTCTAGCTGTACGCCGGGAGAGTTCCAGAGTCCCCATTGCGCCACACTTGGTACAGCCTCCAGAGCACGACACCGACGGCCAGGCCTGCCGTGAGGAGGTGGGCGGCTCGTTTTTTCCGCTCGTCCCTTCGCACCAGCACCAATGGCTGCGGATTGGCCAGTTCCCGCAGGGGTAGCCGGTCCAAGACTGCACGGTCCTTCTCAACCTGGTAGTGGATGCAGGGGTCCGTGGCCCACGATACGGAGTACAGCGCCGCACAGAAGGCGCTGACGCCGGCCAGCGGAGCGCCGATCACAAACAGGGTGTGGGCGGAAGACGGTGTGGGAGACGGCGGGCAGAGCAGGAGCGTGGTTGCCAGCGATCCGACTCCAGACAGGAGAGACGTCTGGTGGAGACAGTTCCCCAGTGCTATCCAACGGGCCGTTTCCTCGCCTAGCCGCCGGGGTTCCACGATGATGGAGGCTGGTCCTGCCTCCAGGGCACGGTCGAAGTCCAGCTCAAACGCCTCGTGCGAGTTCTCGCCTTCGTACAGCTCGTGGATGATCACCCACTCCGGGACGTCAATGTATTCACTGGAAACATGCACGGGAACACCTGTAATCAGTCTGTGTAAAGTGCATGCAGTGAAAAAGATATGCTCGTGAGACTGTCTCTCTGAACAAAGCTTATATGCTTTTCTGATATCAAAGGGTTCTCCGATACATGTTCTAGCAAAAAACCGATACAAAGCAGCGAGGCTGTATAGATCCAAGGTAAGGTCACAACAGCAATTTGTGGAAATGATCAAACCTATTGCACGATAAAGTATTGTTTTTGACAGTCGCCGCGTGTGCTGTTTCAAAAGTGAAAAAAAAAAAAAGTTGCTGCATATCTGCATATCTGCAAAACTGCATATCTGGGCTTAGTTTAACCAGCCTTGCAATGCCTCAACTTCTAGCTCATCCAGACGTGCTCAGCTGTTCGTGGCAGGCACACTGTCCAGTAGACGTAGCCGAACAACTTCGCAGTAGAAAGTTGGGCGGCCCCAAGTCTCTCAGAGGTCCAATGACACTGCGCAGTGTGAAGGACGAGGGATCAACCGGCCGGGCTATCTTATCGACCGCGTCGGCACACTCGCGACATCGACGGGCCATCGCAACACTTCGTTTGCCCCCTTCGCGCACGCTATTCCTGCAACGTCACCCGTGTATCAAGCGCCGAAACCGCGAACTCGAAAACGGAGAAAAGCGCGTTGCTATGTGCACAATCAATTTACGCAAACGCGCGCGACGGAGGTGGCTCAGACGCATCGAAACCGTCTTTCTAGGACATAACACAAACAAAGAACACTGTGTACAAAGTTCGTAGCAGGAAAGCCCATTAGGCCACGCGTAACTACGAAGGTGGTTAGAGTAGAGGGCTTGAAACATAGTTCCAAGCAGCGGCCGATCCTAGAAACACCACAAGCGAACGCTTTTCACTAACGAACACAAAACAACAACGCCAAAACACGCTGACACGTCCTGTGCTTCACTAGAGCTCTCGCTACACGCTGCGAAAAACCTGCCTACGACAACTTTCGGGCTTCCTCATGAGGTCGGTAAACTTCACCGACCTCTGAGTCAGTAAGTAACGTAAACAACTACCCATAAGGATGCCAATGATCCCGTTACGCATATTTACTGCGAGCATACACAGTGCGTTACTGACACGCAATGAGCGAGCGGATAAACAGGTTACTTTCCTTGGAGTCGCACAAAGGCGCTCTAAAACGACGCGACGGCGAACGAGCACAACGGCTGTTGACGCGCAGACCGACTTCTCGATGCTGTCACGCACGTTACGGCTGTCAAATGCGCAGGAAAGTAGAATCGGTGTGTAATGCATGCCCTGTTTTAGCTGTAACAACAATCAGAGACTATTTTTCGAAGGAGAGCACGTTGAACCACGGCACCCTTCCTAGAGTCATGTGGCCGCAGCTACTTAAGAAAGAACCGTTGTAGCTTTTGGGGTAGCGTCAAGCAGCGATGCAGGTGTGACGACATGCACAAGAACCGCCTGCGATCTTCGCATTCTGAAAACTTTAGCGTGTTGTTTACACAAAAGAAAGGACACGCAGTGATAACTTACGTCTTCTCCATCGCTGTTTACCACGGGAGGCCAACTGACTGGCTTTTGCCGTCGACTGCAACAAGCCCGGCCGCAAGTCCGAACTTTGCAAGGCAGCGCAGGCACTGCGTGATTTCTCGTTCAAACATTTGCGTTAAAATGAAACAGTGGTATGTAGAAAGCTTAGCAGGTTTGACTAAATTCTTTAAGAGTCACGACGTCGCCGACTTCTCTTAAAACAACAACAAAAGAAAACGTTTCATGAGAGAGACTTTTCGGATTTTTGCAGTAAGCCGCTCCGCCACCGCATTTGCTGAAGGCGCACGCTGACTTGCTTCAGGCGGCGGTGTCGTTAATTCGTCTACTTTCGCCGTGACGACCCTAAGAGAGTCTTTAGGTTGTATATTCTGCTTCTAAATTTAAAAATATTTATAACAAATATATTAAAATAAACAGATGCTAGCGTCTTCTATCAAGCATTTTCAAACAACAATAATGTTATTTAAAACGTAATAAGTTAATAAAATAGTTTTTTTATTAACCACAAGGTGGCGCAACAATTTTTAAATTGCTATTTAAGGTCGATTTACAGTCATTTGAAGGTCTAGTCAGTCTAGTGCATAAAGAGTGGTGACTGAGTGCATTCAAGAGCTTTGCAGCTTCCATGCTTATTCCTCTATCTGTCAGAAAATGCTGCATGTGAATGGGTTTGGGTTGTGAATTGAGTGGTCAGCGACCGACGGTGCAGCGCTTCTCGTTCTTGTTGATGGTGCTGTTCCAGTTTGAGTAAGCGAGTCACTGAAAAGTTCTCAAGATGACGACCTCACTTGAGCAATTTGTGGTGAACGTCCAGAACATGTCCTCCAGCGGTAAGTGTCGTTACCGTCAACTGTGCTTGTCTTTTAGATTGGATATGCTCATTTCTGCCTAGTGTGAACTCTGTGGGCCGTTATTTGCACTGCGAGGTGCCTTCTGCAGGCCTCAGCATACACAGTTTTCCGGCTTTCCGTCATTTCAGGCAGTTTCTCCCAATTGTACACCTTCATAAGCAAGAGCACCGAGATGTTAGTGCGGAATGCGTCACATTTGGAAGACGTCTTGGCGACTTTGGACCTTCAGAAGCATTCATTAGGAGTTCTGGCGATTCTGTAAGTAATTCTGCTGAACTGCCGGGTTGGGAACGCTGCTAACCAATTGAACAATGCCGCTTGCTTGCAGCTGTGTCAAGTTTAGCGTAACCAATGCCGCCGACTTCGACGTGCTCTATGCCCAAGTCCAAGAGTTCATTCTAGGTTGCAACGGCGAACAAGTTCGGTGTGCGACAGACACCTGTAAGTTTGCTGTAGTGCATGATAGGGCAGTGGAGCCGCTAATTGGGCGCTCAACGTGACCGGGGTGACTTCGTTTCAGTTGCGGAGCTCTGTCATCTTCTTACTCAGGCCCTCGTCGAAAGGCAACAGGTAAGCGTGCTAGCGTTTCGTGCCGTCTAAGCACACGCCGCAGTGAAGCATGACGAGGTGTTGTGCTTGCTTGTGCAGCCCATGCGTGGGATCCACCTCCTCACGTGCGCCATCACGAAGATACAGCTGCTGCCGTCGCAGCTGACATCGATCCATGCAGATCTTTGCCAGGCAAGTGGCGCTCTGTGCAGCTGATGCTTTCCAGGCGAAAGCGTAACGATGAAAAGTCTGGTGCTCGCAATTCGAACCGGCGGTTGCGTAATGAAACGGAAGTTTCCACGCAATGAATGAATTATCGCATTGAGTTTAAAATGTCCTGTATCTCTCTGCCTAAAGGAAGCAAATATATATATGAAAAAAGAAAAAGCATGCTTCTGACTTAGTTATCTCGGGTTGAATGCTCATAATGTTCCGTTTTGTGTCGCCATCACCTGTACTTCTCGGTAAGAGCTTTCTCACGCAGGGTTCGCTTGTCAGCTTTGCTCTCTCTGAATGAACCCAGTTACTTCCTTTACTGTTACTTTGAAAACCGTCGTTTGGTTCATAATTCAGCCATTGCTTCACGTGGTCCCATGGTAGTGGCATTGCCCTGATTAAAGGTAGTACAGTAATGGCACGCATAAAATGCCTAGATGGCTTACACGTACCGTCACGGGCGCCATGATGGTGAATCGTGCATAGCTTCCATGGTGCAGGCGGGAATAGGCGGGAATAAGTGGATTGTAGAAACACGCGGCTTTTCACAGTACTCTTGGTTCACCATCGTGATGGCTGCTATGTCGTTGGTGCAAGCTGTCTTCAAAACCATCAAAAGTGACCACAAGTAGCTTAGTGCAGTGTATTGCACTGAACACTAACTAGAACTGAAATGTTACCCTGTGCCCTGAAAGCAGCTTGAGGAGCCGTGCGACTGTTGGCAAACATACTTAAACACATATGCATGTAAGTGAAACTAAAACAAAGCACGCATAAAGGAAAAAAATTTTAAGGAATCGTTTGAATTGATGTGGAGGAAATGTGATAACATTCTTATTTCACACGCCTACGTATTCCAATTCTGATCTCTGCCAATTGAGTCATCTCCCCAACTCCCATTGTGTCATATCCAGTTTGTTATCTCAGCTGTGGTAGCTACTCAAAACTAGTCTCACTGATAGATTGCGATGAGTCCTCGTACCACTACCAGTGCAGTGGTGCAGCGGTTAAACAATGCTTGTCTAGTTATAGCATGATTATCTCTTATTAACCATTAACCAGAATTTGTATAAGCGGCATAGTTTATAATTGTACATTGTTGTAATCTGAATGATGTGTTTTTTTAAATGTCTGTAAAATATGTACAAGTTAAATAGATTGCTATTGTATGAGCTGTATGAATTGCATCGAAATTTGCTATATCTTGTCACTTGGGCTGCACAGTAGACATTCGAAGTAACTGTTTATCTGAAGATATGTTTTTTTGTATTGTAGTCCGCGCACATAGTTTACATGCAAGCCTTGTATCTGTACATGTTTGGTACAGGTAATCCGAGAGACGTGTTTGTTTCTAACCAACTCCCCCCTCCCCCCTTAGATATGTTTTGTTTGTATTGTAGTACGCTCACATAGTTTACATGCAAGCCTTGTATCTGTACATGTTTGGTACAGGTAATCCGAGAGATGTGTTTGTTTCTAACCAACTCCCCCCCCTCCTGCTTTTTCTTTTTCGCACCTGACAGCTGTGCCTCCTAGCAAAGTGCCTGAAGCCAGCCCTTCAGTTCCTCGATATTGATATCACTGACATCAGTCGAGAGGTAGGTTCATCAGCATGTTGTGCAAGGGCAGGTTTTGCGTAATTTTTTTACTGTTGAGTGAAAAGTTTAGTAATTGCACTTGGAACGAACTGGATCTACCTGCAGAATGACCAGTATGATGCAAAGCATTTCCTGCTCTACTACTACTATGGAGGGATGATCTACGCTGCCCTAAAGAACTATGAACGAGCGCTGTACTTCTTTGAAGTGGTACGTACATTGGCTGAATTGACTAGTGCTGTCACTGTATTGCATTAGATCGCATGCATATGGTCAGGCCATTAAGGTGGCTCCAATTAATCCAATTAAATACCAATCTAGGATTGGGTTCATGGAAGAATAAGTATCGCAGGAACCTACTATATTGTTTCGGTGAATTTTCATATTCTGTGCACGTCCAGTTTTACAAAAGGCTAGGACCAGAACACTGTAGTTCAGAAATTTGCCTAGTTTCGCACTTCTGTGTTGCTGAGATTGTTCTATCAAGGGCTTGTGTGATCTGTAGTTCGTTTTCTGTTTTATTATTATTATTATTATTATTTTTGTTAACACCACTTTGCATTCATTCATTTATTGATCCCATTCACTCATTCATTATTTTATTGAATTTCTTTTTCTTTCATTTCTTTCTGAAATAATACCTATACATGGTGGTGGTTGCATCAGTTTTGATTGGAACTTTGTGCTGTTGTTGATTTTTTTGCATTGAAATTTGTAAATCCATTGCCCTTGCCTTAAAGCGATGCTGGGGATGAATCCATCCAATTTTTATCTGTAAAAATCAATTACGTGGCCAGGATTTATGTTTGTCTATCAGCAACAGAGGCGTTTATTGTCGAGAAAATTAGATTTAAAAGCGGAATTTTTTTTTTCTGCCACTCGATTCAAACTTGTGACATCAAGACCAAGAAAGGCTTCATGGTCGCGTGCCGCCGCGGTGGCTCAGTGGCTATGGTGCTCGGCTGCTGGCCCGAAAGACGCGGGTTCGATCCCGGCCGCGACGGCTGAATTTCTTTGGAGGAGAAATTCGAGGCCCATGTACTGTGCGATGTCAGTGCACGCTAAAGAACCCCAGGTGGTCGAAATTTCCGGAGCCCTCCACTATGGCGTCTCTCATAGCCTTAGTCGCTTTGGGACGTTAAACCCCATAAACCAACCAACCTTCATGGTCGCCATTTGTCAATGAATGGTGGTGCGGCCTGGCCTCAGAGATCCGTGCAAAAAACGGCCTCAGAGATCTGTGCCTTGACGGCACTGCAGTTTGCTTGCGAAAACGGCCAGTGGTGGCGCCATCTGTATTCCACTATTTCACCTTTTTTTAGCTTATAGAAGCTGTTTTCACTGGATGTAGCCTCTTTGCCTGTAGAACATGATGACCTGTTGATGCGAGCTAACTTCAGTTTTTTCTCAGTATTCTTTTAAGGGTGTAAATAAAGTAAGTAAAGACTAAACCTAATGGTATTTTATTTGCTTGACAAAGTCGTCGCTATTATTTGGCCTCTTCTCAGGTGTTTGCAGTCAGTCCATCCATAGTGTTGTTTACACAGTTCAGTTATAACCAGAAAGATGGGCACTTTCTGGTACAGAGTACCAATCACAACTATTAGGCAATAGGTTAAGAACCTATCCGAGGGCCTGCCAGAACTTCAGCAATGTGTGGTGCTCTATTTTTCAGGCCATCACAACGACCAGCATGGCAGTAAGCCACATCATGCTTGAGGCGTACAAGAAGTACATCCTTCTGGCCCTGATCCTGTATGGAAAGGCAAGTACTTCCCCTCATGCTTTCTTTCACATAGTACTTCATGTGTGGATTTGAGGGCAGAAAGGGTGATGCCCCCCACTCCCCATCACCGAGCGAGAAATTTTGAATAGGAAAACCCATGTAGACCCCATTTTTGACAGAAAGTCCCAAGAAATTCATGGTTCAAATGGGATCTCCCCTCCCTGAGACTGACCCATAAATCTTCCCCAGACATGCTTCAGCCATGACCCCTTAGGTGTAAATTATTATCCCAGAATGGGGAAAATGTTATACTATACAGATTTTTAAGCAGGAGCACACCAAGCTTGCGCAGAAAAAAAATTCCATCCTCCCAGATGCTTTATCGCGTAGTTTCTGTAGAGTCTTTGTAGCTCTGTATCATTACGTGGCACTGGTTTCAGGGTCTCACTTGCTCTACTTTTGACTCGTCCTTCTCGTAAGAGCTAGTCATGTCCACTAATTAGCCTATTTTAAACGTCTTGAAGCACACGTCCTAGCAAAGTAGACAAAATAAAATGCACATGGACTGGAGCTGTACCATTACAAAGCGTAGGCATTTATATTAAAAAGCATTTTCTGCGTTCATTTCGCATGCCTGGCTTGAAATGGCTTTGCGGATGATCTTGCACACTTCGGCACTTGATTATAGTGGCCACATTTGTGCAAATTACGCCTTCTATACCAGGATTTGATGCATTTTAAGACGTGTGTACCAATGTGCACGCAAGTCCTGGAGGGTATAAGGTATTCCGAACAGGTCCTTTGTGTGCTGCTGTCTCTCCAGAGAAGTTCCCGAGCTAGTAGTACTTCAACTGTGCCTGCCAGGCTGAAAAAAAAAAAATTACTGGGACACTTAATTCCATTGTGTGTTGGTAATGCGATAGCACTGGCTGCCGTTGATGCCTTTACCAGTAGTGACGTTCCAGCTAGTGGGCAAATTTTGTGATCGACGACGCATTTTGGCCCCATTAAAAAGTCCTACTGCTATGCCATTTAAGGCGGAAGCAATTAATGCCTCATCGTTGTAAGCAGGAGTTGTCGACAGAAATGTCACACTTTTCAATTGGTCGAAATAGTTGTGGCGTCACAGTGCGCGAATTTCAAACGGGGCCCAATTTTACTGTGGCAACCAATCAAAGGGATGGTATAGTGATGCTCCAGGTAAGTGGGGCATAGTTTAGTTAATTAGTTAATTAACCAATTAGCCTAAATAATCTTTCTAGTCAGACGAGGTAAATAAATAAAACTGAGGAGGAAATTTGCCGGGCTGGGGAATCGAACCAGGGTCTCCCGAGTGTGAGACTAGCACGCTAACCACTCCGCCATGACAGCTCGATGGTTTGAAATGAACAAAGGTGTGTCTAGTGAGTATGGTGTCTTCGTTCAGGGTTCTCATCTTCCTCCATTCCCTTACTGCGAGGTTCAGGTGTCCACCGAGGTATGCACATTTCCTTTCCTCAAAAACGAATTTACTCATTCTGTGGACTCCCTGGCAGAGTTGCAAGACGCTGTCGTGCTCCACTCTTAGAGGCTGTTGTTGTCGTTGAGAGGCGAAGCTTAACACCTTGACCACACATCAGTGACACAGGCAGCATCACCGCACTTAAGGCTTTCGCCTCACAGCACTTTAGGTCAACAAAGTGCCCCCCTGAATTTTCTTGCTGGCTCATGCAGGTGCCCACTTTGCCAAAGTACACATCTCAGGTGGTCACCAGGTTTATCAGGGTAAGTGCTGTGCATTGTCTTCTTCACTTGCATGCGTTACACTAACAGGCACTGAATCTGAGGCTCTGCTCCAGTTACCTCCAATTGCAGGAGCAATGCTTGAGGAATGGGCGACTCAGATGATGCTACTCCAAAACATGAGAGGAAAAATAAATGTGCCACTCGCGCTAAATGCCAGCAAACTTCATGTAGGTACCAGAATGTGAGTGATCACTGCAATGAAGCACAGGCTGCTATAACAGCTAGGCCAGTTGCAATTCTTAAAAGATGTGTGGGATTGAGGAAAAGACAGGAACTGCTGCTGCTCGTCATGATGTCTGTAGCTGTGATCCATGAGGAGTGGGTGAGGGAACAAACGTGGGTTAATGACATCCTAGTTGAAATCAAGAGAAAAGAATGTGCTTGGGCAGGGCATGTGATGCGAAGGCAAGATAACCGCTGGTCCTTATTAAGGGTAACGGAGTGGATTCCAAGAGAAGGCAAGCGTAGCTGGGGGGTGGCAGAAAGTTAGGTGGGCAGATGAGATTAAGAAATTTGCGGGGATACAGTGGCCGCAACTGGCGAAGGACAGGGTTAATTGGAGAGACATGGGAGAGGCCTTTGCCCTGCAGTGGGCGTAGTCAGGCTGATGATGATGATGACTGCTTTAATTTAGTATGTTGTTTTGTGTGCAAATTTTTATTGAGAAAAATAATAAGAGAAAGCCACTGTGTTTGGCATTACAAAACTCAACTCAGCCTGATCTGTTTCTGTCTCGTTTGCTGCAACATTAAACTTGGCTTGTTCTGATTTTTCCACCACAGCCATTAAGCCAGCCGTACTTGGATCTGGCTTCGGCATATACATCCAACAATCCAGACGAAGTGAGGTCTGTGCTTGCCAAGCATGCGGAGACATTTTCTCGGGTAAGACGGTTTGTTTGGCTTTCTCTTCTTGCTCAACGATGAATTAAATCTCATGCAACTGTATAAACAGCTCACAAAGCATTTTTTATGCTACAGGTGCATTACTATAACGTTGAAGCCCATTACTGGTGTTTGTTAGCTTATCTTAATTTCACAGTGCAGCACATCCGAAGATTACCGTGAGTCAGTGGTGGTCGCACACCATGAAGTCCACCAGCACGGGTGTTGGTGGGCGTACACAAACCAAACCGCATTTCTAGGCCGTGCAAATACCTTGTCATGTGATTCCACGGTGTTGAATTACTTTGCATACCTTAATCAAAGTGTTCTAACAAAGGGACTTGGGTTTTGGAGTTTCACCTGATGTGTAGTCTGTGGGTCAGAACTGCGATTAAGCCCGTCAATGATAAGTTGTGCGTAAACAGTTAGTTGCTGAATGTCTTGACAGTAAACAGGCCTGCACGCATTGGTATTTAGTGGATAAGTCAGCGAGCACCATATTTGATTCATTGCTTGATTCATTGCCTCTTGGGCAACGAACATTCATGTATTTGCCATCACAGTGCCAGAGTGACAGCCTACACTTTGTTCGTTGGTTTTTATTTCTGGCGTTTTTGCCCACACACATTTTTTTTTTCTTTTTCAGGATAACAACACAGGTCTCACCAAACAGTGCTTGGCATCCCTCTACAAGAAAAACATCCAAAGGCTAACCAAGGTTTTTTTTTTTCTTTGTTTCTTGAATTTGAAGAAATTGAATACAGCCATGAACTTTTTTGATGAATGTCTACTGCAGCCATGTGATAAAAAAATTGTTTGATTGTAGCATGCGTACGCTTTTATGTGCTTGTGATTTTGTGAGGTCAGAAAGACGGGGTGGGAAGTGTTTTTGAGGGAACTTCTTGCCATATGGCATTTTTTGTTTTGACAGGTTCAAGCTGCTACCGTTCTCGTTTGGTGTCCCGAGTACAGTTTCGTTTCTGCTCTTTGGCTGGAAAGGCTTTTATCAGCATAAGCTTGAAGCTGTGTTAATGTATAAAAGGTGCTGTCCTTGTTGACTGTGTATTGGCATCGACAAAGCACTTCAGACACTATGAAAACAGATTGCTCATGATATAGCAAAACGTTCAGTTGGGCGAGTTGGTAGATATTCATGATGTGAACAGCGCGAACTACAAGGGACAAGAATAAGAAGAGACACAGGACGAGCGCTGACTCGCAACTAAAAGGTTTATTCACTGAAACCTTCTTATATGAAGAAACAATCAAAGGGAAGAAACAACACAAAAAACTAAAAACCATGAAACGCAACATTCGTCAGGTGCTCCCGAGAAAATTCATCTCCCTATCACAAAGGAAAACAGATGGTTTGCTGACGCAATTCAGTTGATCCCCTGCGATGTGAAAAGCCTCGACAACATCTCGTGTCATCTGATCACTGTGGGTGTATAGTACACGTGTTTGATTGAATAATGCAGTGCATTTTTTCTTTTTCTTTTTCATGACTTTACATTCTAGACAATGTTTGACCAAATGTTGATTGCGTCAGCAAACCATCTGTTTTCCTTTGCGATAGGGAGATGAATTTTCTCGGGAGCACCTGACGAATGTTGTGTTTCATGGTTTTTAGTTTTTTGTGTTGTTTCTTCCCTTTGATTGTTTCTTCATATGAGAAGGTTTCAGTGAATAAACCTTTTAGTTGCGAGTCAGCGCTCGTCCTGTGTCTCTTCTTATTCTTGTCCCTTGTAGTTCGCACTGTTCACATCATGGATGCTCATGATAGCCCAGCTGGGGACAGCTGATGGCATGTGCCATCTTCATTCTCTTAGTAGAATTGTGGAGTGAATTATGTTGTAACATCACCAATAAATATGGCTTGGTACTGTGGTCAGATCGTGCGCAGCATGGGTTAAAGGTGTTTTTCAGAGTTCAGGCATTAACATTTTACAGGGCTCACTAATGGAGCCTGCAGAACTATTTCACAAGTTCTTGCCCTGAATTTCTGTGCAGACGTTCCTGACGTTGTCCCTGACAGACATGGCCAGCAGAGTACAACTGTCTGGTACAGGAGATGCGGAGAGGCACATACTGAACATGGCAAGTTTGGCCCCGTTTTTATTTTGTTGCACTCTGTCAGGAGATACAGACCACGTGTCGTGCTCTTACGACATCTCTCCACTTGGCACATTTCGTTATTGAAGAGACACGAGTTGGCTTTACAGTTGGTTTTAGAGCATTTTGTGTTCTGTCTTCGTTTGATCGCACTGGGAATATGAAGTTGCACTTGATGTTTGAAGAGTCCGTATACACCTCTCGGTGTGCCCTAGTGAGAACATGTTCTTGGGCAGTTGTATTTATGTGTGTATTTTTCCTCCGTTGTCTGCGTAGATTGAGGACGAGGAGATCTTTGCAGCCATAAACCAAAAAGACGGCATGGTTGTGTTTGTGGACAACCCAGAGAAATACAACACACCAGTCATGTTCAAGAGGCTCGAAGAAGAGGTATGTTACTCGTATAGGGGCGATTGATCCACGGGAAGTTCTGACCCGTTCGGTTTATCGCAGCTATTTATTGCCTTTGACGTCATATTGAAGGATGATTTGTACTGGCTGTGATATTTCAACTGGTGTACATTTTCTTTTTATCCGAAAAGTTTTCTTTTTTTTTCTAAATTTTTTTTTTCTGGGTCATTGTGTTTACTTCATTCTTCTTTCTTTGGTGAACTGCTTTTTTTTTTTTTCACATCAAAATGCAGTTTTAGAACAGCGCATGCATGCTTACATATGCTAAACAGAAGCATTTTGTGGGATGTTGTGCTGTCCGTCGCATCCGCACTTTTAGTTCAGCATATGCAAACGGAGACGCAACGATAACTTAAGCCTGATGGCGCCATCTGGTTGTCAGAATGAGAACAATTTATTTCAACAAACTGATGCTCCTTTTTAGGCCTAAAATAAAAAATAGAGCAAATTTATCCCTCGTAAGCTTTTGTTATAGGCAAGATGAGACTAAGTGAAAGCCTGGTTCTCCATTTATAGCCACTGAGCGTTCTGAAAATTGCAGTAACTACGAATTCACTCCAAAGCGAGGGGTCCTGCTTCAGAGTGAGCCGCCATGTTGGAAACGCTATTTTATTGTACGCATGAGCCACTCACGCTAAATTTGGAAGATAGCATACGTAATGCGAGCGTACAGTTAGGCTTGATTTGAAATAGTGTTTGGCGCATGCACACCACGACGTGCAGTATTTTTTAGCGTGTGCCTGCATACTCTAAACTCTGTACTAAAACTGCCTAAGATATAGTGGTTTTTCTTCAGTGACTGCCTAGCATACTGACTTTTTTTTTGCCAGGCTGTGCACACTGTGGTATTTTCGTCGTACATTGCTTGGCCGGTTCGTTTTCTTGTATTGTCCCTGTTGCTCTACATCTGTTCTTGCCCAAGCAGCACAGTTAATCGGTCCAATATTGGAAACATATTGGAAAAAGGCCGGTCCAACAAAGGCCCAGAGTGAAACCATCTATTTGCAATATTGAGCCTTTTACAAGTGCCGCTTGGGTGGTTGTCGTATATTATTTGCCGCCCCAACAATTTGCGATAATTCTCCTGAACAGTTGGTGCAGCGATACCGCGTGCTCCGACAGCAAAGTTTAGGGAGCCCGTTCTTGAGGGTATAGTGGCGGGGCAGTGTTTTCGATGCAGACTCGCAAAAAGGGCAAAAGAATCAAGTGTTTAAATACCTTCACTTATGCCGTCTTGTTTCCCTCGTCCTGCCTGTGTCTTGACTTTCTCAGATGCGCAAGTTCATTCAGCTCAACGACAAGTTGAAACAGATGGATCAGGACATAGCCACAGACCCCAAGTATATTCAAAAGGTAGGCCGTGTCAACTCTCACGAGATCGCTATTCACCGGCATGTGAATGAGTTACATTAGATACGCCTGATGGGTAATATTCGGAAGGAACTGGCGTGCAATGTGCAGAGTTTTACTGTTAGTGAAAATGCCATAAGCAAGTAAATTTTCTGTCCTTGGCTGAGTAAGCTTTCACGGATACCGGAGATTCTTGTTAACCAACAGGAGAGGCTGGCTTTAACCCTTTGAGGGTCGAATTATTTTGAAGAAAACTTTCCCAGGTGGTCAAATTACTTTATTGCGGATCTTGAATCTACAAAATGTATATAATCGAGAATAAATAGTAAAAAAAAAAATTAGGAACAGTACTTTGGTGACAGCATCACTCACAACTGGAAAATGTTCAACAGAATAGAATAGCAATGGTGATAAGCAAGCTAAGAGCAGCACCAATAAAGATAGAAATCAACTTTCGCCGCCTCTGCAAAACAGTGCCCACAAAGAGAAAACACGTTTCGCGCGACTCCGTTGCGATCCCGCGGCGGAATCGAAACCGCGTAGGCACGTTGCCACAGAGGGCGAGAATACCTCGCGAGCAACGGTGATAAGCAAGCTAAGAGCAGCGCCAATAAAGATCAACTTCGGCAGCCCCTGCAAGATAGTGCTGACAAAAAGAAAACTCAAATTTTGCGCGACTCCGTTGCGATCACGCGGCGAAACCAAAACTACAAAAGGGGCGTTGCCGCAGTCTGTGCCGCCGCGCTAAAGCTAGACATAAGTTCTGCTTATCTCCGTAAGAAGGCAGCACAAAATTCAAGCACTTCCTGTAAGTCCTAATAGGTGGCAGCACCCCCCAGTGAGCACGCATTGTTCTTTTGGCGCAAAATTTCAAACGGAAGATCGAAACCGTACCCGTGCGGCAAAGACCTTGCAGGACAGAAAACCGCCGCCGTACATATACGGCAAAAACCTTCAAAGGGTTAAATACGACAGCTGAGCAGCAGGCCTCCTTCCTGCATTCAACTAAGTGACATATACAAGGCTTTTTGAACTAATCCTTCCTCAAATTAATTTTTAAAAAAAACAGCTTTTGAGTAAGGGCTTATTCCACACCAGACGTCCGAGACATTGCGCTCGACCATCTCCAATTTGAAAAAATTCAGGAAACTTATTGTTATGTGCATAATCTAAGCTTAAAATATTTTTGCTGAAAAAAATTTATTCGCGAGGTAAGCTTAGTTAAACATTTCAAAAAGCCATGAAACGAGGCACCACTCAATAATGGATAAAAAATTCAAATTTTTAGAAAACAGTTCACAAATTTTTAATGACATTTGTACAAATTCTGGCTTTCAGTATGATTCAGATCATGTATTTTCGGATGGCATACAAAATTTTCTTAGAATTGAAGTAAAATATAAAAATTATACTAGTTCGACATTTTTTACAATAAACATCAACTTCCTCTCAGAAATTCAGAAATGGTTAGTTTGGTTTGGTTTATGGGGTTTAACGTCCCGAAGCAACTCAGGCTATGAGGGACGCCGTAGTGAAGGTCTCCGGAAATTTCGACCAACTGGGGTTCTTTTACGTGCACTGACATCGCACAGTACACGGGCCTCTAGAATTTTGCCTTCATCGAAATTCAACCGCCGGGGCGGGGATCGAACCAGCGTCTTTCGGGTCAGCAGCCGAGCGCCGTTGCCACTGAGCCACCGCGGCGGGGGGAAATTCAGAAATGGTCATCTTGCATCGCTAGATGTCTATTATTTACAAGAAATGTTACAGCTGATGAAACTGAATGTGTCAGAGTGAAATAAAATGCTGAAGCTGAAGAAAACCACATTTTGAACCATAAACACCCGTTTATTTCACCCTGAAGTGGTCCAAGGAAAAATACAAGCGATGGCGGGATTCGTAGAGCAGTTTGTTGCCTTTCATTTCGGAAGTTTTGTTTAAAGTGAGAAAAAAAATTTTTGAAGTTGAGCTCTTGCATCGTAGATTGTATCAACGAAGACGCAAAGCTGGGTGTTAACTTAGACTAATGTTATTTGTTGGAAATTCCATGAAATTTGGGGCCTGACAGGGGATTAGTGCTGTTGCTTGGAATTCAGTGGGTTCTTCAGAGCAGTTTAGTGCCTTGCAAAAGGATTTTTGCCGGGCTAGTTGGTTCATTTCTGAAATAAAGATTTAACTGCGCGAAAGATTTAACTGCGCTTCTAAGTGTCGTGAATGTGTCTCCCTTGTGTCCTAACCCTTTAGCGCAGTTAAATCTTTATTTTAGTGCCTTCACCATCTCCCCTCATGTCCTCCAGATTCCTCAAGTTTCAGGCGCCAAAGAGCTGTGCTCTAAAATAAAAAATATGTTTATGAATTATGATAAGTATAACTTTTGAATGTGGCAGAGTGAACCAGTGGTGTGAACCAGGCAATACTCGCATGGAAGGCTTTGTCGCTCACATCAAGAGTTTGATTACCGAAAGTGATTTTGGGAAGGCCATTTAACATTATTAAAAACAGGTGGATTATGACGAAGACGAGTATTTTGAAGGTCGAGATGGAGGCAAGGGACAGCCTATACTGGCAAGGGAGTGTTTTGGGAGAGAGAATGGACGAGGTTTGGCATGGAATGGACGCAGTGTTAGGATAGGCCTTTGTAATGTAGTAGATGTTGCTTTCAGTGTCTTGTTTGCTGGAGTGTTAACGTGCCACTCTTAACTCATTATCGGCGATTTTCCACTGCAGTGTTCGGGACAGCAAGATGACGACCAGCCTGGCAGCTCGGTTGGCAGCAGCAAACTGCCAACGTTCTCCATGTGAATGCCTTGAAGTACTTTGCTACGTGCAGTTTGTTTGTTCCGCCGCTGCTCCAGTTTTTCATTTGGATGTTCTGCACAGCTGATATAATGATGAGTGTGTGTGTGCGCGCGCAGAGAGCCACATTGTTCAAGGAAAAGATTGGCATAAGCAAGCCTTTGGCCGATGCTTCCTCTTTTGAGCAAGAAATAAAAACTAAGGCTACAAATGTGACGTTTGTGGATTGTGTGTGTGTGTCGTCTGCATGCTTGCGTACGTTTCTTGACTGCTCATGATTGTGCCATTACTGAATGATTGCTGTTACATCCATCATCATCGTCGTCCTGACCAGGCCCAGTGCAGGACAAAGGCCTTCTCTCACATCTCTGTAAATAACCCTGTCCTGTGCCAGCCGTGGCCACCTTATCCCGGCAAACCTCTTAATCTCATCTACTCACCTAAGTAACTTCCTGCTGCCCCCATACTACGCTTGTCTCCTCTTGAAATCCACTCCGTTACCCTTAACGATCATCAGTTATCTTGCCTTCGCATTACATGCCCTGCCCAAGCCCATTTCTTCATGATTTCAACTACGATGTCATTGACTCGCATATTTTCCCTCAACCCGCTCTGCTGTGTCTCTTATTGTTATACCTATCATTTTCCTTTTTATAACTTGCTGCGTTATGCTTAAAGGTGCACTGAAGAGGATTCTGAACTTGTCTTTTTGCCGCGGGAACTCGATCTACACGTTCCTAGCATTCTTAGAAACTGCAACTTATTGCCCTGTATGGCCGATTTCCCAAATTGAATCGAATTAACGTCCGGCTCCCGCCCTTTTTTTTTTTAATTCTGCCTCGTACGATGGGCGGAGTCGACCAACGCGTGAAGTTCCTTTCAGCCAGCTCCGTGGAGGCTTTGTTTTCGCTTTATTTTGTTTTTTAGGTTTCCATGAATAAATAGTTTCATTCGCAGATAATATAGCCGCAAAATAAGCCCGCAGAAATAAAGATACGCGCGGACTATTTGCTACTACGGACTACTACGTATTACTCCGGCGATGGCAGAGCGGCAAGCCGCCACGGGACTGGGTGAATGGCACTCCACGCGTTGGTCGACTCCGCCCACCGTACGAGGCAGAATTAAAAAAAAAGGGCGGGAGCCGGCCGTTAATTCGATTTAATTTGGGAAATCGGCCATACAGGGCTATAAGTCGCAGTTTCTAAGAATGCTAGGAACGTGTAGATCGAGTTCCCACGGCAAAAAGACAAGTTCAGATTCCTCTTCAGTGCACCTTTAAGTTGAACTTGTTGCATTAGCCTCCTCTTTTCTGCCCCATAGGTGAATGCCAGCAAGATACAGCCCTTATATACTTTACTCTTGAAGGATACTTGAGTGTTTGAGCTAGGGTCAGGACTTGAGTGGGGTCCACTGAAACGTCCCTGGTTTGGTTTGGTTTGGTTTGTGGGGTTTAACGTCCCAAAGCGACTCAGGCTATGAGGGACGCTGTAGTGAAGGGCTCCGGAAACTTCAACTGCCCGGGGTTCTTTAACGTGCGCTGACATCGCACAGTACACGGGCCTCTAGCATTTTGCCTCTGTCGACATGCGACTTCCACGGCTGAGATTGAAGCTGCATCTTTCGGGTCGGCAGCTGAGTGCCATAACCACTGAGCCACCGTGACGGCCTGTGGTCCACCTTATGGCTAGTACAAGGGACTTTTGGTAAGTGCCCCATTCTTTACATCTTGAACTACAGGTGTTATGGCACAAACAGATTTCTCCTGAATATCACTCAAGCTGAAAAGCTGAATGTTTATTAGCTTTCCACGTAACACATGTGCAAACAAATGTGCATTTTAACTTGAAGCTTTCATTGTGTTCTGCTTAAAAATGTGGTCACCAGGTCCATCGCACTTTGTGTGCTCATTATCTCTTTACCATAGTTGGGTAACAGCGATCTGTTTCAGTACCACTTTCAGGCGACTTGTAGCGCTTCAGGTGGCACTTCCATCAACTACGCTGTACTTGGCATGCAGAAATGAATCCACCAGTCTCTCATTTCAGCATCAGAAGTGTGACAAAGGTGTCTTCCAGGTGTTGCAGAAGGGCTGGAATTTTTCACCTTTACTCGGTGGTTACCTTGCTTAGCCCAAAGGCACTGCCGTAGCGAGGTTAAAATGTTTAAAGAGAAATATTTGGTTTGATGATGCACACGTGTTTCCTTGAAAGGCGATTCCGTCTCCTAATGGTGCGAACAAAAGAACTAGCATACATATTGATTCTGGTGTGGTACTCTTAAATCTTGCAACAGGAATATCATTAACGGCTGAAATTGCCAATGTTGAAATGGTTAAGAAAATCATCACCTGCCCCGCCCCCTTAAAGAAAGGTAGCACATTCATGTTGCTAGTTTCACACTGACAGTTTTAAAGTAACTTCACAGTCCGAGATTGTATTGTATATAGTGCAAAAGCAACTCGGACCATCATGCGCCTAACACATGGTATAATTTCCATCCGTTCAGATGCCATTCATTATTTCTACCCAGATTAAATATTTTTAGGCCCAAATGTCTTATCCAGGCCTCAAGAAAGCCATTTCATTTTGCAGTAGAAAATGGTAATTAATTCTCCACGTGTGTAAACAATATTTCTTAACTGTCAAAAGAGTAAGACATTCTAATATTAAAACACCACAGTTTATGAAATCACCTTGGGAATCATGGAATCGTTTCCGTTTTGAAAATGTGCTATGCAAGAAATCTAGAAAAAAAGTAACATGGTTCCGGCAGTAAGGTGCAAAACCTGACAGCAAGAAAATGACATAAGGCATGCTGCCAAGATCGCTGTTCTGTGGAATATTTGTTGCTGCGTTCGCTAGTTGGCACAAAAATGCACCCCATTTGCAATGCGAAGGATGCTAAATTCGCCTTAAACAGAAAGATGGTGCTTCCTAAAACACGCTCCGAGAAAAAGCTTCGATTTCACAATGTAGTCTTGGTCAAGTCTTCAGGCCAAAGGTTTTTCGCTTCAGCCGCATAATGCAGCCATTGCGGCACTTATAAAAGACCGAAGGACCTTGAAATGCTAGCAGGTTTTTTTCTTGCGGTAGAGAAACTTCCTGCTTGACTTGAGTTTTGAATGATCCACTACACAGAGCATTCTAGGAACACTCATTTCGCTGCAGGCGAAAGCTGCGGCCTTAGGACTTTTGACGGGGAGTGTATGCACAGTTGTGTACAGTATGCCTTAAACTGTTCATATCTTTGATTTTGCATTAGACAGTGAACAGTTTGTGCATGGGTCAGGACCAGAGCGAGATGCATTCAAGTATCTATGTAGTTGTTAGGAGGAGTGTCTATGCTTGTAGGTACCAAAGAGCCTTGTGTGTGTTAAGTTTACACACAGCTGTGCACAGTTCCAGCTTCCATCTAGTTATTAAACTGTGTTGGGCTATACTGTTTCTTTCTTTGTTCCTGTGAAGCAGTGAAAGTAACTGTGCTAAAATAATGCATGCATCCACCCACAGATTTCATTTGGTACATCCACTTTCACTGCTTCAGCCAATAGGGGATATTCAAAATTCCGCAAGTGCGCTTTCCCGCATAACAATGTCCCAAACAAGATGGCTGACCATGCGTTTCCAGCTGAAACAAAGCAAGAAAGACTGGTTTTTTGTTTGATTCTTCCAAAATACGTTTCTTACATTCTATCCACACCTTTAGCACCTGTCCTGCAGCCCACGAAGTTCCTTTATAGTGAAGTCGGCCATCTTGTTTGGGCAACATAGTTATGTGGGAAAACGCACTTGCGGAATTTTGAATATTCCCTATTGGCACGCTCTACAAGCGATATCCTTGCTCGATAGTTCCAGAATGAATCCAACTTTATTCCTATCTAACTCTATTTTTGTACATTTACTAGATTATTGTCAGAACTGATGGCAGCTGGTTGATTTACCTAAACGTATTATAAGGAACACTGATGTCAGCCATGATCTTGAATGCAGCTGAATCAGTTGAAATTACATTAACAAGAATCTATTGAGTCCAATGTACTATTCTAAGAAAAAAGTAAGACCTCCCTGTCAGCACATGCCCAAAGATGCCGAATTAGTTTACGTACAGGTTCCCATAGTCTCACATAGGTCTGCTGTATTGCTCTCCCAAGCATCCAAGTAATGAGGGAAAGCCAAAAGCCACAACTCTTGCATGCAGGAGGCAGACTTGGTACAGCGGTTAGGGTTAGTGCAGGCTTAATCTACTCGTTTTTGGCTGCTGAACTTGCTAGTCAAAATAATGTTGTAGCCAGCGGCACAGCTAACTAGTAACACACCAACTGCACGAAGACCTATCTCAGTGAGTTAACAAACAAAATACTTGCCATGTGGATGTGTGGTGCCATCTGTACATTGTAAATGTCACACACATTTTCTTTTTAACAATTAGCGAACACTGGTCACAAAATTTGCTCGTTTTTGACAAGAAAATGTTTTGAATGTGAGCATGTGTGCGTGGACAAAACTAAATGCTGTAAAGCCAGAGAAGAGTAGGTGTACCACTGGACTATCAGCAGTATTTTAATGCTACACAAGGTTGGAGTTGGCTTCTCTGCAATGCATGGATGCTTTTTCAACCATGTGATCTTATTTGGCCAATACAGGCATGAGCGATGCAGGGAAAACACATGTGAAACTCTGGAGATCTATGCTGATGGGGGGGCCACCTGATGAAGCGCTCCTGGTGTTCTTGACGTGCCTTTGCCGCAGTGTTCCGGTCTCAACACCAAAAGTGGTTCGTCTGCAGGCAGGGGCCTCTAAGTTTAGTTCACAATAGTACCTGCACTCAATTGGTTTCAGGGTGCCAATGAATGCACTTAAAACCCACATCAGTTAAAAAAAATTTAATGACGACTATTTAGGATATGTGATACTCCTCTTCAAAGCGACGGAAGTCTTCATCTGTGAATGCCGTAGGTCTCTCATCATCCTCGATTGGTATGTCAGCATTTGAGCTGCGCATCATGGAATGCAAGCCAGCCTGAAAAATGGTGCAAAGGAATTGAGCACACTTTTGCACACTTTTTCGTGGATACTTGCTCGTCAAAAAATTACCACAGAAAGATCCGCATGCCATGTTTGGTTAGGTTTTGTGGGGTTCAACGTTCCAAGGCGACTCAAGCTATGAGCGGCACCAAAGTGAAGGGCTCCAGATAATTTCAACCACCTGGGATTCTTTAACGTGCACCGACATCGCACAGTACACGGGCCTCTAGCATTTTACCTCCATCAAAATTTGACTACCGCAGCCGGGAGCGAACCTCGCCTTTCGGGTCAGCAGCTGAGCACCATGGCGGCTTGTGCACGCTATGTGTCCTGTCCATTAGAAAGTTTGGCAAGTTGGTATGGCCCACCATGTGCCCTGCCCACATGTCCTCTCATGTCAATACCTCAGTTACAGGTAAATAAGTGACAAGAGCTCATGATCTAGGATTTTGTCTCACTAGGCAGCAGAAAAGCCTCTTCACATGTCTTGGGATCATGAGTCTAGCCACAGTGCACTGTGCAGTACTCGCTGTTCTTGGCAAGTGTCACTGCCATGACACAGATAACTATAGTATGTTTTCAATGATAGCTTTACAAAAAAAAAAAATCCAATTATGTTCTTGGCAAGTGTCACTGCCATGACACAGATAACTATAGCATGTTTTCAATAATAGCTTTACAAAAAAAAAATCCAATTATCATCATCATCAGTATGCACCACAGAAGCATGTGAACATAAAATCCTTTCATTGAGCAGTAAAAGTGAAGATCTTCAACACAATTCTTTTAGTTGGACATTATGAACAACATGGTGATGAACCTATTGGAGCAACGTTGTCTGATAACAAGTTGATAACAAATAACACGCACCTTCTAGCAGTGCTCCTTGTTCGCCAACATGGTGGCTGTAGTGACCTTGGTGCAAGCGATGTGTACAAGTTTAGGTCATCACCATCAGCCTGACTACACTCACTGCAGGGCAATCGCCTCCCCACCAGTGTCTCTCCGATTAACCCTGTCCTTTGCCAGCTATGGCCAGCGCATTCCCACAAACTTCTTGATCTCAACCACCCATCTAACTTTCTGCCCCCCCCCTTCTGCTATGCTTGCCTTATCTTGGAATCGATTATGTTAACCTTAAGGACCTGTGGTTATCTTGCCTTCGCATTACATGTCCTGCCCAAGCCCATTTCTTCCTCTTGATTTCGACTAGGATGTCATCAACCCGCATTTGTTTCCTCATCCACTCTCCTCGCTTCCAGCCTCTAACGTTACACCTACCATTTTTCTTTCCATAGCTTGCTGCGTTGTCCTCAACTTAAGCTGAACCCTGTTCGTTAGCCGCCACGTTTCTGCCCCTCTTTATGAATCGCTCCACAGACGTGCGTGATTTGAAGAAAATAGCACCAGAGCATGCAAACCACGAAAAGACAAGGACCAGACACAAAGCGCTAACTCACAACTGATTTTATTGAAACCAGGCAGCGCCTTTATATGGCTAAGTTTCACTGAAAAAGAGGGAGGAGGGCAGGAAAGGTAAAGATATCAAAGCGACCATCACAGCGAGCACACATGAGCAAGCGGTAACAAAAACAAAAAACGTTAACAAAGATTATTTAAGGTTGTTTTTGTTTTGGTTACCGCTTGCTCATGTGTGCTCGCTGTGATGGTCGCTTTGATATCTTTACCTTTCCTGCCCTCCTCCCTCTTTTTCAGTGAAACTTAGCCATATAAAGGCGCTGCCTGGTTTCAATAAAATTAGTTGTGAGTTAGCGCTTTGTGTCTCGTCCTTGTCTTTTCGTGGTTTGCATGCTCTGGTGCTATTTTCTTCAAATCAAGTATGCACCAACTCGCCCAAGAAGAAGTGTTAATGAAGACGTGCGTGAGCAGGCAGCGGTCAAAAAAAAAAAAAGGAAACTTGCATCATGACACATACCTTATTAATTGCCCTACTACAGGTTTGTGACAGCTTCTGAAGGGCCTTAACATTGTCTTCCATGTAGTCTGCCTCCTGTTCCCGCTTAAGCTCCTCTGCACAAAAAAAAAAAAAAAAGGCACATGGAATTAAGTGGCACAAGCAAAATGCACTACAGACAACATCCACATTTTTACTACTTTTTTATGTATCTGCGCCTTTACAGCACACAATAAAAATAAAAGAAACGAGCACTTAAAAGCCGGCAAAGAAAATGACGGCACTCATGCTGGTCGACAACCAACTCTCTTCGCCAGCCGTGAGACTTGAAACAAAACTAAAAACGAATTAATCAGATTACCTATAATTGCCCGGGTGCGCTTCTCTTCATTGGGTAACGCCTTTTTGCGCATTGTACTCTTGTGCTTCAAAGGCTGGTTCTTCGTTTTGTGAAGATTCGAAGCTTGCTGTGCACGTCGGTCTCTGCATTTCTTCTTTGACTTTTGATTCTCGCGAACTGCATTAAAAAAAAAATGGTGTCAGCACAACACACAGTAAAGCAACAACAAAACTGGACGACACAATCGCTTACATAAGACGCAAGGCACTTAACACACGGGTGAAAACAACTGAAGTAACAGTACACAATTCACGTGTACTGTGCCTTTACCAGCAGTGCCTTTACACGGCTAGCTGCCGTTGCCTGCACTACCTCACGAGTTTTATCTTAATATTCCTGAGTACATTAATTATAATTCGACCTACCTTCTTCCAAGTCATTGAATAAGTTGAGAGCTCTCCGCACCAACGAGGCTGACATCTTTGACAACCAACAGCGAAAGGATT
Source organism: Amblyomma mixtum (assembly GCF_055824585.1). Classification (NCBI taxonomy): domain Eukaryota; kingdom Metazoa; phylum Arthropoda; class Arachnida; order Ixodida; family Ixodidae; genus Amblyomma; species Amblyomma mixtum. Next base: position 158,457,718 of record NC_143015.1, on the reverse strand, counting down.
GGATTGGCAGAGAGACGGGATTGACATGGATTGACATAATCACTATTACAGTGGCTATCACTATCACCAAAACTAGCCAAGGAAATGAATAAGCTGTCTTTATTAAAAAAAAAACGTATTTTAAATCTTAATGTTTCGACCCCAGTTCTTTTTAAAATTTTTAAGCTAATAAAAGTTGTGTTCTACTAAACACAAATGATAAAATTTAAGTCATCCAAGTCAAGCCAAGCTGTTCTGTTGGCGCATTTGTTTAGTTTCTTCCGGGCACTATTTTTGGTTGCTTTGCATTTGCGCCAAGGTGCGCCGCGAAAGCGTGTTTGGACGCGGCGGTGTATTTTAGATTTCTCGCCCAACTTCGTCGGCCTCCCGACTTGCGTTTGACTTTCTTACCGTTTGTGCGCAACTTGACGCATCTGGTGTCTTGTTAACAGCGCCGAGCACGTTTCATAAGTCGGACTTTTTTCGCCCTTCTCGACCTCTTGAGTTCGACTCAAAACTTCGAAGCGCAGAGTCCATCATGAGTGCTGGTGGAGAGAGCAAGAAACGCAAGAAGAACTATTACAAGAGCTTCAACAAGAAACGCCGAGTGGGCACTCTGGAACCCGAAATGACTGGTTTTCTCGTCACCTTCGAGAGGAGCGAGTACCAGGCCGTTCAGGACTGCTACGAGCTGCTCAACGAGTACGCCGACAAAATCTGGGGACCTGAAGTTCGTGCTCATAATTCCACTTGATTCGTCGCGCAACCTCTTTTTAATTGCTTACTGAGCCCCTTCGTAACCGACCGTTAAGTTTAACCCAAGTTTCGATTAGGTCTTTGCCGCGGATTGCGCTCAAACCCATTTAAGCGCTAATTTCCAGCTTTCTTTGGTAACTGTTTGTCACCTCTGTGTGCGGGAGTAAAATGGGTACGGTCTAATATGCAAAATACGGCTTGCGCCCGTAGAGTGTAGCTTTAAAAAACTAAAAAAAAAGTGCTTGAACAGTAGCTGACAGACACATGTGGCATACAGCTGCAGTGTGACATCGTTTTTCACAAACTCTTGAAGCGGACCACCTTCCTGGCCTAAAGCTGTAGGCTTTTCTCATTTTTGCGTACACATAAAAATGAGAAAAGTAGCGCAGCTCAGGGTTTGGATGCCTTGGATGTAATAAATGAAACATAGGAGCTGCAGTTTAGTGACGAAACTGTCTGACAATTTAAGACGCAATTTGACACCATCTGTATACATACAGATTCACTCAACGAGCAGCTAGTGGTCACTTATAATTTTTCAGTTAATGGTTTCAGTGTATGAAAACGAAAGCGAGCTGATTTATTTGTAGATTTATTTTGCTCTTTTTATCGTCATGTGTTTGCATTGGTGTTGTATGTTGAGTTCTGCTTCTTTTCGCCTTCAAGAAACCGGAAGAAACAGACAGCAAGCAGTCCATTGAAGATGACTTAGCTGCAGAATTGAACGAGCTCAAGGAATCCAAAGACAAAGTTCGTCGCTTCCAAAAGTTGAAGACTGATGTGGCTGGAAACTTCTTCGTATCAACAACGGTGAGAAAACAGCTTGATGTGGTAATGCAAAAATAAAACAAGTAACTTGACTGAGAGGGCAGGCTGTTTTAACTGTAAAACCCCGATGCTTAGGGACTTTCAAAGTGCTGCAGAAGTACTGCATGAAATAAAAACGTGACAATTGAAAAAGAAACAAAAAAATTACCGACGATTACGTTACTTCCTAATGCGAAATTTGAGCGCAGCAAATAAGCTGTTTCACCTTTTCGACAGATTGAGGCAAAGAAATCGAGCAACACATGTATGCGCTATCACAGAATTTTTTTTTTATTTTTCACACGTATTCGCAATTTCGGCTCGGGCGGTGCACATATACAGATCCGCCGCCACCGATCTGGCTCTCTGATTGCCACCGCACAGGGGTTGCATTGGAGGAGGAGCGAAGAAAGGAATTAAGTTCGAGCCGGCGCTTTGACAACCGGAGACTCGCAGGAAGAGGGGGGAGGGGGGCGACGTGTACACCCAGCGGCAAATGAGATGGGGGCAGAAGCGCGCGCAGCAAGCGGACAACACGATAAAGGGAGGAGGGAAGAGATAGCAGCGACTGACTGATGCCGCTGACGCCGATAGCGCTGGGGGGATGAAAGGGGGGGCGGAGCTGGTTACGAGGCCGACGCCGACGACGACGCGAAACCCAGGAACGGACGCCAAAGAGCTGCGCTCTAAAATGTTTTAGACTTGGGCCCAGAACATGTGCTGAAAGCTAGTTCTGACAAACCAGGCAAGACGCACCAGATATATTGTTGTACGGCAAAATTTCACGAGGTCGTATTATCCCTTGGTGCGCCTTTTCATTGGTACGGCAGTTAGTTGTGCTCAGAGGGGCTGCATCTAGCCTATGAAAGCATTGTTGTATTAGAAATAAGTTAGTTGAAATAATGATATCCTAATAGAATTTAGGAAGAAAGAAATGGACTTGGTCAGAGGAAAGGGAAATGAAGTCGGCAGCAGCTGAAGGATATGCAAAGAGTTGGTACTGGGAAGTTTGCTGTGATCGGGTGACCATAGGTAGCACAGGACATGGTTAACTGGAGAGGAATGGGAGAAGGCTTTGTCCAGAAGTAGATTTAGTGTGATTGATAAACTGGGCATGTCCTAGTGAAGCTTCCCATACTTTTAAGCACACCGTTTTCTTGCTGCAACCTTTGCTACAGGGATTGTGAGGAGGTAGATGATCCGCTAGTGTTCTCCCGGAATGAACGCAGGTGGACGACCCTGGCCGACTGTTGACGGCGATCTTTGAGGACCTGAAAACAAAGCAAGAACAGCGGAGCCGATATATCCAGCGTGTGTTGCCCGTGCAAACAACGTGTAAGGCGCATATCGACACCATGAAGAAAACAGTGGAAACGGTGCTTGCCTCCTATGACGACTCTGCCACACCTGAGCTCACCTACTTGGTCGCTGGGAAGATTCGCCACAACACCAGCCTCAAGCACAACTCCATGCTCCAGGAGATAGTGCAGGTCAGTCTTCCTTAGCAGTTCACCTCACTTGGCAATGCTCTTGCATTTAAAGGGACAGTGAGGAGAGCTCTATTGATATTTTTTTTGCGGCAAAATCCGATTGTTCGGAATTTCATGGCTTTGTTGCCACTTGGCCGGCAGCGAAAGATGCATTTATTTCTAAGAAACTTGGATTCGAAGTTGAAAAAGTTTTTCCCGCCGCTCTGATTCAAACTTGGGATTCTCTTATGACGACACAGGACTAAGTGATGTGAAATATGACGTACACATGACATAACGCAGACTCCGTGATTTCTGGCGGCCAGCAGTGTGGCCTGGCAGCAACCGAAAAGAAAGCTACCACCGGCCGCACGTTGAAGGCATCTATCGGCTATTGCGGCCGTCGCTACCGTCACTTCGTTTACCTTTGCACCAGCGTTTTGCAAGCATTACGACAGATCCCGTTCTCGAAGTCGTCAACAAGGGTACCTTGTTACCGTAAGCGGAATACCTGGAGCCCGCCTACCCCCGATGAGCAGGCGCTGATTGGTCCCGATGCTGCAGGCGCGCGCGTAGCTGCCGGATACGTGGCGCCATCTGGCGACGACAAGGAGATTTGCGCATGCATTGGCTGCGCCTCATTGATTCGTGACTTCTCGTGTACTAGTGTTTATAGAACTATTGTTTCTAGCAACACTGTTTTGTCCTATGACGTCATCATGCTTGTGCTTGCGAGTTTGGCCTGTGGCGGCGATACCTGTATTTTGGTTCTTGCTCTTTTCTACGTTACAAGAGCTTTGTTGTCAGTATGAGTGGTGTTTTTGTAATCAGGAGCTGGTATTCTGTCAATGCAAGCCAACTTCAATTTCTCCTCAGTGTCCCTTTAAAGGATGTCAAAATTAGTTATATTATACTGAAAACTAGAGTGCATAATCTCCAGGTCACATTTGCTATGTTTCGTGCACATTTAGAGGCATTGTTCTCAACAAAAGCGCCTCGAATGATGCTATTCATTCCTTCCGTTTGTTTGGCAAACAAGTTTAAAGTTGTGTTTGGCACATGATGGCCTCACGTGCTTATGTGCCAGAAAACCCAACATAGTTGCTCAAATTTTAGGGGAAACCCCCAAGGTGGAGTGGATTTGTAATAATCGAGTAATTACTCACTGACATCCACCCAAGCGCAGCCCACTTCATAGAGTTTCTTACTATTACCTAGAGGGAAAGCTGGCAGCCCGTCTATGGGAGTTTGCATGGCGACCCCTCGAGAGCACTTCAGCCACCATGGGCGCTCAAAGCATCATGGGGCGGTGAGCTACTTGTTGCGGAACTGCAACTTTTGGCCAAAAAATAATAGAAAAATAAAGCTGTTTGATAACTACAAACGTCCTAACATTTAATATCTGGTCTAATGATTGCAACAAACGAGCAGAAAAGCATTTAAGTGCAAAGTTTGCCCAAAATAAGAGACGACTCGCTCTCCTATTGGCCAAGTAAAGAACACTATAAAAACTAATATTTCGTAATTAACAGGCGCATTTTTAAAAGTAAATATGTTTTCAAAAAAAATTTTGTTGCTTAAACACTATAAGAGGTTTTTAATGGCATTTCAGAAAAGTGAAACCTTTTATTGGCGTCGTGTGTCGTCGCGTTTTCACTACTATGGGTTTTGCACACTGCGTTCGCGCGAAAGTCGTCTGCGCACACACGAACAGTGTTTTCGGAATGAAACGTCTCAGTAGTGCCACTCCGTGTTCCCGAAAAACTACGACTGTTCCGCAACAAGTAGCTCACCGCCCCATGATGCTTTGGGCGTCCATGGTGGCTGAAGTGCAGCGCCGCCAGCTTTCCCTCTAGGTAATAGTAAGAAACTCTATGGCCCACTTAGCTCAGTTGGTGGAGCGACTGCTCCAGTGAAGCGATGGTCCTGGGTTCGAATCACGGACCAGGACGAATTTTTCTTTAACTGCAAAGTTTCTGAGAAAGCTGTATAGCTTTCCTTTGTAGCCGTATGGCTGCACTTGGGTGGATGTCAATGAGTAATTACTCCATTATTACAAAACCAAACTTAACACAACACACTACTCATTTATGCCATGCTTTGAGTGTTGCTTATGTAAACATAAGAACAATATTTTTGGCGGTGAATTTGGAGCTGTGAAAGCAGGTCAGAGAAAATACAGATCCAAAGACCATTGCTCTACTCGTGCTTGCTGTGAACCATGCTTGCACTTTATATAGTTACATGTGTACACGTCACCAGTAAATTTCAGCCCTGTTACAGCAAGATTAGAGGGTAATGATAGTTATTTTGCTATGAATGCTGTTTCATTGGATCCATATGGTATGCCAACCACGAAGCTTTCAAGAGGACTTCTAGTAAAGCAAGTCCTTTGGTGTAGTCAAGGTGTCGAGTGTTCATTGCAGTGTACTCTCAGTATTTTGACGGTACTGAAACAACAGGAGATATTTTTTGCTTCCCCCTTTATGTACCGTGATTTCCTGTATGCAGTCTGCGCTTGGTGCTTGATTCACATGTTCTTGGGTAAAAAAAATTTTACTGGATCATCTGCACCCAGTACATAGCCTGGAGGATCCAGGTTTGCAACTTGCACATAAAAATGTACAAGCACTTTCAGTGCAAGTACCATAAAACAGTGGTGGAACTGCTGCGCCAATTGCGCCAAACTGCGCCAAATGGGAAATCCTGCTACATGCTGCTACAAAATCGGTTTTTTGCCTACTTTTGCGCCACGCCTGCGCCGAAATATCTCTGAATAACTCCAATAACTCTGCCGAGAACGAAACCGAAACTCATTTCCGTGAAACCAAAACTGATGTCTGCCGGCAACACTTCCAGCAACGCATCTGCCGGCAGCCACATCGCCATCGCTGCTTTGCAACCGAAGGTGAACAAAGGGACCACTGTCAGCGCACTGCCTGTGTGGATGGACACTTCATGTCTTCGATGTCTTTGTCAAAGCTGAAAGGCACCAAAACTTATGACTAACTTATATCGGGCAGAAAATCCAGCTGCCATTCCTATGACACAAGGATTAATCAGAGCGGTGAAAGGATCGCGGAAGCGTAAGCTGCAACGGTCGGAGGCGGATGCAGGAGAAGAGACCCGTGCAAAACAAGCGAAACAAGACTGTGATGTGTACAGGACAAAGACACCCAGAAAAGAGGTCAGAATGAAGAGAAGGTACAAGAAGAGATCAGACTGGCCAGGAATATGATCACCAATGAAGAGAAGGTACAAGAAGAGATCAGACTGGCCAGGAATATGATCACCAATGCTGAGCTGCTTTTCACAAAAAGGTGTCAAGTCTAAACATTTTGCAGACGTTGAGAGTGGACAAGCCCTTCTGAAGAATGGACAGGAAAAGCTCGCAGCGGCACTGTCTAAGCTGGAGTGATCAAGAAAAGGGAAGAAATAGTACCTGAAAGTTTGTTTTAAGAACGGTATCATTTTTTATAGTTTTGTTGAGCATCTCGTTATGTCGCTCTTCTGAATAAAAACGACAGTGTATTTAGGAGAACCTCCTGTTTTGCTTATTTTCGGCTCTTTTTAAGGAACCAAGCACTTTAAACTGCATTTGGGATTGAAGCTTGCTCTTGCACGGCTGCGGTTGCTAAAAACGTCTGAGCAAATGCCTGTTCCAGAAATACAACAAAGCTTCTTTATTTAAAATAACTGTTTTTTGGCATGAAATTTTGGTACGAAGCTTTTTTTTTGTGCTACAAAAGCTCGAATTCTGCTACAAAATGCCATTTTTCCTGCTACAAAACTTAAAATTGCTGCTACAAACTGCGATTTCTTCTGCTACAAAAGCTGCTACAAGAAGCCAGTTGCCAGTTCCACCACTGATAAAACCTCATAATAGGATAAATGTTCGAAAGTTCATGTCCTTCATGCCCTGTCCAGCGATATTGAAAAAAAAAAAAAAATACTGGCAGTCCTTGCCTATACGTAGTCTTCAAAGCACAAAATTTCGGCTTTTGAACATGGATAGGCCATGGACTGTATACCGAAAAATTATAATAATACAGTCAAGTCCACTTATAACAATACCGGTTATAACAATATATTGGATATAACAATGGTCAGTCATGGCACCATCAGCTTTACCATGTGTTCTATGGTAAAATAAAGTGCTTATAGCAATGCTGTCAAGGCACATTATTGGTTATAACAATTAAATCTGGTACTTGAGTGTCAACCATTATAGAAAAAAAAACAATGAAATGCTACAACCACACCAGCAAAACCATGCTTACAACACAAAAGCGCTCGCATGTGGGGCCGACCAATGGACTAAGCCAGCGCAGCGATGCCACGAAAGCAAAAGAACCTGTGAATGCGTTCCCCTGAGCAAAAGGCCCATTGGTTTGGTTTATTGGGGTTTAACAAGTCCCAAAGCAACTTGGGCTATGAGGAACGCCGTAGTGAAGGGCTCCGGAAATTTCGACCACCTGGGGTTCTTTAATGTGCACTAACATCGCACAGCACACGGGCCTCGAGTACTTCGCCTTCATCGAAATTCAACCGCCGCGGCCAGGATCGAACCCGCGCCGTAACCACCTCGCCACCGCGGCGAGGCAAAAAAAAAAAAAAGGCCCATGCAAAGAAAGTAGGGAGCATGATAGGGAGCCTTGGCGGAGCAGTATTTCTGAGGGGTGCGTTGCTCGCAGAAAAAAATGTGCAGACGAGTTTTTCTTTGTTTTTACACCGAGCTATGGCTGGCGCCGGCAGCGCATACGTTGTCCCATCTTCCGCTGTTCTTTGCTAACTTCCCCACGGTCCCCGCTTCACAAATTTCCCGTGTCCCAGGGGCAGGAATCATTTCGTCAGGCGAGCTGCTGCATTGCTACATTGGCTACGCGCGCCATGCGTACCCCCAATCAGTCGGTGCAGTGCGCGTACGTGCAGCCAGCGCGGTTTTTATCTTGTCAGCTGGCACCGCACCCTTAGTTCTGCATGCTTCTTGGATTTCCCGTAAGAATCACTTCCGGAAAGCTGGCTTGATTCCTGTGACGTGGAGGTGTGCGAAGCTCCCAGTGGTGCAGTGATGGCGGTGCTTTGGTCATCGGTGAACATTGTTCCGGTTCCGTGAAGTTCGAATTAACGAGCTTTTACAGGTATTAGAACAATCAAACCCCTCCGGGTATTTACTGTCAATAAATGCTCTGAAGTTTGTAACCTTTTCTTTTTTTCAGCACAACCCTGTTATAACAATTATTGGTTATAACAATGGTATTTCCATGGCACTTGAATATTGTTATAAGTGGGCTTGACTGTACTCCAAAAAAAACACTTTTTTTTCGAAAATGGTATCAAAAGGATCGTTTAGTATCCGTGCTTCCATCTGTTGGCAAGCCAAAAACATGCTTTTTTAAAGTCCTACTTGCCTTAAAACTGGACACAGAGCGCCGGAGTACACTACAAGCTAGACTAGATGGTTCACTAGGTGGTCCATCATCATCATCATTACCACCATCGTCATCATCAGCCTGACTACACCCACTGCAGGGCAAATGCCTCTCCCATGTCTCTCTAATTAACCCTGTCCTTTGCCAGCAGCAGCCATCGTATCCCCATAAACTTCTTAATCTCATCCACCCACCTAACTTTCTGGCGGCCCCTGCTACGCTTGCCTTCTCTTGGAAACCACTTCGTTACCCTTAAGGAGCAGCAGTTGTCTTGCCTTCACATTACTATTTATTTATTTATTTTATTTATTTTCACAATACTGCAGACCCTCATTTGGGTCCAGGCAGGGAGGGCAGAAAAACAAATTCACACAACAGTGTAGCACATATACAATCTAAAATAGCTCACAAAGTGCGTTGTCAAAATCAACAGCCGATATCACTTGTAGAGGCAGGGCGTTCCATTCGTCAATAGTTTTCGGGAAAAAAGAAAATTTAAAAGCGTTAGTATGCGCGAAGTATGGTGCTAAAGTGTGATTATGATGACGTCGAGTTCTACGCACTTCAGAAAACTGCACATAGGGGGCTGGAGAGATGCCTAGTTTTCCGTGGATTAGTTGGTGAAGGAAAGATAGACGGGCTATCTTGCGTCTGACGTGAAGAGGTTTAATATTATTTGCTGCCATTAACGAGGATGGGGAATCAGTTCTGTTGTACTTATTAAATATAAAACGTACTGCGCACCTCTGTATTTTTTCTAATTCCCTTATGTCTTTTTTTTCATGTGGGTCCCAAACGATGGCGGCATATTCGAGGCTGTCATTAACCCGCGTTTGTTCTCTCACCCACTCCGCCTGCTTCCAGTTAACAAATGGTGATCATCATCTATATGCAAATTTTTGCTGCAGGCGGTGAAGGCGGCCAGGCCTCGGTGGACAGGGGAACTGCGCAAGCCTGACCTCGTGCTCATGCTGGACGTACTGCACAATGTGTGCTGCATCTCATTGATGCCTCGCTACCTGGAGTTCAGAAAGTACAACTTGCTCGAAGTGACAAAGCCCCAGCAAAACCCAGAGGTGCCAAAGGAATCCAATCCGGCAACTGACGTTCCAAAGGACGCCGTCGAAGATAAGGACACAAAACTTAAAGGGGAAGATAATGCACCTTGTGAGGAGCATGAGGAGTCGTCAGGGGATAAGGATGGTACTGGAGATGTTTCCAGAAGCGCCGCCGCGGAGACCACAGACAAACCAGACGATGACAAGCCTCCGTCAAACGAAGACAGTGCCGAACTCTCAACGGATGCATTAAAAGGTGGTGACGTGGATTCAGACAAGCCTGCCGAGCCATGTGGAGATTGAACCCTTTCTCAACAGTTGTTGGAAGCTGGCTGTCTCTTGTGGCCAAAGATTGCAGGATTCACCAAGTCGAAGAATGTGGCATTAAGTGTCCGAAATTATATCATTGACATGGGCAAAAGTCTTGTCAGATATTTTTGTTGGCTCTTAAATATGACACTTGCGTACTTTCAGTAGTGTTTTCCTCATGTTTCATCACTATATTATTGTGACTGTTGTCACTGTTGGTTTTGTCATTCTGGCTGCAAGGTATCAGTCATGTGCTGGAAATTAAACATTTGTTCATTGAGAGCTGGCCACTGTTCTTTTGAAAGTATATGAATTGTTAGCTTGTATTCTTATGCACAGTTGTAACTCTACACTATGAGTTGACAGTACGACCATGGAATCGCCCCTCTGCTTCGACGCCGATATCAGCCACCCATCTTCCTTCAGGGTGCATAATATACACCGATGCATCACACACAGCAGTGCAGGGAATTGCTGCAGTTTACAGTCCCTCCCATCCTCATCTCAACTCCCGCGCTACATATAGCGTGGATACTTGCTCCCCCCTTGCCTTGGAGCTTCAGGCGATACACAATGCCATTGCTTCCCTTCCACTCGTACCCACTTTCGATATTGTTCACATTTACACCGACTCCCTTGCCGCCCTTAAGCAGCTTAAGGCTGTCCGGCGCACATTCCAAGTTACACAATCCATTCACCAACTTTGCACAAAATACCCCTGTCCTGTGCGTATACATTGGATTCGCGGGCATGCCCAGGATCTGCATAATATTCATGTGGATGCAATGACACACCTTGACACATCCGATATCCCGCCACCTTCCCCTCTTCCCTCAGATCCGTTCCTGTCCCATGTTTCTGAGAAACAGGCTTTGCGTCAGCAAACACGTGCTCTAATTCCTCCGTGTTCGTACCCTCTCCCCCGGAGTCTCACTCGGGAGGAGGAGGTATCTCTGTGCCGGATCCGGGGAGGAGCGGCTCTGACTCCTTCTGTGCGTCATCGGTGGCGGGACAAACGTTACAAAGTGACTGACGAGTGTCCCCATTGTGGTGCTGCGCCCGACCAGTGTGACGAAAAACACTTGCTGTGGACTTGCCCGGCTACAGCTTCCGTGAGACGACGTTTCCTAAGAAAGGTTGGCCTGCGATGGGACGTTGCAGACGGCTATCGCAAGTGGACTCAAGATAATCGCTTTATCGCGAACTTTTGTCGCTTTTTAAGCGAGGCTTGTTTGCACTCCTTTTTATAACTTTCTTTCCTTTTTCATCCCAATCAACCAGTGTACATTCATCGGACGTCCGAAGTATGTCCTTTAGTGGATATACGGATATCCGTGGGAGATCCGCCGACGTCCAACGGCTCTCGCACGGACCTCCGACGGAGGTACAAATATAATTATTTAGACTGCTGACAGATATCCATCTCGGATATCCGCCGGCGGATCTTATGAGGATATTTGCAGGTAATGCCTTCTTCACCATTATGAGGCAAGTCAGTACTACACCACCAATCAGTGCACTTCGCAGGGCCACTGGGCTTATTAAAAGCCAGCAGAGTGTCTGAAATTGGACGTACACCTTGCTGGCATGAATCTGTAAAGCAATCAACCAAAATGGCAAAGCATATCAAAGTCGGGATGATTTTATTATGACAAATGCTGTCTTCAGTCTTCACAAGGAATTCTTCAAGCTGGCCATAGATACAATTAACGCAGCAGGAAGGATACTGTACAGACCATGATGAATTTGTAGCCAAGCCAGGGACGTCTTCTGCAGAAAACAGTAAACACTAAGTTCAGAATATGCCATTAGAGCAAACAAATTTGACAGACACCATTCAGTTGTATGCAGTAACTCCACTGTGCCAAGTAAATTAGTCACCTGTAGCTCCGAAAGCATGTTTACATCTTGAAAAACTAATAAGTTGTAAGCAACAGAATTGAGAATATTTCTTGCAATACGAAATATTTTGCTGTTCCAAAAAACTGCAAAAACAAATGCCCCACTGCAGATCTTAGTGAAGCAGCGCAACGGCACAAGGCCAAGGGAAGAAGAGGACAAACACAGCGCTGAACTGACAACAAATGTTTATTCCGGATGCTAACAGCATATATATACTCTTTTGCACCTTAGAAAAACCAAAGAAACAGAGAGCAGCAGAAAGTATCAATCCCAGTCATTATGCGCATGCAGCTGTATCGCGTGTACATCGATCATTTGCAATCAGGAAGTTGTGCTCTTTCACCGAGATGGCAACGGAAGGAGTGCTGATACAATTCGCACCCAGCTTCATGATCTCAGATGCCTCAATAATCTCTCGTGTAAGCTTATCCTTGTGTTTGGTAACAACTTGGCTGTTTTTGAATTCTGGGTAACATGAACAGTCACGACAGTGAATACCTATGTGGCGGGCCGCGTTCTTGACATTGCGTGCTCTTTAAGTCTTTCATTTAGACACCGGCCAGTTTGGCCGATGTATGACCCACCACACTTCAACGGGACTGAGTACACCACGTTGTCTTGGCATGGCACGTACTTCATCCTGTGGTTTTTCTTGCAATTATGACCAGATTCCGATCTTTTATCCGGGCGATTAACTCTCGCACACAAGCCACTCAGTCTGACAGGAGCCGAAAAAACAACATCTACTCCAGCCTTTTTGCCTATTCTCTTCAAATTGTGGGACACAACATGAACATAAGGTATTACTGCCAGATTTTTTGGTTTGGAATGGGGGACAGCTTTGCCCTCCTTCGGAATCTGGTCATAATTGCAAGAAAAACCACAGGATGAAGTACGTGCCATGCCAAGACAACGTGGTGTACTCAGTCCCGTTGAAGTGTGGTGGGTCATACATCGGCCAAACTGGCCGGTGTCTAAATGAAAGACTTAAAGAGCACGCAAACAATGTCAAGAACGCGGCCCGCCACATAGGTATTCACTGTCGTGACTGTTCATGTTACCCAGAATTCAAAAACAGCCATGTTGTTACCAAACACAAGGATAAGCTTACACGAGAGATTATTGAGGCATCTGAGATCATGAAGCTGGGTGCGAATTGTATCAGCACTCCTTCCGTTGCCATCTCGGTGAAAGAGCACAACTTCCTGATTTCAAATGATCGATGTACACGCGATACAGCTGCATGCGCATAATGACTGGGATTGATACTTTCTGCTGCTCTCTGTTTCTTTGGTTTTTCTAAGGTGCAAAAGAGTATATATATGCTGATTGCATCCGGAATAAACATTTGTTGTCAGTTCAGCGCTGTGTTTGTCCTCTTCTTCCCTTGGCCTTGTGCCGTTGCGCTGCTTCACTAAGATATGCCAGACCAACTCGCCCACCAGTTCATGTTGTACAAATTCCCACTGCAGAGCTTTGTACCAGTTCATGAAAAATGCGTTTACATTGCAAGACACCACAGCTACTCCCACAGGCAGTCACTTCCATACTGATGGTCAAAAAAATTAAAGTGTAAGAGTAGGGATCCTTACCACACCGTTGCAAGCTAGCTAATGACTAGACTGTGCACAAGGTACACTCATAGAGAAAAGTTTGCTGGATGCCGATTTTCCGAAAATATTTATTTTTGCATTGCCTCACCAGGCAGTCAGCTGAAATTTGTTCAATAAGATTGAGTACCCATGTCCCCTGATGATTCCAGGCTTTTGATTAAATTGCTCTGGCTAACAGCACAGAGAACATATTTTACAAAGAACTCTCATCCCACAAATTTTTATCCATTACTGTACAAGTACACTGCAGTATAGCTAGATACCCTCCGCTGCCCAGAGCAAACAGAAGGAAAGTATCCATTATGTGACAGGGTCAGACTTGCACTGTAGTTCAAACTTACCTGAAGGTTGCTGCTGTACGCTGCAGGTACTATATAGCTGCTAGCTTAGGTCAGTCACGTCCACACTGTATGGACAAAAAAATAAAAGTATGAGAGAGCAACTTATACCACATGTTGTCAACGATGCAGCAAAACACAATCTCTGTCGAAACTACAATGCCCACAGGGTTCACTGATGAATCACGCATCAGGGCACTGACAGCATATTTGATGATCCACAGCTGCACAGGAGTAAGGAAGAGAGGTCTGGTCACAATCCAGGAACATGTGGCTCTAGGGGTGCCATATATGGTCCTGCTATCTGGCTCAGCATTGAGTCCTGTGGGCATAACATGTTTGGCAAAGTTATACCAAAACACTACAAGAGCTCATTGCACTCAGTGATTGGTAAGTAAGTGAAAAATGTGTGACTGAAGCTCGCAAACTTAACACAACAGTTAAGCTGTCCTAAACAATGCTACTGCACAGTGCAAAGTACTGCATAGTGGATGGTGGGAGACTTCCATTTGGCAAGCCTAATGAACAAATTGATAAGCTGTGGAAGTATGCACAACTTTTATATGACGTTTTCAACCTACCTGTGCTTTCCATGGCTTGGCATAATTAATGTAGGCACCAATACACTCGGTAGCCGGGCCACATCCACACTGCAAAGGCAACAGAAAAGTAAGAAAAACTCAGTCATAAAGCACTGAAAAACTAACACCGTCCTGGCACTATGCTTTTCGTGCGTTTTGTTTTATCGCAATTATGAACCTACGCGCCTTAAGATTCACACCATGCAACTACACACCGTCTCAACTTTTTTTCACAAACACGAGAAACACGTTTGCGGCAGCTAATGCATATAGTGCTTGTAATTTCCACTCCGTGGCAAACAAGTTGCGCAACAGAGTACAACTGCGTTAATGCGCTTTACCCATCCCACAGCAACATCCTGAAAGTAATTTTCAAGCACAGTTACTTACCTCGCAAGTGGTAACACCATGGCCGCTTCTTCATCCAAAGCAACAAAGCATGTCTCGGCAAGGGGTCAGGTGCAATACAACACTGGAGCTTTTTCACGAGAGCTTCAGAAGCAAACGAAGGTCATTTCGAACGCGTAGGTGACACATCACATTTGTAGCACAGCCAAGCAACCACAGAGCGAACAAACCGCACATTGCAGCAAAAGTAAAGGTCCAAAGGAGCACCACGCGGCGAAAACCAACGACTCAACGAGACGATCGCGCCGCAACTACAGTACCGCAACTATTCACTGATGGATTGGATTGGATCGACTTTTAGGCCTGTCGCTCTGCCGCGGCTCCTGGTAAGAGTTTAGTCAGTTTTGTTTTCATGGAAGGCTGCATGCATGGCTACATGCCTCGGTTGCCTCGAAGGAGTGCTGCAGGATAAAAGGGCGTAAATTTTGAGCACTGGCGCCAGAAAGCCAAGCAATTAGTTTAATTCTGGTTCTTTTACATCAACACCTTAGTTGAGCGATCTTAATCAATCTGAATAATAAACTAGTTGGTGGTAGAAATGTGATTGTGTGAATTTTCTCTTTTGCAAAATAGAATGTTTTAAAATGTTTGTCTGGAGGAAAACAAAATATATATGCCATTTAAGCTCACATCCCAAGAGGGATGTTTACGGATATTCCTCGGACATCCGCCTGCGGATGTCCGCCAGCCATCCGATAAAGAACGTCCCTCGGACATACACAGAATCTCCGATGCGTATATCCGAATATGGACATATGTAGGCATGCCCTATGGACATCCCAGCCTGGCACTGGAGATTCGGACCTTACTCGGACCTACCATGGATATCCGTGGTTGACTGGGATTATGCCTAATGGCAAACAGCTCGAAAAAAAAAAACTACACTACATGCTGGTTAATGGGAATCAAAAGCATTTACAGCGGTGAGTATTGGGAATCTGAAACCATGTTTACAATATCCACGTAGAACTTACCCAGGCTTTTAAAAAACTGAAGTCATGGAAAGCCATGACAACAGAGCAACTAAAGGGACCAGAGGAGAGATATGGTCGACTGTGTTTTCTATACGCGTTATCTTTGATTGTCTTGCGTTTGTTGTTTGCACTTTGTCTTGATAACGCTTAACAGCTGGGTCTGTTTTTGTGGCATAAGCAGAAGCTCCGAAAGAAGCAACACAAACTCCCCGAGTTGGCAAGTGGGGCAGTGCAAGCCTTTCCTGCTTTCACGTTCCTAATTTTCTGCTGCATGACAATGGCAGTTGTAATGCTTTCACTGACAATGAAGTGGATTCACAGTGGGAACGTCTGGCAGGGGCAATCACATATTGTAACTCTAGGGACAGAAGGTGATGCGTCCGGCTCGGGCGGTTGGATAAGGAGCATATGCATCTGGGAAAGGGGTAGGGAGAAGGGCGATTTCAGCTTTCTTATTTAGCAGAATGCCTAGTACGTGCGCCCTCTGACACGCATTCTTGCTGCCTGGTGTATTGCCGCTCTTTCGTCTAATACGGTGCAACAACGATATTCTCATGTAAAGTGTGTTCGTTTCCTGCCATGGACACCTCAACCGCGACACAAGGGAAGGGAAAGAGGAGGGAATGAAAGAAGGAAGAGTGAAATAGGCGCTGTATATTATTCGGGGTCTCCGGGTGAATTTCGACCACCTGGGGTTCTTTATAACGTGCTCTGACGTCGAATAGCAAGCGGGAGTCTAACATTTCGCCTCCACCGAAACATCGCAATTTTGAGGGGGCTGACCTGTTCTAGCCATTCCGTAAGGGACGAACGCTGCATTAAATGCTGCTAAACTTTATCATCATCAGCCTGAATGGACCGCTATCTTGTCGGCGGTACAGTTTGGTTGATTTGGTCAACACAGCGACAGGTGCCTGTGTCCGTCTCAACCGTTACGTTACGCGGTGCGCAAAGGATCTCGCTGAGCCGGCCGCGTTGAGTCAGTTGCGTAATTGTCCGTCAGATGGCAGAGAGTGACACAGTGCACCAAGCACCACTAACTTCTTGCCGATTTATGCGTAGTACGTCTAGACTCTACAGCTTCAAACGTAGCCGGCATGGTACACGGTTCGTGATTGCCCTCTATAGCATTCATAGTATTAAGGAGGCACAAAAATAGGAAGAAAACAGCACCGTATCACAGAAGCCGGCATCGCTCTCGGCTCGCGCTTCTCCAGCGAGTAGGGGATTCGGCAGAGGAACCGGCCCCCCTTCTTTTGTTGGCCGGCTGGTGTGTCTGGCGTCACGCGAAGGCCGCTAGTGACGCCAGCGCTTACACACTGGGTCAACGCCTTTGTACTACGTCTATGAACGGAGTCGCGAATCGCTGAGAAAAGCAGCTGTCCGACTGCGGGCACGGCGACGGAGAATGAGCGCACATGGCTGCTCGCACCTGACAGCTCTCAAAGAGACCAAGGGCACCCAAGCCTACCGGCTGATCCATTCGTACTTCGTCTGCTGCGTGTCGAAGGAAGCGCGAGCCAAGAAGGTGGGCCATGTCGCGCGACCAGCACGTCCTTCCGATGAAACCGCGATCTGTCGCGCACTGCCTTTTTTTTTGCGGCGTTCGATCGGGGCTCGGTAGGACCGAGCCCGGCGTCTGTGGTTTGCCGGTTCGATCTCCGGTTTGATGGATCGGCGCAGTGACTGCGCCTGAACTCCCGTCATATGTACTGTGCCCGCATGGGCGAATGCGTAGTGGAAACTGTTCGCGAAACTGCGGTTTTGTCAGTTGCAACGGCTGCCAGCTTCTTGTGGGAATAAACCGTTATAAAGTTTTTGCGTTTAATTTTGAACGGAGTGCCCCACCTCCTTGCTTTGCTGTTGAAACTGAACTGATTACCTGAGACGACTGTGCAAGGTCAAGTTCAGGCTCGCTAACGCTAGGAGAGAGATCTGGCATGAATGCGTACAGGCGCGTCACATAACATTGGTTTCGTCTTACACTGCGCGCTACAGAGAATAAAGACACGACCAGCCTCTTACATCGCCTGAATGTAGGGTTATGTGCGTTTAAATTTCAATGCTGCGACTACCTACGTATACTCTCTCTGCTTGAACGCTCAGACCTGCGTTCCGTTTGTACCTTGTACCCTGCGGCGTAGTACTGCGTAGTAGGGTTCCCGGCGTAGTTTCTTGACCTTTGTAGCTACAATGAGCTGATACGAGTCACGTGACACTGAAACAGCTTTCTAGCTTCATTTTGAAATTACTCTAGGCTCATGGAATGATTAGTTGCTTGGCATGCTAAGCGCCGAACTACATTGATTACATAACGTGATTCGCACAAATATTTAGTGTCCTGCTGTTGTGATAAAAGACTGCCTAAGCTTCGCTAGTACACATTCACGGTCACTTAATTGTGGAATCTTTTCCAAATTTTTAGTCAAAGTTTTAGACTCTTAACTTTTAATATCGTATGTGTGGCTGATGGTGAAGCAGTCAGAAACAGTTTTGCTGCTTGAAATGAGTGTTTAACATTAATGTATTGTTAGTATACTTTGATGCATCAAAGATAAATCTGGTTGTGACTTTGTCAAACTTTTTTCATTCAGCCACTGCGTATTGGCATGTTACCTGCAGGCCCAACTCTGCACCTGTCACACCTGTCATGCAAGAGGTCCCAGGCTCCACGCATGTCTTCAGTGCGTGTACTTTGGTTGCTATGGAAACCGGCATATCCATGAACATGCTCGTGCCAGCCAGCATTTACTAGGTAAGCATGCACCTGCGAAAATCATCCACTACAACTTTTGTAAAATAGTAACTATCAGGGGCTACTCCTTTCCTTAGTGTTTTTTTTGAACAGCATCACAGTGACTAACAACAAGTTTTCACAGCTAACAAATTTCCTTCGCCAGCATTCGAAAATTGTCAGTTATAGAGAGGCACATAAGTCATGAATTTTTTTTCTGTTGCTCATAGGTTACGCTGGCTCATCAAGAGTCATAGAGCTAGTGCTATCGAATACAGACAGAGGATGGGAAAAACAATGCAAAATTCACACTTCACACGTTTTTTCATTTCAGAGAAACATTTTTTTTGTGTGTGTGCAAGGAAACTGTGTGGTGCTGTGTCTCTGTCTTGGAATAAAGACTTAATATGGGCGTGGTAACACCTATAGATACTCAAAAACAAGAACTGCTTGCCGTTTTTACTCAATGAGGTTGCATTCAGAAGAGTGTTGATAAGTTATTCTTTTTTTTTTTTTACCCTTTTACGTGTTAATGTGTTGTGGCATGAACATGTTTTGTTTGACTTTTCAGCTGTTGACATCTCATACGGAGTGGTGTATTGCTTCACATGTGCTGACTACGTGTATGATCGGGAGCTTGAAGCTATGGCCCGTAAGCATCGCCGTCGGTGTGCCCGGCTACTGGGTAAGAACGAGAAGCCAGCTCACTGCATATAAAGCATGACATGCTTGTTAAGTATAATGCGGTTAGAATGAAAGCTGGACGAATCCAACAAAAGGTGGTGGAACTCAATGGTTTGCTGGTCTTTTTCTCTGTGAAGAAAAGCTAACTTCCTTGAAATAAAATGTAAATGTACAGTAGTCTTTTACAAAGTCCAGATCTGATGCGATTCATTCACCATGTTCTTATTGTACCTTGGTCACCATGTATGCTCTTAGCCTTCTTCTTGATGAGCTACATTACAGCTTGGAGATGGAGTTTAACTGAAAAAAAAAAAGAGATGAACATACACTGAATTCTCTTTTTGAAATCCGGTTTTAACCAAAAAAGGTTGGTACCCTTCAGATGTACACCATAGCTTGCAAGCTTTTGGGTATGGTTTCCAGCCAATCAGAAGAGAGAACTAACAAGTGCAGAAATGAGGAGCATGGTGAGACAGTGGGATTGTTGGATTAAATAGTGAATTCGGACATTCTGAGGCATTGTTCCACAACTTTAGACACACATCGGGTTCAGGCCAAGAGGCTTTACCACCCTGTCAAGCTTTGTCTACTAGCGTAGTGCTTTCTGCTCAAAGACTGTCATCACTTTATCAGAGCTGTTACTTGTCTGAAGAGTTTAGTCAAGGAATGCAAGGATGGTCACGTCGTTTGTAACCATAACAACCCACTGGTACCTTGAAATCATGCAAAAGGTTCACGAAAAAGTGTGATGTTCTCTCTTCAACCGCTGCCGGCAGTTCAAAGCGGCACTTCTATAACTACAGCCGTCATTTGGGCTACGTGGTAAGAGGCCTCCCTGGCTCCTTCTGGATTTTTGTTGCAGTCATTTTTGCTTTCTTTGCAATCTGTAACTTCGTTCTTGTGAAGTGTTCGCAGCTTGCACAGCTCATTTCGTTAATGAAGGTTTGAGCAATGTGTCTCAGGCAACAAATACACTGCCATTTTTCACAACCGGAAAAAGTTATTTCGACATAATGGTGACTAGACAGAGAGGCCTGGTTCCACTTATTCAAGCGAGGCATATATATGGGTTGCTCACCTGTTGCTTTTGCTTGTTTCATTTTACATTTATTTGGTTCTTTGGCCAACCTAGCTTTTAGAAATGAACTTCTCTTTATGTTTTTGTTCTGGGAGCGATCACTTAACTTCCACGCTGTTACTTTTTTTATTGTAACAGTATTTTATATTGTAACCACCTCTTTAAACACGTCCACTTCTTCATTAATTACTTGTACATAAACTGCTCTTGCTAACAAACAAGCTAAGATAAACTATACTTTACGTCTGAGTGCACAGGAGGGCCTCATGAAGCACTGGAGAAAAACCTAATTCTTTCACGGGAAATAATATTTGCAAAAAAAAAAAAATTGTGTCCTGCAATAGACAAAGAAAAAAGTGCTGAGTTTATTTATTTTTATTTATTTATTTCGAATACCCTCAGGGCCCGGGTCGGGCGTTACAGAGGGGAGTGGAATACTCAACATAATTAAGATAAAAGCACAGGCACATATATATATATATATACATATATATACACATATATATAGGGGTGTCAAAAACAGTGCAAAAATAGTAAGGAACACCAGAAGGTAACAATAAACATCCAAGAATTCAATACAAGTACTACAAGTAAGAAACACCAAAATATAACTGTAGAACACAATACAAGTAGCAATACGGGGGTAAAAAATAAATAAGCAGTGCGTAACGATTAATCAGGAACACCAAAATGAGCTTTTAAGGCATTTTTGAACAATGTAACATCAGTAATAGACACAAGATCTTCGGGAAGGTGGTTCCACTCTGTTATTGAGCGCGGGAGAAATGAATTATGAAAGGTATTCGTGTGGCATGCGAAAGATCCAATTTTATGACGATGGTCCACGCGATGTGACACATAAGAGGGCCGGTGGAGTAAAAGATTGTGAAGTGTGTCGTGGTAGTATATTTTATGGAGCAAACAAAGTCGCTGTATCTGACGTCTCAAGGAGAGTGGAGGTAGGTGTAATGTGTTTTTCATGTTAGTTGTGCTGGCAGTACGATGATAATTACTGAGAATGTAGCGAGCAGACCGATTCTGAAGAGCTTCGATGGTTGTTACCAGATGATCAAGGCCGGGATCCCATACAGAAGCAGCATACTCAAGCTTTGGACGGATAAGTGTTTTATAAAATTGTAATTTAAGAGATGAAGAAATGTTCGCAAAATTACGTTTCAGATAGCCTAGAGATCTGTTAGCGTTGCTAGTTATATAGTTGATGTGCTGTTCCCATGATAATTTGGATGAAAATAAGACGCCCAAGTATTTGTAAGATGTTACCTGTTCAAGCGGGGAATCCTGAAGAATATAAGAAGAAACATTAGAGTTAATTCGAGATACATGCATTAAGTTACACTTGTTAGAGTTAAGAGTCATTAACCAATCCTGACACCATGCAGTTACTGCGTTAAGGTCTGATTGCAGAATCTTTTCGTCATTGGGATTGGTTATTTCACGATAAATTACACAGTCATCTGCGAAAAGGCCAGCGCGAGATTGAATTTTGGTGGGTAAGTCATTTATGTAAATTAGAAAGAGCAAGGGAGCAAGAACGGAGCCTTGTGGCACGCCGGAATCAACGGGGACATAATTGGAGTCGATTTCGTTAATCGTTACGTATTGGGAGCGATTAGTAAGAAAACTTCTCAACCATGCAAAAACGTTGGGATCCAGGTTAAGTTGGTGTAATTTAAAGAGGAGTAGAGTGTGTGATACCTTGTCAAAAGCCTTAGAAAAGTCTAAAAATATGCAGTTGACAACACCGCCGTGGTCGAGGACGCTGTGAAGAAAGTGAGTGAAAGATGCCAGCTGCGTTTCACATGAATAATATTTTCTGAAGCCATGTTGGGAACTATGAAAAAAAGATTGAGAATCAAGATGGGTAGCGATTTGGGATGATATGATATGCTCAAGAATTTTGCATGGAACACATGTCAAAGATATGGGGCGATAGTTTTTAACATCATGCTTGTCACCATTTTTATGTGTGGGAACCACCTTCCCTACCGCCCAATCATCAGGAACCAAGCCGGTGGATAAAGATTGGTCGAAAAGTTTTGTTAAGATGATAGATGAATAAAATTTGGTGTTTTTAAGGAATTTTGACGTGATACCATCAGGACCAGAAGCAGAAGAGAGCTTCAGGCAATCAATAATCTTTTCGACACCAGCTGGATTAACTGTGATGGGAGGCATTGGCGATAGCGGAGGTATGTCGAACAGAGGTTTAGGGACGTCTGCATGACTAGAGAACGATGCTGCAAAAAAATCGTTGAATGTAGAGGCACATTGTTCATCTGTTAACGGTAGACCATCACTGGAGTTAATAATCATCCTATCGCTTTCAGGGCCTTTTACTGTTCGCCAGAACTGTCGAGGATTTGAACGTAGCAGATTGGGGAGGGTGTGTTGAAAGAAATAGCGTTTGGATTCCCGTAAAGCGCGACTGTAACTAGCATTCGCGGTGCGATAGGCTTGCCATCGCTCTGATAGTTTTGAGGTTTTAGCTAGGCGGTATAAACGCTTCTTTTTATTGGCTAGTCTTCCGAGAGCTTTATTATACCATGGTGATTTGGTGCACTTAATTACTCGTATGGGGATGTGCTTGTTGATGAGCTCGGCTGTTTTGGTTTTGTACAAGTCCCAGTTTAATTGTAGGCTGCGATGTTCAAAATTTCTCAAAAATTCGTCACAAAAAGAAGATAATGCACGATTAATTTCGTCGTAATTTCCTCGGCTGTAATTCCTAACAATCTTCATTTTTTTTCCTGCTCGGGGGGCAGGGAATCCGAGCGTAAATTCAAGGAGTGAGTGGTCGCTAAGTCCTGGAAGAATGCTGAGGTTTGAAATTGATTCAGGGCATGTAGTTAAGATAAGGTCAAGAGTGTTTTCAGAATGACTAGTGCATCTTGTAGGCAGTGTGACGATTTGAGAAAAATTGAACGTTGAGCACAAGTTAATAAAAGATTTAGATTCTGAATCAGTAGGAAGACTACTGGGGCCATCCACGCCCCAGGAGATATTAGGGTAATTAAAATCACCCAAAAGAAAAATAGGAGAACCAGGATACCGAACACAGATTAGATTAATGACATCGTGTAGGTTGTTAATGAATTCGAGGTCTCTGGGTGGTGGACGATAACATACACCGACTGTGATCTTCCTGCCTTTTATGTTTAATAAAACCCACGTTATTTCTAGATTGCTTGTCACATGTATTGCGCATGAGGATATGTTATGCTCTACGGCAATTAGTACTCCGCCACCTGGCCGGCAATTTCTATCATTACGGTAAAAGTTGTAGCGTTTGTTACATTCTAAAATTTCATGGTCGCGTATTTTGCTTGAGAGCCATGTTTCTGTTAGTACTACTACGTGGGCTGCACAAGAATCAATAAATGAACTTAACTGTTCACGGTTTTTCAGGACACTTCGAATATTAGTATACACAACAGAAAGCTCATTAAAAGGTCCACGACCCCTCTGTGACCGCTAAGGTGATAAACTAGAAGGTTGGATGACGCCACTGGGAGAAGGGCTAGAGGATAGCGCAAGGTCAGTGACAGGTTTCTGGGTGGTCACAGCCTTGTTTAGTTGAGATTCAATGACGGTTTTCGTGGTAGGGTTGTAGGTGTAGCACTTCCCGTTCATGTGGAGCCTTTTATACTTCAACTGGTATGACGTGCTGCGAGTCTTGGCAAATTGTAAAAGCGTTTTTCTAGCTAGCCTAGTTGAGGGACAGAAGTCTTCGCCGACAGAAACCTTGTTCTTTTTTATCGTGTCTCGATTGGACAGAATTAGATCCTTAGTCTTGGAATGAACAAACTTGGCGATAATGGGCCTGCAAGAATTCTCTCCGGCACGTCCGAGCCGATGTGCACGCTCAATGTCATCGGAGCTTAAAGAAGAAAAGGCTGGTAATTCGGAGAGTACTGAAATTAACTTTTGTTCAGCGTCCGATGGGCTTTCTTGGGGCACTTCAGGTATGTTATAAAAGATTAGATTATTGCGCCTGGATCTATCTTCGGCGTCATCTAGGCGTGCGTGTAAGTTAGCACATTCCTGCTGGAGGGTTTCAATATTTTCTTGTGTCGCCAGCATATCAGTTTGCAGAGTGTCGATAACAGACACCTTTTCTTCCAGGCATGTTAGCCGGTCGACAACTTCTGTCAGTTTTTGACCTAAGCTATCTTGCTTATTGCTAATTTCAGTAACTGAAGCTTGAAGTAGCTCTTGGCTGTTTTGCACCGCGACAGTTCTTGAGTGTACGTCGCGAAGCAGCTTTGATATTTCTTCTAGATCCATGCTTTGTGTATTAGCCCTCGTACCAGGGCCAGGGCCAGGATTTAGTTCAACATCACCAGCAATTAGTAATAACACTTTCACGACATCAGCACACTCAGATATCACAGAAATAAGCACTTCTGGGCTCGGAAACAGCAAAAGGCAACGATCTCCGGTTTTCTTGCTATAGAGAGACGGATAGCAACTGACCTGCACAATGAAGAAACGGTTGGCATAAGTAGTCCGCATCGCCGTGCTGTCTCCGAGCCCACTGAAGGGTCCCTGTGGCGACGCTTGGTTTATATCGTCGGGCAGGGATGACGTCACTGTAGTCGATGATGTGAAGGTAGTTGGCGGGATCTTTAAAGCCGCAGCGCTGTAGATTAGACTGTCTTGCTCTGTGCTGTGGCACGTTTCCACTGGAATCCAAGGCTCGTGATAAGGCGCGAACAGGACGGTGCTTTCGTTGAAGGCGGCGTATCCAGAAGATGCCAGGAATGCGAAAATCTGCACAATGAAGAAACGGTTGGCATAAGTAGTCCGCATCGCCGTGCTGTCTCCGAGCCCACTGAAGGGTCCCTGTGGCGACGCTTGGTTTATATCGTCGGGCAGGGATGACGTCACTGTAGTCGATGATGTGAAGGTAGTTGGCGGGATCTTTAAAGCCGCAGCGCTGTAGATTAGACTGTCTTGCTCTGTGCTGTGGCACGTTTCCACTGGAATCCAAGGCTCGTGATAAGGCGCGAACAGGACGGTGCTTTCGTTGAAGGCGGCGTATCCAGAAGATGCCAGGAATGCGAAAATCTGCACAATGAAGAAACGGTTGGCATAAGTAGTCCGCATCGCCGTGCTGTCTCCGAGCCCACTGAAAGTTATCGGAAAATACTGACCGAAAAGTCCGACTCCTAATTGCAGGCTAAAAGCTGTAAATCAATGATGGCCATTCAATATCAGTGATGCTTCTTAAAGTCAATTTGGCGTGTACTGAAATGACCACATCTTTTTGGGGATTGTGCAACAATGTTAGGGTTTGGAAAATAGAGATTTGTAACAACTTTGATGCCATCCTCGGCAGTAAATTGACTGTGTGTGGGTTTTACAGCTTTTAAAAATTGCTTCTTTCAGAAGGAAGTAGGGTGAACTTTTTATTGTGTTTAGTAAATTCATTTATGAGAGCAACACTGAAACTTGCCACAGTTGAATTAGGGGAAATAAATAGCGCACAAGAGAAGACGGGACAAGCAAGGAGACACAGACAATTAGGGAGCTCTGTTAAGGCATTTATCAGTCCAGAGTGAATCGGTGGAACGCAGTTAGATTTATCTTTAGCAGTATGAAAGAATGGACTTGCCATGCTCACTCCACAGCAATAATAAAGTTCATTGGAGGGCTCAAGGGTACTACATAGCTTACTTCAGGGCTCTGTCAAGTTATACCAGCACTGGCTTGGACTGAGCTTGAAAGAATGGAGCTTGTGTCGTGTGCGTTATGTTGAAATTTTTGTGCAGGAAAAAAACAGATGTGAGGGCCTCGCATGTGTTTAGGGTTGGGATTTTCTTGGTAGAACAATTTTCAGTCAGTCGATAGAGGACAGGATGGATTCAGGGGAATTAATTTGAAGCATTGCAGTGGCCATGTTTTTGGACTCACATTCAAATGGTTTCATTCAATGAAGGTGTTATCTAGAGCTGGTGGTGTTTGTGTCTCAGATCCATTAGTGAGATTGCGAGGGCACCTCTGATGACAAATCGGATGAGTGTGTTCATTTGTTCATCTGATGGAAAGGAGTATAACATGAGGATGAACTCATATGAGATGATGGCTCATCGGTTATGATGCTCAGCTGCTGACTCGAAAGACATGGGTTCGATCCCGGCCGCGGCGGTTGAATTTCGATGGAGGCGAAGTTCTAGAGGCCCGTGTACTGTGCGATGTCAGTGCACATTAAAGAACCCCAGGTGGTTGAAATTACCGGAGCCCTCCACTACGGCATCCCTCATAGCCTGAGTCGCCTTGGGACGTTAAACCCCCATAAACCGTAAGACATCATAGGATGAGATGAATATGATGAGTTTATTTATTTATTTATTTATTTATTTATTTATTTATACAATACTACAGGCCCTGGAGTGGCCCAAGCAGGAGGGGCATACAAATAATAATAATAATAATACAGCAGAACAATACAAGCAGAGATATAGAAAAGATTATTAAACAGTGCACAGAATACCAAACGAGTCAAACAGTTGTAGAACAAATCACGGAAAAGCATGGTTAGCTCATATAATAAAGAAATTCCCTCCCAAAATAATGCAGAGAACATAGGTAGAAATGAATCATCAATACAATATGAGTGAAGTAAAAGAACAATATCGCAGAGATACAGATGGATATATAATTCACAACAGCACGATAATGTCAATAATTCAAATGCTCAATAGAATCAATACTGGTTGGTAGCGACTGAGGTACACTCCTGACTGAGACTCCTAAACAGTGCTGGATTGACGTGAATAACTAGAGGAGGGAAATTCCCTCTCCCTCCATCCCCCCCTAACACAAACACCTTATTTTCTGTGTTCCTTCATCAGAAGTTGTCAACTGATGAACATGTCTGGATGATGCAGCTAGAATTGTGACCATGAGCAGCAATTTGTGTGAAAAGTGTTCTTCAACCCAGGTCTCCAGGAGTACTACCACCACTGGGAGCCCAGCAGCTTTGAGCTGGACCTGCTTCGCAGAAATCCTCGACGGAAGCGCATTGCGAACAACTCGTACATAGGTGCGTCTCAGGTCGGCTGTCACCGCTGCATATCAGTGGTGTGATTTCGGACGAGATCAGCTGGCTGCGTAATCTGCACACAGTTCGCTCTTTGCTTTGACTGATAGTAAGGACAAGAACCTTTACGCTTTATCACGCTTTATCAGGAGGCTTTGAAAGTGTCCCGACAAAAACAAAGAGCAGAAAGAGCTTTCTGTGAGCAGGTTTGTTGTCAGCTGGTTGTGGAAGAGCTGTGATATACCTTATTTTCTCGCTTAGTGGGGGTACGTTTTTGTCGGGAAAGTGGTCTTGATTTCAAAGGTGCATTCATTGCATGGTATAAGACTCATCCTGTGGTCAATATATATTTTTCCTAAATTTTAATGACTTGTTTGAATTACATACGTAACATGAATAACCTTAGTTGTGTGCTTAAATGCAGTAATCTAAGGCTGCCCTCCTACGCTAGGGCTAAATTTTAGAAATGTGCGTTGGGCGGGGATACCGAAGAGGAAGAGGTTTTTGCCTAAAATTCAGTGTCTGTTTGCCAAAGTACATGGATATTGTGGGCTTAACATGTCTGCCATATGCGTGCCTGTTCTGCTCTGGCTGTCCGAAATGCATTACAGCCAGTCTGTGCAGTCGTTATTTTCGGTTCTAGCCTAGGGTATTTCTAGATCTGCCACTGGAAATTTCACATCACTCAACAAAGTGCAGTAGCAACACAGTAAAACCACGTTAATTCGGTCTTCACAAACTTTGGTAAATCAAGCTAGAAGGGAGGGGAAAAAACACCCGAATTATCTGCAGGTTGAATTATTGAATGGCCCAGCAAAAACAGCCAAAACCCATTCGCGTGAAAGTAAAATTTATTTGGTGAAAACTTGGACCATGGTCGTCTCCTTCCAAGACGAAAACTGCCTTAAAATGGCAATTTTTCTCTATTTTGTCAAATGCTTTAATTTTTGCACACTATCGGGAAATTGTAGGCAGGACTACTCCAAAGTGGTAAAGGTGTCTGTGGCTTCTTTTAGTTTTCGACGTGGTAGCGCTGGAGCATCTTATTGCGTGGCGTTGCCCACAAGGAGGCTTCACCACACAGATGGCTGACAGCACGTGACGAACATAGTGTTTTGGTGCACCGGGGTAATGTAAATACCACGCGGATGGAAGAGGCGAGAAGCGCACATATTGGCACTGGATCAGCGCTCCTCCTTCAAAAAAAAAAAAAAATCGAGACAAGGCAATTATCTTCTGTAGATGGCTGATATGTGTATTCGCGGAGTTAGCGGCGAAGCTCCAAAGACGAAACTATATGACTGTCAACACGCCTGCCATTGTGCGCATTTCGGAAGGGCGTGGAAAACAATGTAATGTGTGATTCGGGGCCCGAGTGTGAATATTGGGACGATATTTGTCGAGCAGTTCATGCCTTGTCACCGCGCCACTTTGGGAGCCCGTCCGAATTAACCGATGCCAGTTCCAGGGCACCCGAATAAACGAGCTTCCGATGTCGTGGACTTGTATGAGCATTTGGCGGGACTCCGGCAGCAGTCCGAATTATCCGCATTGCCGAATTAACGGAGGTTAAATTAATGAGGTTTTACTGTACCTGTGCTTTTAAAAGGCAGTGGCTGGGTCATTGGGATGGATTCACCATCATCCGTCACCATTTTACCACCAAAACCACCAGAGTCATCTTCAACATCATAAATGGCAGCAGCAGCAGCCAGATTGGTTACACAGCCTGATATTACGCAGCCATTTTACACAGCCGGTCTGGAAACAGAACGGTCACGCAGTTAATACTCGCAACACAGACATTTGGTTTGTTCCCCATTTTCGCACTGACTATAAGTTCCAAGCATTACAGCACAATCTTCCAGTAATTTTAAATAGATATAAAGACATAAATAACCCTACTAAGAAAGCATTGCGTGAATTATTTCTTCAAAAATAATTCCTGACGTATAATTCGCGCCCAAGTACAGCTGCTCCCTTGTATCTTATGCAAATATGTTTTCTGTATTTCCCTATTGTAATTTATCGATGATTTTGTGCTTTCTGGATGTCCTGTTTTGTGAAAACTGTAACCTGACTATGTGTTCGTTTTTATTTTTTTTGTGCGTATGTCAATGTTCTCAACAAAGTCTGCTCCTATGCCTTGTAACGGCTGCCTGGGCCTCGTCAAGCTGTATACCTACAGCTTTTAGTCCAGGCAGCCGCCAGAATTTTCTGGAAAATAAATGAAATTGAAATTGAAATATATTGCAATGCACCCTGTTTGCATGTGCTTGCAATGGAGTGTCTGCCTTTATCAAGAGTTCACTTGTTTTTGTTTGTTTTTTTCCCCTCTGTGCCATTCAGGTCTACGTGGGCTCATCAATTTGGGTAACACATGTTTCATGAACTGCATTGTCCAAGCGTTGACACACACCCCACTGCTGCGTGACTACTTCCTTGCCGACCGGCACGTCTGCCAGTTTCGCGATGACCCTGCCATGTGCCTCGTCTGCGAGATGTCCAGGCTGTTCCAAGAGGTGATACATCTGCCGCAATGTGTTCATGTTGTTGTCATGTCATGTGGTGTTCAGCGTCCTCATTCGTGATGTCTTGTTTGTCGCTGCATGTGGCTTGTACGTTACATTATTTCATTTGCAGCAACTTCAAGTTTAAACGTTCTAAAGCTACATGAGGGCTCTAAGGGATAATGGTGTGGAGGACTCTTGATTAGCATCAGTTACTGGTTTTTGCTCATGTTATATAATAGTACCCCTGTGTTATCAGAAGTCGCATATATCTTGACCTTTTTGTTAGCATGAGCATTCGGTTTATCAGTAAGTTTCATTTCATTTCATTTATTGAACCCTCAAGGCCAGAGGCATTAAAGAGGGGAGTGGTTACAAAAACAAGAAAATACATAAACAGATGCAATACATGATACAAAACAAAGTATTATCATATTCCTGTTATACATTGTTAGCTAGTGCAGAACGAAAATGCTGGTTATCACTTATGTCGACGATATCTGCGGGAAGGCGGTTCCATTCGCGTGATGTACGAGGCAAGAAAGACTGAAATGCAGTTACAGTGTTACACGTTTCAATGCCAACTTTGTGACGATGATCAATGCGGTTTGACACGCATCTGGGGGACGAAATGAGGGCATCATGTAGCATGGGATGATGGTATAGTTTATCAAAGAGGCTCAAACGAATTGTCTGCCGGCGGGATGCTAAAAGAGGCAAAAAAAGATTAGCTTTCATGCTTGTTACACTTGCGGTACGGTTAAAGTTGGACAGGATAAAATGAGCAGCGTTATTTTGAACTAGCTCAAGCAAACCACTACCACTAGTAAACCAAACCAAACCACTAGTAAAGCACTAGTGGCTGATAATCTGGTGAAGCACTTATACCTGTGCGTATGGAAGAAAATACTATCACAAAAAAAAGTAACAGAAGTTTAATGAAGGACTTTACAGACGACCAAAGCACAAATGGCAGTTGATTTGTAAAACGTGAATTGCTATGCTACTGCACTAAGTTGCACTAAGTTGGGCAAGAGAGCGAGGCGTCACGTGATTTGTGTGTCTATGACAGCGGCGAAACTGCCACTCAACCGTCGCGATAACAAGAGCATGACATTTTCATGACGCTTAAGCATGTTTTTGAGTATCCTTGCATGCAGGGCGAAACCTGATTAACCAAATAACTGCCCTGAGCGAGTTCTGGCAGTGAGGAGTGCAGCACGACAAGTGTGTGGTGACAACGTGGAGCCTCCCAGTGTGGAGAGGCACCCAACATAGTGGCATTCACAACACATAGTGGCATTCACAGTTTGTTAATTTTCTTCTTTGACTTGAGTGTAACTCCTGCTTGACTGGCAGCTTGCTACGGCATACATGTCAACAATACTTGACCGTGAAAGAACCCCAGGTGGTCGAAATTTCCGGAGCCCTCCACTACGGCGTCTCTCATAGCCTTAGTTGATTTGGGACGTTAAACCCCATAAACCAAACCAAACCTTTTCAGTTGCAGCTGAATTTCTAAAATTTAATTCAGCGCACTTTTGTCGTTTTTTTTTTTAACTGAAGAGTCTAAACCGCGTTCACAAGGAGGTCGATGCAGCTTTTTTTTCTTTCTTGGCATTCTTGTAGTTGAGCAGAGACAATGAATTTTAACAATAAAAAAATGCTTGCCAAAGGCCTTCTACACATACTGGAGGCTTATGGGACGTGTTTTCAATTTGTAAACACGTACTAGAGGCCCGTGTACTGTGCAATGTCAGTGCACGTTAAAGAACCCCAGGTGGTCGAAATTTCCGGAGCCCTCCACTATGGCGTCTCTCATAGCCTTAGCCGCTTTGGGACGTTAAACCCCATAAACCAAACCAAACCGTAAAACCAAGTTCGATTGAACTTTCAGAACCTGCTGCGTACAGCATCTGCATGACGCAAGAGAAGAATAGAGTGGGTTAGGGAGCCAAGCTACTGATATCCTAGCTTTCGCAAAGATGAATCGAAATGGGCAGGGCATGTAATGTAGAAAACAGATGAGTGATCCCTTAGGGTAACTGAGTGGATTCCAGGAGAGGGCAGATATAGCAAGGAGCAGCAGAGAACCCCTGATCAGATTACGAAATTCACATGGATAGTGTGGCCATAACTGATGTGTGACAGGGCTAATTGCAGATCAGTAGAAGGCGCCTTTGCTCAGCAGAGAACATAGATGGACTGATGACGACGATGATGAACTGCATCAAAGTCTGTATTGGTTGCCAGCTGTGGCTTGCTACTGCATCGCGCCCTTTTCCTTTTGTCCGGTGCAGTTCTATTGCGGCAAGTCCAGCCCTCACATTCCGTACCGGTTGCTCCACTTGGTCTGGACGCACGCACGCCACCTGGCCGGCTATGAACAGCAGGACGCCCACGAGTTCTTCATTGCCACGCTTGATGTGCTACATCGGCACTGCAAAGGTTAGCCAACACTGCCGTCTTCAGTCTTCCACCGTGCCAGAGTGTGGCAGTGCAGCTAGTTGGGATCTCTCTGGCTTGAAGAAGCCTAAAATAGATGAGTGTTGGAGCACTAGCAACTTTTGCCTGCGTATATAGACAGCAAAAGTGGTATCCAGTACAGTCAAGCCCACTTATAACAATACTGGTTATAACAATATATTGGATATAACAATGGTCAGTCATGGCACCATCAGTTTTGCCACGTGTTCTATAGTAAAATAAACTGCTTATAGCAATGCTGTCAAGGCACATTATTGGTTATAACAAGTAAATCTGGTAATTGAGTGTCAACCATTATAGAAAAAAAAAAGAAGGGAATGCTACAACCACACCAGCAAAACCATGCTTACAACACAAAAGCGTGCATGTGGGGGGCCGACCAATGGACTAAGCTTGCGCAGCAATGCCACAAAAGCAAAAGAGGCAGGTGTCATCGCGTCAGGAGAGCTGCTGCATTGCTGCATTGGCTACGCGCATTGTGCGTACCCCCAATCAGTCGGTGCAGTGCGCACGCATGCAGCCAGCGCGGTTTTTCTCTTGTCAGCTGTCACCGCACCCTTAGTTCTGCATGCTTTTTGAATTTCCCATAAGAATATCTTCTGGAAAGACGGCTTGATTCCTGTGACGTGGAGGTGCACGAAGCTCCCAGTGGCGCAGTGATGGCGGTGCTTTGGTCATCGGTGAACGGTGAACATTGTTCCGATTCCCTGAAGTTCAAATTAACAAGCTTTTACAGGCATTAGAACAATCAAACCCATCCGGGTATTTACTGCCAATAAATACGGTGAAGTTTGTCATCTTTTCTTTTTTTCAGCACAACCCTGTTATAACAATTATTGGATATAACAATGGTATTTCCATGGCACTTTAATATTGTTATAAGTGGGCTTGACGGTAATATCTTATTGTCAAAACAGCCTACATGACTGCCTACTTGAATGGAATGAGACAGCCTTCGGCTTTCTCATTGCTTGCACAATGTGGCCTTGCGCCGCTGTTGAACCCTTTTGCGGTGCAGGCACCAATGGGATGTCCACCACAAACCCACATCACTGCAACTGCATCATCGATCAAATCTTCACGGGGGGCCTGCAGTCGGACGTGGTGTGCCAGTCTTGCAAGTGAGTGGCCGGCCGTCTTAGCCGAAAGGGCGGGGGGGGGGGGGGGGGGGGGGGGGGGTTTGGTTGCGAATATTTAGAAGTCTGCATAGTATGTGCCAGTGCCAGATGAAAAAGAAAAAAGTTTTCACTGCAGCTGTGACAACAGTGCCATCTTTGATCAACGGCATTAGGACGAAAGCAGGTGGTGCAAAGGGTTAAAGAGAGTACTTGGTGCTCCCTCATGGTTGAGAGATGATGGTGCTGGTGCAGCTGTTGCAAAAGCGTTTCACTTGGTGTCCTGCACAATGCGTTCATAGAAATAAAACAATTCTGACTGAATAAGACTCACCAAAGTGTAGCTTAAGGGGGGACACTGGTCTTTGAGACCGAAAAATGACCAAAAAATCGATTTTCAAAAAATCACATTTGTGGAATTTACGGTTACTATTTTCCAACTGTATCAATTTCTTCCTTCAAGAAATCAACATATTGACCATAATATTAAATTCAGATCATCGTGTGGGCTGAATTTATGCAGGAGCAGACAGTTTAATGGCATGAAAATTTTGGACATCTGGCTGTCTTAGTATGTCAATATCTCAACATCTAGGACAGCTAGAGATGTTGTATTATTTGCTAAGGGAAGCTGAAGGCACAGTGTGTGCAATAATTGAAGCAGATTTGTTCAATCGCACTTCAAAAATTTATAATTTCGCAAAGTTTATCGATGCATTGAATTCACACCTTGAACATTGATATTCCAAGTGCTGTAAAATTACTAATGAGGGTAAAACAGAAAAACTGCTTTGATTATTGCACTCTTTGCTCACCATACTACGCAGCCATGGATTAAAAATAATTTTTTATTGAGCAGTTTTTTTTGCACCGAGGTACTAATGAAGGACCAATTAAAATGAATTATCTTGGGAACCGACTAATTTATGAGAAAGGTAATTTAATTGTTGAAATTAGCATAAAAAACTGAGCAAGGTGGTACAGTTTCATTAGGATTGGACTAAAAATAAGGAAAATAGGTCTAAGACCAGTGTCCCCCCTTAAGACAAACCAAGCCGTCTGTGTGAAGTTTTAACTTAAACAAGCCAGCAGGCTAACTGAGAGGGTTCAGCTTAAGTTAAGAACAACGCAGCGAGCTATGGAAAGGAAAATGATAGGTGTAACGTTAAGAGATCGGAAGAGGGCGGAGTGGGTGAGGGAACAAATGCGGGTTAATGACATCCTAGTCGAAATCAAGAGGAAGAAATGGGCTTGGGCAGGGCATGTAATGCGAAGGCAAGATAACCGCTGGTCCTTAAGGGTAACGGAGTAGATTCCAAGAGAAAGCAAACGTAGCAGGGGACGGCAGAAAGTTAGGTGGGCGGATGAGATTAAGAAGTTTGCGGGGATACAGTGGCGGCAACTGACAAAGGACAGGGTTAATTGGAGAGACATGGGAGAGGCCTTTGCCCTGCAGTGGGTGTAGTCAGGCTGATGATGATGAAGCCAGCAGTTTAGCTGAGAGAGGTTCTTGGCTTCTCTCTGAGTGGCACTAAAGTTGGTACAGTAGGCCTTAGGTCAGCATTGTAAAAGGTATGTGAGGATGTATGATGTTTGTCTTGATGGAGTTTTGGTGACACAGGCTTGCAGCATGTTTTGCTTGTTGTTTGTAATGTGCCTTTGTGGAGAAGAAGAGGTACCATTCTTCTCTCCCATTACAGGGGTGTCTCCACAACCATTGACCCATTCTGGGACATCTCTCTAGACTTGGGACCTAGTAGCCATCTACAGCAGCATAACCCTTCCTCTGGTGAGATGCCTTTCCTTTGAGTCTGTCTCGAAATTGTGCATTTTGTCTTTGTGGGAAAACAGCTCCAGGCAGAGTTGCTTTCTTTGAATGCTTCTGAAAAACATAGCCGTGATAAAGAAACGCTGTTGGTGCATGCCATCAGCCATTTTTTCTATAGTTATGAGGTTGTTCTCGTAGCCAGCAGTCCCAGCCTATGCTCCCATGGCAAAGCAGGAAGGGGAATGTGGTGGATGCTGGGAAATTTATATTCCTAAAGTGCTTACCTGTGTCTGTGTTGTGAAAGCAATGTAACTTGTGACAAACATGAAAAAAGCGAGGCCATCACCTCGTTGGCTTGACAGGTTGCTGGGTGTGGTGGTCTTCTCAGTTATGAATTGGAATCTCTTTACCATTCAGTGAGTTATGAAATTAAGAGCTAAAAGCTCGGGGAAGCTTCGCTATTTTGGGAGATAAAAGCTTCCGGAAACTACTGGTTTGAGACATAAAAACTTCCAGAAGCTTCTTCGCTAGTTTGAGAGGTAAATGCTTCCGGTAGCATCACTGGTTTGAGAGAGCAAAGCTTCCGGAAGCTTCACTAGTGTGAGAAATAAAAACTTCCAGAAGCTTCACTAGTTTGAGAGATAAAAGCTTCTGGAAGCTTCTTACCTTGTTTGAGAGATAAAAGTTTCCAAAAGTGTCACTAGTTTGAGAGATAAGAGCTTCCGGAAGCTTCACTGGTTTGAGAGAGAAAAGCTTCCGGAAGCTTTACTGGTTTGGGACACAAAATCTTCCAGAAGCTTCTTCTAGTTTGAGAGGTAAATGCTTCTGGAAGCTTCACTGGTTTGAGAGAGGAAAGCTTCCAGAAGCTTCACCGGTTTGATATTGATAGATAAGAGCTTCCAGAAGCTTCACTGGTTTGAGAGATAAAAGGTTAAGGAAGGTTCACTGGTTTGAGAGATAAAATCTTCCGGAAGCTTCTTATCTAGTTTGAGAGGTAAAAGCTTCCCGAGGCGACACTAGTTTGAGAGGTGAGAGCTTCCGGAAGCTTCACTGGTTTGAGACATAAAAGCTTCCATAAGTTGCTTCACTATTTTGAAAGGTAAATGCTTCCAGAAGCACCACTGGTTTGAGAGATAAAAGCTTCCGGAAGTGTCTCTAGTTTGAGAGATAAGAGCTTCCGGAAACTTCACTGGTTTGAGAGATAAAAGCTTCCAGAAGCTTTACTAGTTTTAGACATAGCTTCTGGAAGCTTCAGTGGTTCTCATGCTCTGAAAGAATGACAGTACTCCAAACAAATACAGAATACATAAACTATGTTATATACATACAGGATTGCACATGGGACTGCACACAAGACAAGACTGCTCACAAAGCTGCAAACAAAGCTGCAGGATTTTCAAGAGATAATCCATCTGTTTGATATAGCCATTAATTTGAAACATTTAGATTTGTATATCCAGGTGTGACTATATGTTCAGAGTTGTTTATTCAGAAAAATATATGCAAAACTTAAAGTGTAGTGGGACCTCTTACAATAAAACACCACTAAAATGAGGCAGCTTATACATAGATACAAAAACATAATTAGCACTATATAGAACAAACACAAAATAATTACAATAAAATAAATACACTAAATTGCTAGGACAGAGCAGAGATCAAATACATATATAAACAATATCATGATACATAAAGAATCAGAAATGAATGAGTGAAGTTTACACTTAAATGAGGATACAGATGACACAGTTTTCAATACTATAAGATAATGAATTCCATAATTTGACTAGAGAGAATCCAACCGTCTGGATTCCATAGTTTGAACCACAACACAAGCTATGCTTTTTTAAACAACTCTTCTGATTTCCTTTTTTGTCAGGACTAGGTGAATCTAAGATTATTTAATTTGTTTAGTTGGCTCAGTACGCTATTGTCATCTTGAGTGTTTCAAACGTAGTATATTGAAAAGATATGAAGCATGCATTTGTTAATCATCAGTCATCTGCTGTACCTTTTACAGAGGCGGAGGACACAGAACCAACCTCACTTCTGGATTGCCTAGAGAGGTGAGTCATCCTGTCATATCTTTCTGGTTATTTCCCAAAGTTGAGAATAGTGTGTCCCGGTTTCTAGCACAGTTGCATCACAGGGAAAGTTCACTCAAAGTAATCTTTGCTTAGGGGGGGACACTGGTCCTGAAAAAAAAATTTTTATTAATGAAGTCACAGTTACGAAATCTTCAGGGAATATGCATTTTTGTGTGCTGATTCTAAATATGTCATTACATTTCATGTAAAACAATTCCTCGAGCACTTATGCATTCTTTATGCTAGTATTTTGCGGAGAGTTTTGAAGAAAATTTGCTGCGGGAAACTCGCTGAAATGTATGCCATTGGGTTCTCTTGACACCAAGGAATACAATAAGGGTGAAATTGTCTTCCTGCCTATCATAGAACTTAAGTTATAGAGTTTTGAAGTTGTCGCTTGAGAAATGAGAAGGAAAATTGTATTCTGTGTGTGAAGTGACAGCTTCAGTACCCTATTACTCAAGTTCTGTGAGAGCCAGGATGATAATTTTACCCTTATTGTATTCCTTGGTGTCAAGAGAACCCAATGGCATACATTTCAGCGAGTTTCCTGCAGCAAATTTGCTTCCAAACTCTCCGCAAAATATTTGCATAAAAAGTGCGTAAGTGCTCAAGGAATTGTTTTACATGAAATTAAATGATATATCTAGAATCAGCGCACAGGAATACATGTGCCCTGAAAATTTCATAACTATGACTAAATTAATAAAATTTTCTTTTCAAGACCAGTGTCCCCCCTTAATCAAAATAATAATCAATGAGCCATTGGAATGTGAGTGTTAGTGTCAGCGTCACACGCGAGCGTACAGACTTGGCCTTGTCTGAAGTTTTAACTGCGGAATGAATAAAGAGTGCTGGGTAAATTATGCAGCAGTAAGAAAGCTGTGTTTCACCAAAGATTTGCTCCCAAAGGAGAGAAATTGAAGTGCATTGTTGTGGCTGCGCTTATTGTTTGAAGATATTTCTTGAGATGTGTCACATTTAAGGGCACTTGGAAAGCCTCAAGAACTGCCATCGCAAAAGCTAGCTGTCATTCTTGGCTTGTGTTATATCTGATATGGAATCAGAGATATTGAAATGCCTGTTTTTCACTTGCATCGAACTGCTCATCATGCCTAGTTACTTTATTGGTTCACTAAAGGGTGGTTGCTGAATAAGGCAAACGTTTCAAGTGCCACAGGCACTTCGATCAACCGTGGGAAACAGAACTTGAAAAACTGCGTAAGAAGTGTTGTGCTGTACTTTATGACAAAAAACTTGTCTTTCCATTCCAGGTTGCCCTCAGGAGAAAACACAATGTTTCTGTGTTCCTGAAGGAAGGAGATGTTTTAAACTTAAATTTTGAAAAAAATTTATTTCTTTTAACCCTTTGAGGGTCGAATTATTTTGAAGAAAACTTTCCCAGGTGGTCAAATTACTTTATTGCGGATCTTGAATCTACAAAATGTATATAATCGAGAATAAATAGTAAAAAAAAAATTAGGAACAGTACTTTGGTGACAGCATCACTCACAACTGGAAAATGTTCAATAGAATTTCACGAGCGACGGTGATAAACAAGCTAAGAGCAGCAACAATAAAGATAGAAATCAACTTCCGCCGCCTCTGCAAGAGAGTGCCCAAAAAGAGAAAACACGTTTCGCGCGACTCCGTTGCGATCCCGCGGCGGAATCAAAACCGCGTAGGCGCTTTGCCGCAGAGGGCGAGAATACCTCGCGAGCAACGGTGATAAGCAAGCTAAGAGCAGCGCCAATAAAGATAGAAATCAACTTCGGCAGCCCCTGCAAGATAGTGCTGACAAAAAGAAAACTCAAATTTCGCGCGACTCCGTTGCGATCACGCGGCGACACCAAAACTACAAAAAGGGGTGTTGCCGCAGTCTGTGCCGCCGCGCTAAAGCTAGACATAAGTTCTGCTTATCTCCGTGAGAAGGCAGCACAAAATTCAAGCGCTTCTTGTAAGTCCTAAGAGGTGGCAGCACGCCCCAGTGTGCACGCATTGTTCTTTTGGCGCAAAATTTCAAACGGAAGATTGAAACCGTACCCGTACGGCAAAGACCTTGCGGGACAGAAAACTGCTGCCGTACATATATGGCAAAAACCTTCAAAGGGTTAATATTTCAACCTAGCATCTGGCGCATGATAGCCTCAGCTGCTCATGCACCACAAGAGGCAACAAATGAAAGGGGGTGCGGCCTGCTTTCTATTGCGGTGCACAGGTTCACCCGTCCCGAGCACCTGGGCAGCTCGGCCAAGATCCGGTGTGGCCGCTGCGACAGCTACCAGGAGTCGACCAAGCAGCTGACCATGAAGCAGCTGCCCGTCGTGTGCAGCTTCCACCTGAAGCGCTTCGAGCACTCGTCCCGGTTCCACAAGAAGATCTCCTCGCTCATCAGCTTCCCCCAGTACCTGGACATGAGCCCTTTCATGTCCGGTCCCCGCGCCCCCTCCTCCTCTAATTCCTCCTCCTCATCCTCATCTGCCAAGGGCCGTCCCACGTCCCCTTCCAGTGCACCGCCGCAGCCCTGCCACGACAACAAGTGAGTTGAACACTCAGCCACCGTTGCCAGTCTTTGTGCGTTCCTCCTAGGACGCGATGGGCGTCTCATCCAAAGGAAGGGCTTCCCTAGCTCGATGTGGAACGCAGCATGGATGACTTTGATGACATTCTATGTCACACCAGCGGTAATTCCGGACGTGATACGTCCGCCGCTTAAGAACGTGGGTGGCGCTGGTGAACACTCCCAAGGTTAGGTTATTTGTAAACATAAATACCCCCGAAAGCAGAAGATTTGACAGCCGTCGCCGTTCGGATCCCACCGGTGGCGTGTGGTTGTTTTTTCTTCTGCTTTTCAATTCAATTAGCTTTAAGCGTTAACATATTCAGTAATGTTATAAATTGATAAACAGCACAAAAATAAATAAATTAATTAAAAAAAAATCCCCTGTGCCCCTTGGTTTCTGTGGCTGTTGGCTTTTCTCATATTCATAACAAGCCCCTCATTCCCCTTCCCTTGTTTGCTTAATTGCTTAGCGAGGGCCTCGGTTCTGGCAGCCTTGACACCATAGGAAGCATAAGAGGGTTCTCACACAGCTTCCACCCTCGCCGTTCAATGACGTTCTACGTCACATCAGCGGTAATTCAGGACGTGCTACGTCCGCCGCTTAAGAACGTGGGTGGCGCTGGTGAACACTCCCAAGGTTAGGTTATTTGTAAACATAAATACCCCCGAAAGCAGAAGGTTTGACAGCC
Source organism: Amblyomma mixtum (assembly GCF_055824585.1). Classification (NCBI taxonomy): domain Eukaryota; kingdom Metazoa; phylum Arthropoda; class Arachnida; order Ixodida; family Ixodidae; genus Amblyomma; species Amblyomma mixtum. Next base: position 158,417,314 of record NC_143015.1, on the reverse strand, counting down.
GTCGCCGTAGCTCAGCGGTAGAGCACCGGACGCGTAATTCGGAGGTCGTGGGTTCGGATCCCACCGGCGGCATGTGGTTGCTTTTCTTCTGCTTTTCAATTCAATTAGCTTTAAGCGTTAACATATTCAGTAATGTTATAAATTGATCAACAGCACGAAAATAAATAAATTAATTTAAAAAAAAATCCCCTGTGCCCCTTGGTTTCTGTGGCTGTTGGCTTTTCTTATATTCATAACGAGCCCCTCATTCCCCTTCCCTTGTTTGCTTAATTGCTTAGCGAGGGCCTCGGTTCTGGCAGCCTTGACGCCATAGGAAGCATAAGAGGGTTCTCACACAGCTTCCACCCTCGCCGTTCGATGACGTTCTACGTCACATTAGCGGTAATTCAGGACGTGCTACGTCCGCCGCTTAAGAACGTGGGTGGCGCTGGTGAACACTCCCAAGTTTAGGTTATTTGTAAACATAAATACCCCCGAGAGCAGAAGGTTTGACAGCCGTCGCCGTAGCTCAGCGGTAGAGCACCGGATGCCTAATTCGGAGGTCGTGGGTTCGGATCCCACCGGCGGCATGTGTTTGCTTTTCTTCTGCTTTTCAATTCAATTAGCTTTAAGCATTAACATATTCAGTAATGTTATAAATTGATCAACAGCACAAAAATAAATTAATTAATTAAAAAAAAAATCCCCTGTGCCCCTTGGTTTCTGTGGCTGTTGGCTTTTCTCATGTGCAGTAGAATAAGCCATATGAAGTCGTGACGTACAGGCGCGGCCATAAGTAAACGGAGCACGCTATCCTGTTCGAAGTGCAGTCACGCTTCCTCCATTGGTAAAGAAGAAGCGTTGTTTGTCTACCAGAAAGCCCACCAACCACCACTACCAGCATGCACGTACCACTGCTGGAAATTTCAATTAGGTGACGCGTGAAAAATATTCAAAGACAGTTGCATGCTCCGTTTACTTTTGTCCGCGCCTGTACTTATGATAAGAAGGTAATTCTTGATTTGTTCCAGGCGTCTCGAGCAGGTCGCACGACCTTTTCGCTCTGACTGCGTCCAAGATGACGCCACGATAAGGAAATAGGCAGTCGTCGACGCCACGTTGTCGATTTCCTAGCGGATACATTGTATAATTTTAATACTGCAGTAATCTTCGTTCTTTGCCGCGCTGCCATTCTTTTGATTCTTTTGCTTACTTATGTCATCCAAAGTGTCTTATTTGTGCTTTTGTTGTTTGTTTTATATTTGTGGTTTTGTTTTATTCTGTTCAATTGCCTGTGCCCCCCCTATGTAATACCCTCTCGAGGGCCTTTAGGGGTATTCTGTATAAATAAATTGGAACATCTGTAATTTATACGGTCATAATTAAATTATTCATGAACGCCTCAGCAATATACGTTTCTAAGACATCTGTGCATTCACTAGACACGCACCATCTGCTGTAGCATGTAACAGGGGGAGGCAGAAAGTTAGGCAGGTGGATGAGATTAACTGTGAGGATAAAGTGACTGTGAAGATAAGGTGGCCATGGCTGGCACAGGACAGGGTTACCTGGAGAGACAAGGGAGAGACCTTTGCCCTGCAGTGGGCGTAGCCAGGTTGATGATGATGGAAGTGCAGCATGTGGTCTTGTGGCTGTGGACCTGCCAGCTTAAATGAAGTAAGTTAATAATGTATGAAATCGCCTGTAGCTTTCTTCTATAGGGATAGATACTAGAAGCATCAAGATTTCGCTTTTACTTTCTTACTTGGAAGCCCATGTATGCAGCTGCTGATTGTTAATCACAACAGTGTAGAATATATGTGTTTTCAGTCAGCACCCAGTCCAGTAAAAAGCTATAATGGTTATGCGGAGAAAAGTAAAAGGGGCGGTAACCGTTTCGATCTTAGTCAACACTGCACTTGCACCGTGAAAGGATGGATGGTGGAGGAATTGAAAGAAGAAAGAAAGGGGGTTCTGGATTAATTTCAACTGCCTTGGATTGTTTAACACATGCTGATGTCTCACAATAGCCAAGCATCTTTTTGCATTGTGCCCCCCTCTAAATACAGCCTTGCTACGGCGAATTGTGAGAAATTTTGTAGAGGAAAATCATGCTGAACCCCATTTTTCCCGACGAAAGAAGCCCAAGAAATACACCTCTGCTTGAGTTCCTACCAAGTGCCGAGCCCACCCGGTTGCATTTGACAGTGTTTGAGAATATACCTTCTGCACACTAAGCAGACAAGGAAAGGGGAATGAGGGGCTCGTTATAAATATGAGAGAGGCCAACAGCCACAGAAACCAAGGGGCACAGGGGATTATTTTTTACTTTATTTATTTATTTTGTGGTGTTGATCAATTTAATCGCTTAAAGCTAATTGATTAGAAAAGCAGAAGAAAAAACAACCACATGCCGCCGGTGGGATCCGAACCCACGACCTCCGAATTACGCGTCCGGTGCTCTACCGCTGAGCTACGGCGACGGCTGTCAAACCTTCTGCTTTCGGGGGTATTTATGTTTACAAATAACCTAACCTTGAGAGTGTTCATCAGCGCCACCCACGTTCGTAAGCGGCGGACTTGGAACGTCCTGAGTTACCGCTGGTGTGACATAGAACGCCATCGAACGGCGAGGGTGGAAGCTGTGTGAGAACCCTCTTATGCTTCCTATGGCGTCAAGGCTGCCAGAACCGAGACCCTCGCTCAGCAATTAAGCAAACAAGGGAAGGGGAATGAGAGGCTCGTTATAAATATGAGAGAAGCCAACAGCCACAGAAACCAAGGAGCACAGGGGATTTTATAATTAATTAATTATTTTTAGGATACTAAAGGGCTGTTAAAAACTGCCCTGTGAACCTGTGGTGCAGGTATTGCCTGTTTGCTGTGGTGAACCACAGTGGAACCATTGAGACAGGCCACTACACGGCGTACGTGCGGCAACATCGGGACCACTGGTTCAAGTGTGACGACCACCTCATCACCAGGGCCAGCCTTCAGGATGTCCTTGACTCCGAAGGGTAGGCACTGGGGTGCCGCTTCCTATCCACTCTTTTCCGATTTGTATAGATGTAGAAGGGGTAGTACAGTCTAGCCCGGTTATAACGAAGTCGGCGGGAATCGGAAATCACTTTGCTATATCCGCTATTTCGTAATATGCGGACTACGAAAAAAAAAATACAAACATCGGCACACATCGGCATACCGGCATACCTGGGAGAAATAGAGAACCGCGATTGGCCAAGACGGCCGCTCTCTGCGACGTCATCGAAAAAAAAAAAATCGTCTCTGTTCTTTTTTACGTTTTTCCCCTGCGTGGCGTGCTCTACCGCTCTACGCCGTGACGCCGTTCAAGGACGGCGCAACACGAGACCGGCGTGCCATGCGATGCAGTGAAGCAACCTTTCGCTCCGCAGGAGAGCAGACGACGCCACGAAAGGACGCCGTCAGCCGAATTTTGCTCTTATTTTCGCGGAAAAAATCGCCTCAAGGACGCAAAAATGTGTTGATTGGCAGATTATTTTTCGGTTGGTATTAAATCTCTTCGTTATATCCGCTGACGCGCTGTTATTTACTTCGTTAAAACCGGACCCAAAATGTATTGAAAATGCAAAAATGGGAATGGGAAATTGAAATCCCTTCGTTATAACCGCTATTTCGCTATAAGTGGCTTCGTTATAAACGGGCTAGACTGTAGTGCATTTGCTATGACTGACAATGCTGATATCGTGGGCGCATTATCTACGAGGGCTTCCTGCTTTTTGCAACCTGTGACCACGCACGAAATTAAGCATGTCTTCCTTCTAGCTCCTTGTGGAGAGGTCTTGTGTAACTTGCAGGATGGTGCAGCTATGCACCTTCATTGCATATTGAACATCATGGAGATTTCTTTCCCTTATATATACCGTATTTACTCGCATAATGCTCGCACTCGCGTAATGCTCGCACCCCCCACATTGGCTATCAAAAATTGGGAAAAATTTTTTCCCCGCATAATCATCGCACCCCCAAAATTACTGCCGCGAGCCGTCTGCTTGTCGTAGCGGTCGCCATCTATTGACCGCGGCTACAACTACCGTATTTAGGTGATTCTAAGCACCCCCTTTTTTTCACGATCGCGATCCCAACGCGATGCCCAAACTGAGAGGGGGTGCTTAGGTTCGAAAAATCTAAACTGACTTTTCTAAACAGGAATTACTAAACAGGAATTTCGAACGCCTTGGATGCGACTGAGGACCACCTGGTGTGGGACGACGAAGAAGCATTGGAAGATGAAGAAACCGATGCCGCAGAAGCCAACGATTCCAGTGTCGACACGGACTCTGATCAAGAGTAGAATTGCCTGATAGACGTACGCAACGCGAGTAGTGACGGGAGGTTGCGCGCGGCAAATAAAGTGTTTAGCAGCTTGAGCTTACGTTCACCTTGTACTTTCATAACGAAGGTAAGTTCCGCTTGAAAGTAATGTTTTCGTTATATTTACAATAGCGGACCTGACAATCCCGATCTCGCACCCATTCATCTTTTCATTTAACACTCCGAAACATTTGCTTGAAAATTTTCCCCGCATAATTATCGCACCCCCAAACTTCGCGTTGATTTTCAGGGAAAAAAAGTGCGAGGATTATGCGAGTAAATACGGTAGTATGTGCTGTATATATAGCACATGTGCTTATATCGGGTGTCCCAGCTAAATGTAACCAAGCTTTTAAAAAACACGGGGTGTCCTAGCAGTCTGAAACCAAATGAGGGTTGTTTAGAGTCGAGTGACCTAGTCTGCAGTATTTTTTTCGTTCTTCAAGGTTGACTAATTAGTTAAGCTTAATTAACTAACTTTTTAATTATTGACTGCTGGACCGGTGTAATCTGGAACCTGTATGGACTGCTCCAATACAGTGTGCCCAGTTTGGATTAATGCATTTTGTGAACTCTGTATAGCAGATATTTTACAGGTGCTGCTATGCCATCGGATATGTTGCTATTGCACTGGCTTAGGCTTAGGCTTGTGTTGAAGGCTCAGGCAGAGGATTAGATGTGTTGCTGCAGCTTTGTGCTGGATTCAGAGCGAGGTGTTGCATTTGGAAATGCTCCAGCTGTTTCTGTTTTCTGTGGAACTTTTATGATAAGAGCATTGTTGAATATGCAGAGAATTGTTGATTTCTGCACTAAGACTCACCAGTCGTTACAGTATAGAGTTAAAAAAATGATTATCTGATAAAGTGTACTGTGTAACTGCATTAAAGGTGCACTGAAGAGGAATCTGAACTTGTCTTTTTGCCGCGGGAACTCGATATACACGTTCCGAGCTTTCTTAGAAACTGCGATTTATTGCCCTGTGTGGCCGATTTCCCCAATTAAATCGAATTAACTTCCGGCTCCCGCCTTTTTTTTTTTAATTCTGCCTCGCACGGTGGGCGGAGTCGACCAACGCGTGGAGCGCCTTTCACCCAGTCCCGTGGCGGCTTGCCGCTCTGCCATCGGCGGAGTAATACGTAGTAGTCCGTAGTAGCAAATAGTCCGCGCGTATTTTTATTTCTTCGGGCTTATTTTGCGGCTATATTATCTGCGAATGAAACTATTTATTCATGGAAACCTAAAAAACAAAATAAAGCGAAAGCAAAGCCTCCACGGGACTGGGTGAAAGGCACTCCACGCGTTGGTCGACTCCGCCCACCGTACGAGGCAGAATTAAAAGAAAAGGCGGGAGCCGGACGTTAATTCATTTTAATTGGGGAAATCGGCCGCACAGGGCAATAAGTCACTGTTTCTAAGAATGCTAGGAACGTGTGGATCGAGTTCCCGCGGCAAAAAGACATGTTCAGAATCCTCTTCAGTGCACCTTTAACCTAAAGTTATGAAATCAGTGATGTTACTTCTCCTGAAATGCTGTTCTCTTATCTTGACTTTTATCTCTGTTCGTACTTTTCAGGTACTTACTGTTCTATCACAAGCAGATCCTGGAGTACGAATGAAGGAGCTGTGCTTCCTTGTTTCCTGTGTTCACTGTCCATTCCTTGTCGTCTGTGAGAAGAACGCAGAAAAGAGAACTGCCCCCGAGTCTTGTGGAATTGCATAAATGTGATGCATCTGTGTGTGCGCGTGTGTAGGGACATAATTTCTGAAAGTGCTTGTTCCGTCGTCACACTTTCACTTGTTGGCCATCCATGTCTCCCAGAAAACTACACACAGATGTCCCCGTGGGGCTTCTGCACCGTCAGCAGTCTCGGCTGCATCCAGATTCTGAAATGTGTGCGATCTAGGTTTTGCAATTCCCTTACAACACCCCCCTTCTCTTTCACCAGCCATCAGTACTGTCCTCTGAGCTTGGCTAAACTGTGCCACCTCATTTGCTCAATAAATTATTGCTTCCTCAAGTATATGTTCGGGTTGATCGCTTACTGTTTGCAACCCGTTGGGATAGCTCAGTGACTGATCCCAAGGTTGCAGGTTGCTGCAACCTTGCAAGGTTGCTGATCCCAAGGTCGATCCCAGCCACGGCGGCCATACTTCAGTGCAGGCGAAATAGAAGAATGCCCGTGGGCTGTACAGTGTCAGCGCACGCTAAAGTGTCCCAGGTGGTCAAAATTTTTCTGGAGCCCTCCACTATGGATGGCATTCCTCATAGCTTGAGTCGCTTTGGGATTTGCCCCATAAACCATCACCAGTTTTCAAAGAGGGCGTTACGTTCCCATACCATGAGGCAGCCCTCAGCAATGTGCTTCGCTTTCATGCTTGTAAAATATGCTTCAGCTTCAGCTCAAAGTTCTGTTGGTGGGACAATTGCCGCGTATGCGAGCTTATGGGGTGAAATTCCGTGCGTGCAGCTAGTGTTTGGTTTGGTTCGGTTTGGTTCATGGGGTTTAACGTCCCAAAGCGACTAAGGCTATGAGAGACGCCGTAGTGAAGGGCTCCGGAAATTTCGACCACCTGGGGTTCTTTAACGTGCACTGACATCGCACAGTACACGGGCCTCTAGAATTTCTCCTCCAAAGAAATTCTATAGCCGCCGCGGCCGGGATCGAACCCGCGTCTTTCGGGTCAGCAGCCGAGCACCATAACCGCTGAGCCACCGCGGCGGCTTCTAGTGTGTACGATATATATATATATATATATATATGAGAAGCCAACAGCCACAGAAACCAAGGGGCACAGGGGATTTTAAATTTTTTATTTATTTATTTTATGGTGTTGATCAATTTATATTACTGAATATGTTAAAGCCAATTGATTAAAAAAGCAGAAGAAAAAACAACCACATGCCGCCGGTGGGATCCGAACCCACGACCTCCGAATTACGTAATTCGGAGGTCGTGGGTTCGGATCCCACGTCGAGGTTAAATAACCAACTTCGCAAGCAGTGAAGGTAGCTGAAAAATTCCAATGAGAAAGTTGTAGTACAGGACACAAACGTCCAATTGAAAAGCTTCTGACTTTCAACTATTACGTATTAGCTTTTTCTTCGCTCACTGCAGATGCCCGCGAAATACAAAAAGTACCACGTGACGTGCTCGCTTATGCACAGAGATTGCAGTGCTCCAAATTATCCGCATAAGAACGAACAATCCCGGTTTAAAAGGAGAGACGCAGCAGCTGGCTTTGCAATTTAAATAAATGTGGCAGATTAACCAATGTTTCCACTGCACTTGAATGCACAGAGTACTGTCAATAAGTTGATCAATTTCCGCTCATGATCATCGCTCTCTGTTTATTGAATGATGACATCATCGACAGTGTTATTCCTGCTTCAAGCGAAATTTTCCGTAGAAACAAACACGTGAGGGGTGGTGGTGTTTTCGTAATAATAATAATCATGATTACTAAGACGTTATTGTTGTTCTTGAGCACCGAAAATGTTTATTATTATTATTATAAAGAACTATTTGAATGGCACTGCTCTTAGCCACATAGACTCAGGGGGCACTTTGTTGACCTGAAGTGCGGTGAGAGCGCGGTGTTGCTGCTTAAGTTGCTGATGTGTGGTTAAGATGTTAATTCAGTACACAATAGTTTGCGAATCTTAAATGCTGGAGACACTGGAGGGCGTTTGGGAGGCACCCGTCTGATTCGACGCCTTTCTGCTAACACACTCCAGCGTCTTAGACAAGCAGAACTACATATGCGTTGGCAGGGAGTAGCGTAGCCATTAGCACGCTCGGCTACGGAATGAAAGGATGGTGGTTCGAATCCCATCCTGCACAAAGTCTTTTTTTCCGGTCTGACTAGAAAAGCGTGACACCTCTGCTGGTAAATCTTCTGTCGACAACGAGAAGGCATTAAAGGCTTTCGCCTTAAAATGTATCTGCTAAGGTAAATTGCTGGGGTAGTGTTATGTCCACCGCTGACGTGAAACAAGGCGTTTGTGGAGACACTGTATCTCTTATTTACACCCAACTCGACGATAGCACATCGGCGACCGCTTGTCGGCATGGTCTAAAGTCGTCCCCCATCTGGGACTGGGTTGGCGGCCGGAGACAGGAGAGGGGGAGGAGGACACTTCCAGAGGGGCGAGGAAGAGGAGCAGGCTCTCCTCCGTTGACGGGCTTGTGCACTGTGCCCATTGTCACTACACCATTGTCCCTTCGAACACAACACTTCTCCCCTTTTAGAAATGGTCCTGGCAGTAGTCCGGAGGTCGGCACATATGCGTGGACGTCTCGGCTGCTGACCCGAAAGACGCAGGTTCGATCCCGGCCGCGGCGGTTGAACTTTGGAGGAGAAATTCTAGAGGCCCGTGTACTGTGCGTTGTCAGTGCACGTTAAAGAACCCCAGGTGGTCGAAATTTCCGGAGCCCTCCACTACGGCTTTGGGACGTTAAACCCCACAAACCAAACCAAACCAAATGCGTGGACGTGCCCTGGCTTGGAGTTTCTTTTCTCTTTTTTTTTTTGAAGAGAGGCATTTTCCGCTTGTTTACCAGCCAAGATCAGTATCTCTTCCCAATGCACCTGGCTGCTGTAGCTGGGACCCAGGCTTGCGGCTGTCAGTCGCGTCCCCGGACGCAGCCACAGTGTATACGTCACCAATAGGCGCAAAAACTTACGATGGATCACCACCAACTCGCCCAATCCTCAGTTCTTATGCAAAAACTGATATTGTTTGTTTGTTTATTTATTTATTCTTCAAATGCCCCTGAGTAGGGCATTTGAGGGGTGGGTGGGCTTCACAGTAGGTGTTTGTTTGATTTTACATCGGCGTCATTCTCCTGCCACGTGCAGTTTGCGCAGCCATGCATGGTACCCGCACTGTTTCACGTGCAGTATATGTGAATTTCAGTGCGTTCAAGCAGAGCAGAAAAAAATATTTGCACTTCTCTACATCCCTCGAGGAAAACGCAACAACCTGCGAAACAAACAATGACAGCAGAATGTCATAAGAAAGGTTTCCGTCCCAACGAAACAGACTGTTTTGTTTCGGGCAATTTCTTGATGCTTCTGTGCGCTTCGTGCACTGTTTGTTTCCGTAGATCTCCTCATAGTTGTCTTTTTTTCATAGCCTGGTGCCATTCACCCTGTGAGACCATCTCTCATGAATTTGATGCTCATTGTTTTCTGTAAAAGATTTATCAGTGTTCGTGATTTTCATGAATCTGCATCCAGAAGAATTCTGCATGTCGAGACAATGTTTCGGCTGGAGGACCAACCTTTTTTGAAATAGGCTGGTCCTCCAGCTGAAACGTCCTGAAATAAATCCTGTTGTTTTTCAACAATTTCTGGTGACTTTATACTGATCAATCAGCTGCCAAGAAATCACATTTGTGTGTGTGTGTGTGGTTTATGGGGGTTTAACGGTGAAAGCGCCTGAGCCAATGAGGGACGCTGTAGTGAAGGGCTCCGAAAATTTCGACCACCTGGGCTTTTTAATGTGCCCTGACATCGCACAGTACACGGGCCTCTAGAACTTCGCATCCATTGAAATTCGACCACCGCCACTACCATGTATGTATATTAGTCTATAGTATACACTATATGCCGTGTTCACTGCAGTCTAGGTAGCCATGCATGCAGCATACACAGACTTGCCTTTCACTGATTCACTGTAATGTCCAAACCAGTGACTATAAGCTTTGCAGACTGCGTGCGTCTGTCTACCAGTCGTGGGAGCAGTTGAATTTCAGATCTGTTCGTTTCTTCAAAGAAGGTGGAAGAAGACCAGGAAGCGTGCTTGTAGATGATAGGAGCAGAACATATATTTACAGCATACATATACTGATAGTAAAACTGGAAGTTAACTGCACTACTTCACTCATTTACCTAGCTGGTTAGAGCCTAAAGTAGAAGTGCGTTCCATGAAACCAAATAAAAACAAACGCGACATCACTGTCTCTACGGTAAGGACTAGAGTTACTGTATATGCTACCACAGGACTAGTAAGGACATCCAATCCACACTCTCTTCCGTCGGGGCTATTCTTCCGACTTGTCTCAAGCACACCGCCGCCCCCCTCTCCATTCGCGTTGCAAGCCAAGTTCTTGAAACTGATGCGCTCCCACCCGTCATCAGTGCCTGTCGTCCGCCAGCAACAAAAGGGAAAGGGCCACGAAGCCCGTACAGCACAGATGGCGGGACGCTCGGCGGACAAGAATGAGGAACGGACTTAGTTCCCACGGATGTGGGGGAGGGATGGTGCTCTCTGCCGTCTCGGCAAACCAGATAAGGAACGATCCTGTTTTCCCTTTCATTGGGTCAGTATGTGAAAGATACATCGTAACTGCTTTAACCGGCGCTCGTAACCACTCTTCAAAGACGCCTTTGTTAGGCCCCGCAGCAGTGTGGGCAGCTGTGGGACATCGGATGCCTTTCCGACGATAGCCTACCCAGTAAAAAAAAACCATTGGAACCAATTGGATTTCCAATGGGTTCCAATTGGACGAGTTCAGTTTCCAATTGGTTCCAATTGGAATGGTGTTCCAATTGGATGGTCCGAATGGACTATCCAATTGGACCATTAGGGTTTCCAATTGGTGAGCCCAATTGGTCTTACCCATTGCATCCAATTGGTCCGCCGAACTGCACCCAATTTATCCAATGAATGTTTGCATGTTTGACGAAAAAGATAGAACTAATATGGTACTTAAAATAAGAGCTATCAGCAGCTTAGCCTAATAAATTGTACTCATCACCTACACCACCACTGGAGCTGAAATTAAATTAAATATCTGCCCTCAGTGGGCAAGCGCCACCGGCCCCTGCATGAGAGCGTCATGAACTGGGTATATAAGTTGGAGCAGAAGTGTGTTCTCTGGATGTACATATTGAGCTAATGTATGCTACTAGTCCCTGAATGTGCAGTGTTGCTTGTGTGTGATGCATGTGTGTCTGTTGGCTTTGATTTCCATAAAAACATGTTAATTTCAATTCCGTAGAAAAATGTTGATTGGCACTAGGCAGAGTGTCTCCCCGCAGTCCTCATAAATCAGTTTTCCTTTTGCACGTTACAATGTGTTTAGTTGTAGAAATATTCATCCATGATCCTAAAGCATATTATTCAAACGTTTAGCTACCTTTCTCAATGAACGTAATATATTTTGTGAATATTTTCTGGGTCAAATAACTGCCTGGCCTAATGGGTCCAATTGGTCGGGGGCTAAAAACACAACTGGAACCAATTGGTTCCAATTGGGAAATCCAATTGGAAGCAATGGGAATGTCCATTTAGTTCCAACTGGAATGTCCAATTGGTTCCAATGAATGTTTTTTTTTTTTGACTGGGTACGGCCTCACGAGGGCCCCGTGAAGATAGCGGCAGTGCGTCAAAAAACCATGTCCAGCACCCCTCTGCGCTGTGCTTTGGGGGAGCTCTCGTTTACAGTGGAAAGCCGCTTCCGTCGGTGCAGGCGTCGTGCAAGGAGCCGCAACTGGAAATAAGCGGCGGCTCAAGAACACTGCGAAAAACGGGCTAGATGGACACAGACGTAAGCACGCAAACGCAAGGTTGGTTCAGCCACGATTGCTCTGGTGGATGCTGAATTTCTTCCCCTTGCCATGGCCATCAGACGCGTAATGAGCCTTCGAACAACACGACACTTTATTTTTAACGCGAGAGTTTTAAAGGGGCTGTGAAAGGGGGCTCAAGAAAGATGCGATATGCCTAGCATGCTAAAGGACGCAGCGTCACAAATATCCTCCAGTAAAAATTTTTTTGATGCGTTTTGTGGAAGCCGAGTTATTTGCAGTTAAAATTTGAATATCCGTGTCTTCGCGACTTTAACCCTCCTCCCGTCACTTTTTGCACGCTGAAATGTCGGTGCTGGGAGATCGCATTCCACTGCTGACGTAAAGAGGCGCGCGGATTAGGGCGAAAGATCGGCACCGCTGGTCGCCGCGAGGCACGGGAGCGGGAATTCTTAAAATTGTATTGTAAATTATCGGCTCGTTTTTGAGGTCTTGTACGCGGCATGAACGCTGGGTGGTCTGTACTCTGCATAATACAAGCATTTTATAGACAACCTCCGAGAAAATCCGGATTGCTTTAGAAGGCCGTGACGTAAGGCGTGGAGCTGCGGAATAGAACAGCGAATAAAACATCAGATATGTTCTGATTATAAGGCCGCAGCGCAACTCAAATCAACCTATCAATCAATCAATCAATCCAATCAATCAATCTTTATTTTCCATTTGAATAAAATGCAGGGAGTGGGGACAAAAAACTGCTCTGTGGCAAGCTTGACTGGGTCCCCACCCTCTTTACATGGCAGTTTGTGCAGCACTTATGCATGAAATGTGGAATGTTTAAAAGTGAACAGTTTAGAGCACGCGATTTTCGCGCAGGAGGTGAATAATGCAGCAAATACAATCTTTCTACAATATAAAAAATACAACAATATGCAACAAACACTCGCGTGACAGCATTATCACAGATCTAAAAAATGACAATGGTAATAAACAAACTCGCCTGAATATAAGGGAAAAAGAAATAGTGAAGATAAATGGGCACAAGTACAGTACTCTGGGATGAAATGACGTATCACAAAAGCTTCGAAGGTTGTTGACACTGTTAAACGCCATGAAACTGGTTGATGAAATGAAGTTTGATTTTACTTTTAGTGGCTGTTTGCAAGTTGATTTCCTTAATTAATAATTCGTTAACAGTTAATAATTCAATAATAAATCTTTCTTCGTTATAACTGCAACGCCTCCTCATTGCCTGGATTTTTTCGGAATCCTTAAAATGGTGTTGTGTATTGGGTTTAATGGCATATAAGCATCTAAGGCTGTAAGCATCGTTACCGTCACAAGGAACAGAAACGGCAGTTAGAAACTAAAAAGGAAGTTACCCGGACTGCACCGCCAGGAGCACAACGGGCTATCGTTACATAATTCGTTACATATGTTACATATATTAGCATGGGCAAGAAAAATAAAAAAAATAAAAGTGCCTAGCCCGGTTGGTACAACGGGCTTTTACCGTTACAGATAGTAGATGAGTCCGATAAAAGGAGTCCCCGCTCTAGTCATTGTTGTTACAGTCCCAATATGAGGGACAGATAGGAAAAGAACGTCTTCCAGGTTGTATAGCTGTTTATCATGCAACGAAATGCACTACGAGCCGCGCACGACAGGATAGTCATAAACCAACCATCGCTAAGAAAACACGGTGTAAGTAAGTTTTCCTTGAGCCTCAGCAAAGAACAGAAGTGGATTCATTGTTTAGTCCTTAAAGGGCCCGCCGTTCCCTCTCAAGTGTTCCCTGTCGAAGAATCCTTCATGTGCCGTTGCTGGTGGCGCTGACGTGGAAGATGCATGGGCGGACTGGGTCATGGGGCTAAGATTTGCATAGGTGGGCACTTGGTCTTCCCTGACGATGATCGCAGCTGTGTTATACGTCGTGTCGCTCACGGGCGTGAACTTGATAGGGGTCCATAGCGTAACACGTTCAAAGAACAGGAGCGGATTTCTTGTGTGCTTCAAGGTCCCGCCCTGCCCTCTCCGCAGCTTCGAGAAACATCGACACTTGCTGCTTTCAGTGGCGCAGATCTGGCGAAACACCCACGATGTCGGCTAGCGTCAGCCACTCACGAATCAGGCGCAAGCAGTCGAAGTTCAAGTCGTCCAGCTGAAGGCGTCCGTCAGGTTTCTCTCTGCAGACTAGACACTCTCTGACGACGCCCGCTGCCCTCATGAAGCCCTCCATCTCCCGAAAGTATCGCACTGTTTTTCTCACCATCGCTTCGGCGTCGCTCTCGCTGGATAACGAGAGCCTCCGTACCGCCTCCACGAGGGCACAGCTTTCGGCCACCAGTTCGAGCGCCTCCGCGCAGTAGCGTCCCCTGGAAGCACCGGTCACAAAGTGCGCCGCCCTCGCAACCAGCATCGCGTTTCGCCGAACCACGTCCTGGATCCAGAACCGCCCGAAGTCCATGTTAGGGGACTGTGTCAAGTCCAGCCGAACGAGGGTGTGATTCTCGCAGAAGTCCACTGACAGGAACCACAGAAAGGACAGCACCGAATGAACCCGCGTTGGGAAGAACACGAACTCGCAGATGCTCTCGCTACGCCATATAGCGTTCGCGAGGTGTTCGAGGGCTTCGGCGGAGAACGACAGATTAGTCAGTTCGAGCCTCCGGACGGTGTTGTTAGCCACGAGAGCTCGGACGAGTTCGAGGTCAACCCGGCCATCGTGCTCTGCGCGGTCGCAGCCGATGAGCTCCAGCCTGCGAAGTGTTCTGGTTCCTTTTAGGTACTTCGCAATCAGCCCCTGCGCCGTGGGATCAAAGTCTACCGTAAGCCGCACATGGCTGACGGGCAATAGGGCGACGGGCAGCGCTTTGTGGATGCAGCTCTCAAACTCTCTGAGTGCTTCTACTTCGTTGGCGGAGACGCGAACGTTCCCGACGTGGAGCCCTGGCAGTGTCGAACCGGCGTCACGGACGACTTGCAGCAGTTCCATCAGCCACTTCATCGGCAGACACACCACGCACACTTTCCTGAGCGTCCCGCTTGCGGCCAAAGCGCAGAAGAAGGCCTCGCACTCAGCCGTCCCCAGCAGGGACATGTCCAGCGCGAGTTCCAGAAGAGTTCGGTTGCCAGAAAACGCCCTCGCCCACGACGAGTCTTCGGCCTGCGCCACAGTATCAGCGCATTCATCGGCTCGGTTAAATTTCTTTTTACATCGGCTGGCGGGCAGTTGCTCAACTATACACGGGCAACGGCAACCTTCCTCCCCAGCAGCCCACCTCACACACAGCACAATCAGGCTCTTGTTATGGGCGACTAACTCGGCGATCACGCGTACCCCTTCAGCAGAGGAAGCGCCGATAGACAGGTGCAGTTCCTCCAGCGTCTCATTCTCGAACAGCGGCCCAACGAGTGACCTCAGCTCTGTGGCGTAGACCTGGTTATCGGTAGGCGCCGCGAACACCAGCTTCCTCAGTGTCTTGTTGCGGCGCAAGTAGTCGTCCATCACCTGTCGCGTTCTTGTCTCGGCTCGGTCCATCACCTTGGTGCTCAGGAACAGTTCCGTGATCGTCGAATTTCTCGTGAGGGCGTCGACAAGCTCCGCCGACAGGTCGGCCTCGAAAGGGGCAATTGCGGAAACGTTCAGGCTTTTAAGGCGACTCGAACAGCGCACGAGATAGAAGAGTGACCGCGCGACGGGGGAGGGACACCGGTGGTCGTGGTATGCGAACTCTTCCAGATCCGTCATGACTGTAATGACGCGTCCGAGATCCGCGCCTCTCCATTGCCTGATGGGGCTAGGCACCGAGCGCACGACGAGCCTGCGGAGCTTCGAAGAAGAGACACGCATAGCGATGATGGACACGCAGCAGTAGGATGCCAGCAGGGATCCAGTGATGTGGACTTCGTCGACACACCGGTGCACGGCCATCAAGTAGAGTACCAGCGTCACAGCCTGGCGCTGCCATCTGTACTGTTGTCCACCGGCAGGCTCTTGTCGAGAATCGACCGCGACGAGGCACAGTCGACCCAGATCGTCAGGCGATTCGCGGAGCTCCAGACCGCACTGCCATAGGAGCTCGTTCCAGGCCGACAGGTGCTGAACCAGATGACAAGTTCGTTTGGGGCCTCCAGTGCAGTACGTGTCCAACGCCAACAGTGACTGCGAGTAGCAAGAAGTGGCCGGCAGGTGATACAAAAGCCCGAATAACCTGAGGACATAGTAGAGGATGGACATGTCGTCTGAAGCGCTGTCAAACTGTCTTCAAGCCACTGGTGGTTTTTGATCTGGCTTATAAAGGCCGATGCAGACGATGGGCCGGACCGCGGACGTAACGGTCACGTGAGTAGGGACGTGCAACTGGTACGGCCACAGATCGCATGCACACGGCGGAACGCGAGAGCAAACGACAGTGGATGGAGCGACTTTCTTCCTCGACCTGTTCGCGCTGCCCTTACAGAAGAGAGACACGTACAGCACCCCACAACTGCGTTAGCACAAAAAAAAAATGGGCAGAGATGGCACCGCTACACCGCGCCAAACCAACACCCTCTCAGACATACTGACATGTCGACACAAAAGCAGAAACTGAGAGGAAAAAGCCGGTTGCTCCGTTTATAATTTTTTTTTTTTGCCTGCGACTGCCGTGTCACGTGGTGCTCCGTCCGCTCCGGGGTTTTGCGATTTCTTGCGTCCCATTGGACGAAGTTCTCCCAACGCTGCCACCCAAAATACTGTTTACGCATTATTTGGTTCGGGAGCTGCAAGCCGTATCAGTTCTCAAAGCCGGTAAAAAGAGCCTCTGTGTTCTTGTGGTACGAGGCGTGGCTGATAACGAAGTCTTTAGCGGGGTGAGTCGGCTGAACACGAACACCTGGGAACCAAGCCCCCCCCCCCCCCCCCCTCCCGCAAGGCTAATCGTCCCACCCTCCTCACCCTCTTCCACGGGGCATGTTAAGCACGTGGCAGTGCCGCTTAGGCGGCTGGCCCTAACAGCGGCGAGCAAAGCACTCCTTCACTTCTACTTTTTTCTTGGATGAATCTGGGCGGCCGTCGCCTTCAGTGTAGAAGCGAGCTAATCTAAACCTTCTAATCCTTCCCTGTACCCCTCTTCTCATCATGAACTGGTGGACACGTTGGTCAGACATGATTTGTAGTGCAAGAGCACAACGGCACGAGGCCACAGGAAGAGAAGGGACGAGCTCACAGCGCTGACTAACAACAGATAGTTTATTCAGAAAGCCAAACAGAAAAGCTTCAAGAGCAACAACAGACATCGCTCTGAGCATGCATATTTTGATTCCACGAGGGAAATCTACCGATTTATAAAATCTAGCTCCTTCTTAATGATAGTAACAGATGGGGTGAATGCGCGACTCGTACCTAACTTCATAATCTCAGATGCCTCGATGGTTTCTCTTGTGAGCTGATCTTAGTTTTTATCTACAGTTCGGCTGTTTTCATACAACGGCCGACAGGAACAATCGCGGCAGTGAATTCCGACGTAGCGAGCGGCATTCTTGACAACGTCTTTTGTGCTCCCTCAGCCAGTGGCGGTCTCAGCGATTGGTGCTAGTGGGGGCTGACGGACTTCTGTATACCAAAAAAGAAAAAAATAGAACAACAATTTTTATTTACACTATTTCTGCAACAATGTTTGTGCCCTTTGTTGCTGAAAAATCAATGGTGAACAATAAGGTGTTATACTATAACTCATGCTTTGAATGCTAACGGTTACGTGAACAATATTCATATCTAATGCATATCTATTTATGATTTATATATGAATATTGGTCACGTAACCATTAACTTATATAACTCAGATATATTTAAGCTGCGGTCGAATTTCGACCGAGGAAAATTCTAGCGGCCCGTCTACTGTGCGATGTCAGGACACTTTGAAGAACCACAGGTGGTCGAAATTTCCGGAGCCCTTCACTACGGCGTCCCTCACGGTTTGAGTCTCTTTAGGACATTAAACCCACCCAGGGTGTCGAATCGAAACCGAACTTGAACCTGAAACCGGAACCGAACCCGAATTTTCACCCGGAGCCGAACCGAACCCATATTTTTTTCGCCATCTTGGAACTGAACGCGAACCGGAACGATTCAAAGGAACCGCTCCGAACCGATTCGGGACTCGGTTGAGCCGCACTTTTTTTGCAACTCGGCAGACATTTTTACAGACAAAATGGGATAGTTTAGCGCGTATGTTTACCGATTAGAAGTTTCTGCGCTAGATAGTGCGGAAATGGCACCCAGTGTATGCGACAACAAAATTGAATGATGCCTGGTGTCTGGGAAGGAACCTAATTGACGCTTCTGTAATGTACTGGCACCAATTTTAAAGCACTTATTTATTTATTTATTTATTTATTTATTTATTTATTGATTTATCTATCTATTTCTTTTTTCGCAGGCCAAAGCACTGCAGAGAGGAGTGAGTAGCAATAAGAAATATACAAGAACAATACTGGTACACCATAATTAATCGCTATCAACATTCTTAAGTAAGTCGGGAGTTTGTAACGTATGCAATGGAAGTGGGAGGGTGGTTCCATTCCTTAGCTGTCTTGAGGATGAATGAGGCGAAATAAAAGTTGGTGCTACTGCTTGGCACTTCAACTTTGAACTGATGGCGGCAGAAGTAGCGAGACTCTGAGATGAGGGTTATAACAGAAGATTTTGTGAAAGGCATAAACATAAACAGACATAGACATAAGCAGACATTGTACTCCAGGTTTATATGAAATATTGAGTTATTTCTCCCCCCCTTTACATGTGTGCGTATTCTTTTAATCAAATTGTTAGCACTGATCTAAATCAACAAAGGACCAATTTTTTGCTTGCATTTTTTCTTCTTTCAAACGATGCTTTCGACATTGGTGCACATGGAGCACCCCGAGGTATTCGCCTAGGAGCAACAAATAAACTATATTTGAATTTCTTCTTGACGCAGTTTTGGTTTTATCAACAGAGCGATGGCTCTGACGTGTAGTTGAATTCAGGTTACATGAGGCACGAAAAAAACGGCAGTATAACTGCTAACATGTTGGCTGTAATTCCAGCCTATGAAGCACGCTGGTTTAAGTGCAGCAGTGACTCAAAACAACCTATCAGCGTTTATATCACAGTTTTTCTGTGCCTCACGTGACCGGTTCAACTACAGGTTACATCATCGTTCGGTTGATGAAACCGAGACCGAAACAGCGCGGGAGAATAAATTCTTTTCAAAATTATTCAGCAGCCGTAGGCGAATACCACACGGTGATCCACGCATTCTATTATCTAGTGCATCATTTGAAAGAAGAGAACGCGCAATAAAATAAAAAAGAAGAAAACACGTGTTCAACGTCTTCGTCAGAGCACGCGCCTCTGCGATTTTGTGGTCCACAGGAACGTAGTTATCCGAGGAAACATCTGGCCAGCTATGGATCAACGAAGCGTTTTCACAAATCAGCATGCGTCTGATCACGTGTTTTTCGAGCTTCTTGTTTCATTCTTGAGCTCGTGCAGCCACGAAAGCAGCGAGCTCTCGTGGCACGGAATTTATCATGGAAGACAGTTGGGCTAGTTGGTATGAATTCGTTAATGACTGCGACATTGCAACTAGCGTGGAAACACAAGGACAGCGAAACAAGAAACCGACGGGACAGCACGCTAGACTTCAACTGACGTTTTAATGCACACATAACAGATTTTCACACTTCTATTCGGCGCATGCTCAGGAGACTGTACCCCCGCCCCCTTCTCTTTATCACGAAGCAGGTTGTCAAGCAAACAGTAAACATTTAAACCAAATTGACGCGCAAGTTTTTTGACAGATAGATTAACTCTTTTCTCGTGAGGGCTACTGAGGGTGTGCTCACGCACTTGTCCCCTGCCTTATCAATGCAAAACGCTTCAAATATCTCCCTATCACCCTGCCTATGAAGTCGCCTCAGCACTCTCGTGTGGCTAAAGAGTGGAACGCATTCTTCTTCATTACCGCCTGTTGTTTTGACTTTGCATTTGCGGCAATGTGCGGCCAAATGGCCCCCCGCCATCAGAGCTGCGACTGTAGTCCGGTGTTTTCGTAGCCTTTCGTTCAGGCACTGGCCTGTTTGGCCAATGTAACATTTACCACAGGTCAGTGGGATAAGATACACCACACCGATGGTGCAGTTCACAAACCGCGTGGCGTGTTTTGTTGCGCAGGTTTTTGCCTGGTAAGCATTGTTGACCATACGGCACATCACGAGAAAAGAGTTAATCTATCTGTCAAAAAACTTGCGCGTCAATTTGGTTTAAATGTTTACTCATTGTTATGACAACCTGCTTCGTGATAAAGAGAAGGGGGCGGGGGTACAGTCTCCTGAGCATGCGCCGAATAGAAGTGTGAAAATCTGTTATGTGTGCATTAAAACGTCAGTTGAAGTCTAGCGTGCTGTCCCGTCGGTTTCTTGTTTCGCTGTCCTTGTGTTTCCACGCTAGTTGCAATGTCGCAGTCATTAAGGAATTTATCATTGGCACTGTCCGCTCTCTGACGCTACCAGCACATGGGCAGCGCAAAAAAAAAAAAAAAATCAGAGCTGACTGGACAGGCAATGCATACCACGTGACCAGATTAGCCAGCAAAGCATTCAAACTTCTCAAGTCGCTGCTGTTAGTTGATGCACGACCATGCATAGCAGTAGCTTCACTTTCGGCGATGCCTTTGTCTCGCACCCACTGCGGTTCTTCTTCCAGTTGGGACGCTTTGCGCAGCCAGCGAACACGCAGGCAATGATTGCCCTCGTCGACGGAGGCTTGGCCGGCGGTTACTTACTGTTTCAAAACAGTTATAGCATACCGTTACCGTGTTTACATTACCGTTTACAGCGTTACCAGACGCCGGACTTTCCGGTTAGCGCTGCGCACTGCAGTGCCGCCTTTTATTGCATTTTTGGGTCGACATGTTCTTTCCCGGGTGGTGTCGTGAAGGTTAAGAGGCGCTCTCTCATCTCCGCGCTTACTGGAAGCACAACCTTTTCAACTCTGGGGGTAGCTTACGGCGCCTCCTCGTTCGCTATAACCGAGTGGTGCGGCCAAAGTTTTTGGCTGTATCTGCGACGAATTGCCATTGCCCTTATGCATACTGTGACGGTAGCACCGTACCCGTTCGTAATAAGCGAGCGTATATCCGCGGCCGTTATAAGTGGGCATGACTGCATCCGCTGAATTCGCTTGAACACAATGGTATCAAAATGGCCAAATAAGGCTGCAGATATATGGGTAGAGGAAGCAATGAGCGATCACAACCTTAGTCATTTGCCTTGTGGAGACGTCGTACAGGTGTCCGAAGGAAAAGCGAATAGTGAACAAAAAAAAATATATCAACATAAAGTTCTGTCACGACCACGTCCAGAAAAGACAGACTAGCACTTAGACTCCTATTAAACACAGCGGTCAAAAAGGGGTTGTTTTTTAGTTTTGAAAATAAATGCCCTGAAACAAGTTGGTGGACAAATGGTGCACAGCTGATTCATCAGACTCTATCAAGGGCCGAAAAAATCTGTAGACGCACAGGGTCTCTTTGATAGCGCCTCCAAAAAAGTTACAAAAAATCTATGTGGTGCAAGTATACCTTCTTCCAAGCAGAATGCTGAATTTACAAGAATGATGCAACGCAACATCCCAACGAAGATGTTACCAATTTGCATCCGTGCAGAACAGAAGCGTTCGCAAAGAAGCGTTTTTTTTTATCACACTCTTTTTATCAGAAAAAAAGAGGTCGACGTCATCATAATAAGCTAAAAGTGTAATTTGTCCTTGTACTAGCGAGAAGCCACGATTATCTGTGTTTTTGAAGATAATGAGCTATAGGGGCTCGAGATATATAACGCGAGTCACAAAGGCGATATCGAAGAGGTGATTTAAATCACTGAAAGGTGACTGCAAGCCGGTTTCGGGGCGACGGAAAGGTGTCTGTCTGTATACAGGTGCCGATAAATGACAGCTTCGTTTCTCAATAGCTTCAGGATAACCAATTACTCACGCCACGGGATCTACGATACTGCTCAAGCTGGAGGGTTTTGTATATGCAAAATCCATCGGTTTTTCGCCTTATAGCTAATCAGACGAATTATATCTTACACAACCGATATACAATAATTTCGATTTCATTTCATTTTGCGCTCTTGCCGTAAATACGTCTTTTTGCGTGGACAGTAAACAAAGTGGGTAGAATGAGAACAGCTCGCATTACACGAATTTTTGCATTTTTTATTTTATGTATCGACGCGCCAGAAAAAAATAAACAGCATAAAAAGTAATTAAAACCCATCTACGTTCTAAATTTTTTTTTGTCCTGAACCCGTTTGAACCGGTTCAGTATGGTGCAAACCGGTTCGAACCGGAAAGGAATGTCGCTGTGGAGCCGAACCCGGAACTGAACCCGAAAGGTGTGAACCTGAACCGAACCCGAAAAAATTCCGGTTCGACACCTTGCCAGATAAGGAGCGGTCCTGTTTTCCCACTTATTGGGTCAGTATACGTGAAAGATACAGCGTAACTGCTTTAACCGGCGCTCGTAACCACCCTCCTTCAAAGACGCCTTTGTTAGGCCCCGCGGCAGTGTGGGCAGCTGTGGGACATCGGGTGCCTTTCCGACTATAGGCTACGGCCTAACGGGGGCCCCGTGAAGGTAGCGGCAGTGCGTCAAAAACACCATGTCCATCATCCCCTCTGCGCTGTGCTTGGGGGAGCTCTCGTTTACTATGGAAAGCCGCTTCAGTGGGTGCAGGCGTCGTGCAAAGGGATGCAGCTGAAAATGAGCGGCGGCCTTACAGGAACATTACGAAAAATGGGCTAGATGGGCAGAGACGTAAGCACTCAAGCGCAGTGCTGGTTCAGCCACGATTGCTCTGATGGAAGCAGAATTTCTTCCCCTGCCATGGCCATCAGACGGGTGATGAGCCTTCGAACGACATCCGACACCCTTCTTTCTCGGGCAGCTGTCCGCACTGTGCGGAGAAGTCTTCGGACATTTGCCACATGGTGGCGCTGGCCATGCCCCTCCAACCCTGCTATCCCCCCTCACCCCAACCCAACCCGGGAGGACTAGGAAGCGACCCTGCTCGGATGCTCTGACCTGCAGGCCCAACGGGCCTTGGTCGCGCGAGCCCGGGCGGCGGCCGACGCCACTGGGGTCCCGAACTAGGGACCTCCACCTAGTACTTGTAAGGGCTGGCCCCCTCTGGGTCAGCTCATGCAATACCTCCAGTAGTGTATATGTAAATAACTGTTTTCCACTTTATTTTTAACGAGAGAGTGTTAAAGGGGCTGTGAAAGGGGGGTCTCAACAAAGATGCGATATGCCTATGATGCTAAAGGACGCAGCGTCACAACGACTCCTAAGCTCGCTGCTGACGTAAAGAGCGCCACATGACGCAAAGCGCGCGGATTGCGGCGAAAAATCGGCACCGCTGGTCGCCGCGTGGCGCGGAAGCGGGAATTCTTAAAATTGCATTGTAAATAATCGGCTCGTTTTTGAGGTCTTGTACGCGGCATGAACGCTGGGTGGCCTGTACTCTGCATAATACAAGCATTTTATAGCCAACATCCGAGAAAATCCGGATTGCTTCAGAGGGCCGTGATGTAAGGCGTGGAGCTGCGGAATTGAACAGCGAATAAAACATCAGATATGTTCTGATTATAGGGCCGCAGCGCGATGCAAATCAACCTTTAAATCAACCCACCAATCAATCAATCAATCAATCAATCAATCAATCAATCAATCAATCAATCAATCAATCAATCAATCAATCAATCAATCAATCAATCAATCAATCAATCAATCAATCAATCAATCAATCAATCAATCTTTATTTTGCATTTGCATTTGCATAAAAAGCAGGGAGTGGGGACAAAAAGCTACTCTGAGGCAAGCTTGACTGGTTCCCCGCCCCCTGTACATGGCAGTTTGCGAGCAGTTATGCATGAAATGTGGAATGTTTAAAAGTGAACAATTTAGAGCACGCGATTTTCGCGCAGGAGGTGAATAATGCAGCAAATACAATCTTCCTACAATATAAAAAATACAGCAATATGCTACAAACACTCGCGTGACAGCATTATCACAGACCTAAAAAATGACAAAGGTAATAAACAAACTCGCCTGAATATAAGGGGAAAAGAAATAGTAAAGATAAATGGACAAAACTACAGTATCTGGGATGAAATGGCGTATTACAAAGCTCTGGTTTTGGTTATGAGGGTTGTTGACACTTAAACACCATGAAACTGGTTGACGAAATGAAGTTTGATATTACTTTTAGTGGCTGTTTGCAAGTTGATTTCCTTAATTAATAATTCGTTAATAATTACTAATTCAATAAAAAATCTTTCTTCGTTATAATTGCAACGCCTCCTCATTGGCGGGATTTTTTCGGAATCCTTAAAATGGTACTGTGTATTGGGTTTAATGGCGTATAAGCATCTAAGGCTGTAAGCCTCGTTACCGTCACAAGGAACAGAAACGGCAGTTAGAAACTAAAAAGAAAGTTACCCGGACTGCACCGCCAGGAGCACAACGGGCTATCGTTACATATGTTAGCATGGACAAGAAAAATAAAAAAGTAAAAGTGCCTAGCCCGGTTGGTACAACGGGCTTTTACCGTTACAGATAGTATGAGTCCGATAAAAGAGGAGTCCACGCTCTTGTCATTGCCGTTACAGTCCCAATATGAGGGACAGATAGGAAAAGAATGTCTTCCAGGTTGTCTAGCTGTTTTTTATGCAACGAACTGCACTGAGCCGCGCACGACAGGATAGTAATAAACCAACCATCGCAAGGAAAACACGGTGTAAGTAAGTTTTGCACGAGCCTCAGCAAAGAACAGAAGTGCATTCATTGTTTAGTCCTTAAAGGGCCCGCCGTGCCCTCTCAAGTGTTCCCTGTCAAAGAATCCTTCATGTGCCGTTGCTGGTGGCGCTGACGTGGAAGACGCATGGGCGGACTGTGTCATGGGGCTAAGATTTGCATAGGTGGGCACTTGGTCTTCCCTGACGATGATCGCAGCTGTGTTATGCACCGTGTCGCTCACGGGCGTGAACTTGATAGCGGTCCATAGCGTAACACGTTCAAGAAACAGGAGCGGATTTCTTGTGTGCTTCAAGGTCCCGTCCTGCCCTCTCCGCAGCTTCGAGAAACATCGACACTTGCTGCTTTCAATGCCGCAGATCTGGCGAAACACCCACGATGTCGGCTAGCGTCAGGCACTCACGAATCAGGCGCAAGCAGTCGAGGTTCAAGCCGTCCAGCTGAAGGCGTCCGTCAGGTCTCTCTCTGCAGACTAGACGCACTCTGACGACGCCCGCTGCCCTCATGAAGCCCTCCATCTCCCGAAAGTATCGCACTGTTTTTCTCACCATCGCTTCGGCGTCGCTCTCGCTGGATAACGAGAGCCTCCGTACCGCCTCCACGAGGGCACGGCTTTCGGCCACCAGTTCGAGCGCCTCCGCGCAGTAGCGTCCCCCGGAAGCACCGGTCACAAAGTGCGCCGCCCTCGCAACCAGCATCGCGTTTCGCCGAACCATGTCCTGGATCCTGAACCGCCCGAAGTCCATGTTAGGGGACTGTGTCATGTCCAGCCGAACGAGGGTGTGATTCTCGCAGAAGTC
Source organism: Amblyomma mixtum (assembly GCF_055824585.1). Classification (NCBI taxonomy): domain Eukaryota; kingdom Metazoa; phylum Arthropoda; class Arachnida; order Ixodida; family Ixodidae; genus Amblyomma; species Amblyomma mixtum. Next base: position 158,391,801 of record NC_143015.1, on the reverse strand, counting down.
CACTGACAGGAACCACAGAAAGGACAGCACCGAATGAGCCTGCGTTGGGAAGAACACGAACTCGCAGATGCTCTCTCTACGCCATACAGCGTTCGCGAGGAGTTCGAGGGCTTCGGCGGAAAACGACAGATTAGTCAGTTCGAGCCTCCGGACGGTGTTGTTAGCCTCAAGAGCTCGGACGAGTGTGAGGTCAACCCGGCCATCTTGCTCTGCGTGGTCGCCGCCGACGAGCTCCAGCCTGCGAAGTGTTCTGGTTCCTTTTAGGTACTTCGCAATCAGCCCCTGCGCCGTGACATCAAAGTCTACCGTAAGCCGCACATGGCTGACTGGCAATAGGGCGACGGGCAGCGCTTTGTGGATGCAGCTCTCAAACTCTCTGAGTGCTTCTACTTCGTTGGCGGAGACGCGAACGTTCCCGACGTGGAGCCCTGGCAGTGTCGAACCGGCGTCACGAACGACTTGCTGCAGTTCCATCAGCCACTTCATCGGCAGACTCACCACGCACACTTTCCTGAGCGTCCCGCTTGCGGCCAAAGCGCAGAAGAAGGCCTCGCACTCAGCCGTCCCCAGCAGGGACATGTCCAGCGCGAGTTCCAGAAGAGTTCGGTTGCCAGAAAATGCCCTCGCCCACGACGAGTCTTCGGCCTGCGCCGCAGTATCAGCGCGTTCATCGGCTCGGTTAAATTTCTTTTTACATCGGCTGGCGGGCAGTTGCTCAACAATACAGGGGCAACGGCAACCTTCCTCCCCAGCAGCCCACCTCACACACAGCACAATCAGGCTCTTGTTATGGGCGACTAACTCGGCGATCACGCGTACCCCTTCAGCAGAGGAAGCGCCGATAGACAGGTGCAGTTCCTCCAGCGTCTCATTCTCGAACAGCGGCCCAACGAGTGACCTCAGCTCTGTGGCGTAGACCTGGTTATCGGTAGGCGCCGCGAACACCAGCTTCCTCAGTGTCTTGTTGCGGCGCAAGTAGTCGTCCATCTCCTGTCGCGTTCTTGTCTCGGCTCGGTCCATCACCTTGGTGCTCAGGAACAGTTCCGTGATCGTCGAATTTCTCGTGAGGGCGTCGACAAGCTCCGCCGACAGGTCGGCCTCGAAAGGGGCAATTGCGGAAACGTTCAGGCTTTTAAGGCGACTCGAAAAGCGCACGAGATAGAAGAGTGACCGCGCGACGGGGGAGGGACACCGGTGGTGGTGGTATGCGAACTCTTCCAGATCCGTCATGACTGTAATCACGCGTCCGAGATCCGCGCCTCTCCATTGCCTGATGGGGCTAGGCACCGAGCGCACGACGAGCCTGCGGAGCTTCGAAGAACAGACACGCATAGCGATGATGAACACGCAGCAGTAGGATGCCAGCAGGGATCCAGTGATGTGGACTTCGTCGACACACCGGTGCACGGCCATCAAGTAGAGTACCAGCGTCACAGCCTGGCGCTGCCATCTGTACTGTTGTCCACCGGCAGGCTCTTGTCGAGAATCCACCGCGACGAGGCTCAGTCGGCCCAGATCGTCAGGTGATTCGTGGAGCTCCAGACCGCACTGCCATAGGAGCTCGTTCCAGGCCGACAGGTGCTGAACCAGATGACAAGTTCGTTTGGGGCCTCCAGTGCAGTATGTGTCCAACGCTAACAGTGACTGCGAGTAGCAAGAAGTGGCCGGCAGGGGATATAAAAGCCCGAATAACCTGAGGACATAGTAGAGGATGGACATGTCGTCTGACGCGCTGTCAAACTGTCTTCAAGCCACTGGTGGTTTTTGATCTGGCTTATAAAGGCCGATGCAGACGATGGGCCGGACCGCGGACGTAACGGTCACGTGAGTAGGGACGTGCAGCTGGTACGGCCACAGATAGCATGCACACGGCGGAACGCGAGAGCAAACGACAGTAGATGGAGCGACTTTCTTCCTCGACCTGTTCGCGCTGCCCTTACAGAAGAGTGACACGTACAGCACCCCACAACTGCGTTAGCACAAAAGAAATGGGCAGAGATGGCACCGCTACACCGCGCCAAACCAACACCCTCTCAGACACATTGACATGCCGACACAAAAGCAGAAACTGAGAGGAAAAAGCCGGTTGCTCCGTTTATAATTTTTTTTTTGGCCGCGACCGCCGTGTCACGTGGTGCTCCGTCCGCTCCGGGGTTTTGCGATTTCTTGCGTCCCATTGGACGAAGTTCTCCCAACGCTGCCACCCAAAATACTGTTTACGCATTATTTGGTTCGGGAGCTGCAAGCCGTATCAGTTCCCAAAGCCGGAAAAAGAGCCTCTGTGTTCTTGTGGTACGAGGCGTGGCTGATAACGAAGTCTTTAGCGGGGTGAGTCGGCTGAACACGAACACCTGGGAACCAAGTCCCCCCCCCCCCCCTCCCGCAAGGATAATCGTCCCACTTTCCTCACCCTCTTCCACAGGGCATGTTCAACACGTGGCAGTGCCGCTTAGGCGACTGGCCCTAACGGCGGCGAGCAAAGCACTCCTTCACTTCTACTTTTTTGTTTGATGAATCTGAGCGGCCGTCGCCTTCAGCGTGGAAGCGAGCTAATCTAAACCTTCTAATCCTTACCCGCACCTCTCTTTTCATCATGAACTGATGGGCACGTTGGTCAGACATCATTTGTAGTGCAACAGCGCAACGGCACGAGGCCAAAGGAACAGAATGGACGAGCTCACAGCGCTGACTAACAACAGATAGTTTATTCAGGAAGCCAAACAGAAAAGCTTCAAGAGCAACAACAGACATCGCTCTGAGCATGCATATTTTGATTCCACGAGGTAAATCTACCGATTTATAAAATCTAGCTCCTCCTTAATGATAGCAACAGATGGGGTGCATGCGCAACTCGTAGCTAACTTCATAATCTCAGATGCCTCGATGATTTCTCTTGTGAGCTGATCTTATTTTTTATCTACAATTCGGCTGTTTTCATGTAAAGGCCGTCAGGAACAATCGCGGCAGTGAATTCCGATGTGGCGGCCGGCATTCTTGACAACGTTTTTTGTGCTTACTCAGCCTATCATTCACACAATGACCAGTTTGGCCAACATAGCATCCGCCACAAGTCAAAGGGACTGAGTAAACCAGGTTTTCTGCGCACTTCACAAATTTTTCTTCAAGTTTTTTTGTGCTTGCGTGACCATCTTGACAGGCTTTTTTGGAAACATTTACACGTTCATGCTCTGCGGGAGTGCGTGGGTACGAAAAAGGCGACCTCTGTTGCGACAGCCCGAGCCGCCGCCGCATCAGTCCGGCTGGGGCTGCCCCGACAACCCGTCGATAGTGTCACGAGGTTCGAATGTCAGCAGGGACACAGTCATGGACGGCCCACAGACGGAAACAACTCGATCGGCGGTCGTGGAAGATGAGAATCGCAGCCGCACTCGGCCATGCTACATCAAAAGGCACGGTAAGCACGACAATTTCGGACGTTGGAGAAGCGGTTGCGCTCTGCTGCTATGATTGCAGACAAATCTGCCTTTCCCGTAGCAAAGTTATAAGACGGCGTGTTGGGGGCTTTATTGAGTTCCACAGTTTAAGGCGAAAGCCTTTAATGGCTCATGCTCGCGGTGTCCGTCCGTGCGCTGGAATCGTGCCAACTGTGGCCTCTACTCCGCGTAGCGGCGCAACCTCCTCCCCTCCTTAGCAACCGGCGCGCCGGGGGGGGGGGGGGGGCGCAGCTGTGCATAGCAACCGTGACGTCACACAGTAGCGGTAGAACGAGCGCGCGCGCGTCTGCGGTGGCAGCTGCACCGCCGCTCCTTCGCCAGACGTCTCGTTGCAGTCGAGTGAGTGAGACGCATGGCTCCGAAGCGGCCCAGTGATTCCGCGCCATGCGGTTCGGGGAAGCGGCGGTGGGTTGCCCATAAGGCTTTCGCCAAGCACACTTTAGAATTTCCAAAGTGACATACCTTCAGGTAAATTTTGGTACCAGTGGCTAAGCGACGCGCTACTGACCTGCGATGGCAGGTGCCCCCAGTGGTGGGCCTTCTGCGGCCCAGCCTGCTCTTCCCGAGAGACCAATCATTAATTTAACAGCCACGGTGGGCAGTTTTCTCACTGTCCGGTGGTCAGGTTGTGATGACGCTGCCAGGTCACGTGACCTAGGTGGCCCATCTGCCTGCCAGGGCCATGACCACCATTTTTCGCTCACAACGCCGACACTGGATTTTCTGGACAACGGAGCATTTAACGCTGTCGCGTTAAAAGGTAAAAGTGAGGAAGTGTTTCGCTTTGCTAAATTCTAGCAAACATGTAAAAGATCTCATCCATAAACGCAGAAATGAGCGCTTATTTAGGAAAAAAATTCACAGAAATGCTTTTATAGAACCCCCATAAACTTACACTCGTGTAAGTGTTCCTTATCAATGATGTATATGACTACTTATCTTGTTTCATTTCCTGACGTGCCTGTGGCAAGTTTGCCATTGTACTTCGTTTGTGCTAATTTATATGTTACGTCACTCTTATACATCTTTCGCTGTGTCAGGTGCACCATGGGGGACGGGTCTCGTTCGGCTTACTATGCCTTTTGCCCTCCCCCTCATGTACACATGCTTGAAATAAACAACTTAAGAGGAGACACGAGAGGCTGTGTTAGCCCACCTGCTGTGCAAGTGAGGGTACCCAAGGTTTGCGAGTGGCGACAAATTAGGCTGCTTCAGAGATGGTTTTTGGTCGAAGCTTTGTTTGCCTCTTTTAAGGCTGTAAATATGCCGCGAGCCCTTGGGAAAGCGAGGGTGTTCGCTAAGCTGACGGGAGCAAAGGGGAATCCACTGAGATCCCTACAGTGGACAGTATATACATAGTCGTACAGTATTGGTTGCCAGGACTTGTATGGCCGAATTTTGATTTCCTTTCCCCAAGCTTTGATTGAACGAGTGTTTGGGGAATTTACCCCATTGGCTGCTGCCCCATAAAGAGCGGGGACAAAGAAGTTAAAAAAGCGGTTTTGCAGTGACCAGGGTCTGCTCTCCTCAGGTCACTCTACGAGTCAGTCAGCTGTAAATAGTTTTCTCCTTATTGTATGCGGTTTAGCAAGTTCAAACCTGCAAGATGTCCTAGGCCTAACCTCAACATTGTTTCCCTCCCTAGACCATCAAAAGAAAAAGTGGGAAAACTGAAAAGGACTTTCTTCACCCTCATATCTACAACAGCCAGAAATATTTCACACTATTCTCAATCATGTCGGACAAAATTCGAGGCCCCAAACACCACTACTCACGTCGATACTTGTTTACTGACGGTGTCATAAAGCCTTCGGTTGTGTTGGTAGACAAACGTCGCCTTTTATTGAGATCCATTACCCCAAGTACCGCGAATTGATGTACTGCCAAAAGCACAGAGTAATAACGCTCGTGCGAGGTAACTATAGCCACAGTTTTCAGTTCATAAAAATGTGCGCCCTGCCTTGCGCATGTTCGACGACATTACTCACTCGCCCCGCGCATATTTGCCTCTTTCCCAATTAGGTAAAATAAAAAGAACAAAGCGATGTGAAGTGACGAACCTCAGAACTTCGCGTCAGTGACTGGAATACAAACTAGAATTCCCATAAACTGCCGGATGGGTTTGATGAAGGTTGTAGAAAATGCTACGCACTGTCAAAAATACGTCATGTTACCGAAAACAGTGCAGAAGCGCCTCATAGAATGTCGCACTTATTAACAATGCATATAAATTTGAAACAAGACTGAATATGGAGAATACAGTCCACTCCGTGATAAAATATGGCATGGGGATGCATATAGGCTTATTTGGATGATAACTGAAAAAGTGTGACAGTTTCCAATACCATTAAACAAAAAGGCACTCGACATGATCGTTGCGGCGCGGGCATTCAAATGCATTCTCGAACTCCGAGCCGTTTCGGGCCAGGCCACACGACTCTTCTGCCCCGTACTCGCCGCAAAAGTGGCTACAGTAACTAATGTAAAATGTTTGCATTGCCGTAAGCTTCTCCAACTGTTTCAGTTGCAGCGGGGAACCGTCAGCCGCTGACACTTTCTTCATCGCCCGCAACGCCATTTCCAGTGCATACACGTCTTTGATCATCTTGCGTTCCCTCGCGGACTGGGCCTTCTTGAGCCTGCACGTCTCGTTTTCTTCCCACCAGTTTAGGTGTCTTCCGGTGGCGTAGTCCAGCTGTCTGCCCCGCTCGTCCACAGTCCTCACCATCTGCCTGGCGAACTGGAAGCCCACACCAGCGTACGTCATGATGTGGTTCCCGTGCGTCAGGTAAGTGGGCGGAAATACAGCCCCAAAGCCAAGGAGCATTAAGTTCATGGAGTAAACGTACTTTATCATCTCTCTGTACCATCTCAACTTCAACGTCATCATAGTGCCATGATAGCGGTTTGACAAGGCCTGTCTTAGAGCGTTCCTTGACTCAAGCCAGGATGCGTAAAAGCTTTCAGAACTGCCCGATGGAAAGGGAGCGTAGAAGTTATCTAGAGCATCGAAGTCCAGAAAAATATGCGGCGGCCATAAGTCGTGTGAGGTCAGTGATGCAATCTTTGCTTGTGCCTCGAACTTGGTGGCACTCAAGATGCTTCGAGACGCTCCGACGGCAGCGGTAAGTGCGTGCGCTATGCCGTTGACGATGGCAGTCACCTTATCACGCTCCTGCTCTGGGAAAAGGTATCCGAACAGGGCTGCGTCCATGGAAATGCCGTACGACTCATGGACGGCTACGAAGCAAAGGACGTAGTTTGGATGGAAATCTGTCGTGCCTGCTTGTTCGAAAACGTCGAAGCTCGAGTTGACGATCCAAGAGTAGGAATAAGCGAACGTCCAGCCCAAAGCATTGAGCAGCCTTGAAGCCGGAATCTCGCTCATCAGCTTCGAAAGTGCGTCTACCAGCGGTTTGTTGAGGACAAGGAATGCCGTGAAAACGGAGACCTTAAACCCTGCTGGCTTGAGGTACTTTTCCAACAGATTCATCCACTCTTCCAGTGAGATGTTGTTCAGCAGGAATCGTGCCCTGTCTAAGGACACTAGCTCGTCGTAGGAATCGTCAGCTTTCAACGTGGACATGATGGCGGTTCGAACGGCCGTTTCGTCTTGGCGGAGCTCCTTTATTGCTGCAGGGTCCTTGAAAAGGTCTTCGTCAGCTGCAGCGCCACTGGTACTGTTGTTGTTCGTTAAAAAGCGCGCCATCTCACGGACCACCTTGGAGTAAGCCTCATCGTCAAGCGCGCCGAGCTGTTCCATGCGGAGAAGTGAAACGTGGCCCGGTTCATCCAGGACAACCAGAGGGTGAGGCTTCACGCGTACGTCGGGGTACCACAGCCGGACATCCAACCACAGCGACGCCCTCCAGTCGATGCTTAGCTGTAGGAGCGTGTCGAGGATGTCGACGAGTTGGGCTCTTCGCTGTGGTTTGGAGGGCCATGGGATATCTCGTTTTTGCATGAACTCCACGAATGGACTGGAGGACCCCCTGTCGTCCCTTTGGAGGCAAAGGTTGAGAGATGAAAAAGCCTTCACAGTCGCCGCTGGAGTGGTCTTAATCGACAGCAGCAGCCTGAGATTCCCAATAGTGCTGTTGATCACTCGAGCGTAATGGCGGGCCAACCTGCGAATTTGAAATATGCAATTATTTATTTAACAAATACTGCAGGCCCTAAGTGGGCCCTAGCAGGAGGAGTGAAAAGAATACAGCATTGGGAATATGAATTCATCGCGCGAAATATAAGCAAGCAAAACACAATGAGACATGCTCAACTCTTTCAAGAAAACATACATAAATGCAAAACACGACTATGAGGTAGACGCCAAAATTTGTGGTTGGTTTGGTTTATGGGGTTTAACGTCCTAAAACGATCCAGGCTACAAGGGATGCCGTAGTGAAGGGCTCCGGAAATTTCGGCCACCTGGGGTTCTTTAACGCGCAGTGGCATTACACAGTACACGGGCCTCTAGAATTTCGCCTCCATCGAAATTCGGCCGCCGAGGCCGGGATCGAACCGGCGCCTTTCGGGTCAGCAGCCGAGCGCCGTAACCACTGAGCCACCGCGGCGGCCATTGAAATATAAAGAGTGCGTTCTGGTCTGACCTTCTGCTATAGTCGGATTCAACTTAAGTCTGCAGTGAAGCTCCTCCCACATTCAGAATTTTGATAACTAGCTTTTTTAACAAAGAGCTGATATCGTTTACTGTTGCTATTGGCTAGCGGAGTAATACAAGATGCCGCGAACCGATGTCCAGTGTTAACAAACACTGTTTTTTTTTTTCAAAAGCTGTATCCTACTACAAAAACTTCTGTGCATGCTGAAAATGAGGAGCAGCTCAACCATTTGCGTGGTTTTCAAGTTCCCATGAGTGTAATTACGTCTACTTATGTGCCCGGAAGTTCCGACGCTATCAACAAACTCTTAGGAGACTGTCATCATAAGCTAGGAGGGCTCAATAGGCTTTGTCAAGTCGAAAGTTCAGATTCAGCAGTTAATCTTTTGCGTTGGTACTGAGCTCCTCAAAGGGAGAATGTGGACGTCCAGCTCTTGTTCACAATAAAAATTGTTCTTTCTGGCTATCTTGATATTTATCCAGAAACGATCACGTATTTGTTGCCGAGAAACATCGATTTAAAGTTTTCCCGCTTCTCAATGCTAACTCGAGACGTCAAGAGCAAGGACGACTCCGTGATCCCCGTAAACATGTTGCCCAGCCTCAGAGATCTGCCAGCAAAAACAAACAAACAAAAAAAAAACCTGCGTTGACACCGGTTTGCTTGAGAAAACAGTCAATTACGCCGACAGCAGCATCTTATTTTTGGATCATTTCTAGAATATAGAAGCTTAGATTTCAGTGCAAATAGCATGTTCGTCATTATAACGCAAAATCCTCCCCAAATGGGCCTTCGAACTTTGTTCTAAGTGTCGCTTTAATATCAGAGCAAAGGCCATATTATACTTTTGTTGCAGCCCGAATCGGCAATGCAATTTCATATTTTCTAAACATGCAAAATGATGCCTTGTACCAGCCCACTTTCACTCCCTCTAATAAACCCACAAATCGTACGTCACTTCAAATTTTCACCACTACAATAATAAAGCTCACTTTAACGAGCCAGAGAGAAAGCTTTCGCTTGCAAGTCGAGGATATTAGCTCTTTCCCTCTCCCTGCAAATATTGAGCCTAGTGAGAGACGTATATTCTGACTCATGCGTACTTATTACGTCAGTTGCTCTCCCATTTCCACTTGTGAGTTCACCTTCCTAATCATGCTTCCGCCTTGTTTTTGATTGCACAGGTATGTTTTTTGCTGCTGACCTACCAGTTACCTTTATGTACGAGTGATACATTTCATTTCATTTATTGCTTTTGTTTGGCCAGTACAGAGACTGCAAACAAGGGAGAGCAAGCTAAAGGCGCCTAGTAGCGCCTGACAGAGGCCTGCCCTCCCCATGTAAAAAAAAAAACAAACAAAGTGGCACTTGGCAATGGTACAAAGTTTCCATAAGTAACAGAAACTAGAAAAGCAGCGGATATATTAATTGACAACGAAACAGAGATCAGGCATGCATAGAGCTAAGCACAACAAAACTAAGATCAAAACATAACAAAGACAAACTGATTAGGTAAAAACACACCACAACTAGCTATAACAAAAATATTCATGAACAGTTTTCCTAAATCTGACCTCGGACATATTTTGTAGTGACAATTTTGTTAAATATGGATAGGTGTTTAATGTATGAGGAATTATGTGAGTTCGTTTCGCGTGTTTTGAGCCAGGGCTAAAAGTGCTGCGCCACAGACGCTCGAAACCAACAATATATTGTTTGCAATTATGTGCGCAGCTCTGGGTTTTTTAAAATTACGCCGCATTAGTTTATTGGGCCGGATTAATTATGTCAAGCTCGGATTTTTTTTTTAAGGCTCAAGCGCGTCTTATGAGTGGCATTGAGGGTTCAGAAGCAGCCGATGCAACTTTCTACAGCGAGAGCTGTTAAAAGCGTCCTTTGCTGGATTTCGCATCGTATGTCGTCTTTCGTAGTCGGCGTAGCCAGTGGGTGCGTTGCCTTAGGAACCACTCGGAGGGTGATTACCGTGCAAATAGGAGGGTGCCACGTGAGCAGAGAAATGCCTAACCGGTGTGAGGTTACCACAGGAACATTCCGTAGGGTATTCACCGTGGCAGCAAGATGGTATCGGCCAAGTGAAGGAATCCCTAACCGGAGGATGCTTAGCTTGGAAGGAAGAGAGTACGGCGAGAGCGTGAGAAGGCGCAGCCGGTCGGCGGTTGCCACGGAACTGCACGGACTGTAGTTACCCTGGAAGGACGAGGAGGGTTGCCTTGGAAGGCGGCTTTATGAGGTGTTGTGATCGGGGTCCCAGCCAGCGGAAACGGGCGAGCCGGGCTGGCGCCATCGGGCTACGCTGATCAAAGGCGCTGTTTTTAAGAGAAGACGCAAGGAAACGCTGGCCTGGGGGCGGCTTCAGGCGACGGCGTCGGCGTGAACAAACGCTCTAATCCCCTTCGCCGGCGATGCTGAATGCGGCACTGGTGCCGAAGTGCGCTCTGCTGTGGACTAGCAGAGGAGACGGCGACGGCGGAGGCGACGGCGGCGCCAACCCATTGCCCGCGTGCACCCTGAGCAGCCGACAAAGCGGGGGTGGTCACGGCTGATTTGTCCCTTCCACCGACCTGAAGGGGTCACCGGTGTGAGCCAGCAGCACTCGCGTCTCCCACGATCAGGATCGCCGCACAGCAGCGAACGACCTTTTAGGCCTGGTCAGCCCGCGGCAAACCAAACAGTTCGCGACAGCCAGGCGCCAAGTTCCTCCTTGCCAGTGTGTGTGTGTCTGTGCGGTGTGCGCGGTCACGTGGCGAGGGCGGAGCCTAAGAGGAGGCTCAGGACCCATTGGACACTCGCCAAGAGTTCGGATTCCCTAGCTGGGGGCCTGGGGAATGTGAACTGTACTTAAGCCTCAATCTGTGCTGTGTTGAGAGCTTCTCCCTGACCCACGGTGTGCCCTGACCTCTCTTCGGGAGCCCTCCCGTTTCTGCCTTTTGGTCTCCTTGCTATTTTGTAAATAATGAAAATAAACCCTCAAGTTATAACTACTCCTCCTGAAGACTCCCCTCCGTAGTCTGCCCACTTCGTCCTCATGCGGCGAAGACCCTGGTCCCGACCACCAAACACCTCAGAGGAGAGCGTAGGAAGGCATAAGCGGTGGATGGTTAAAACGGTAACCGTTCGGAAGGAATTTACCGTGAAAGGAGGCGGCTGTGGCGAGTGCAGAGAAATTAACCTGAGGATCATTAGCGTGGAAAGAGGAGGATATGGCGAAAGCGTGAGAAATCACAATTGGTACGTGGTTGCCAACCCGAAGGTAGCTCCTTTAGAAGAAGTATGGTTCCCAATGAACATTAAAACTCCCTTGGACGTCCCGTGGATGTCCTAAACGTCCACAGGGAGTCTAGGGAAGTGTCGGCGCCTATTGGGTTGCCGTGGAAAATGGGTATGGCGAGAGGACGAGGTTACGGCGAGAGAGTATAGGAAGGCGTACTACGGTAACCGCCTGGAACGTGCTTACCGTGGAAGGAGGAGGAAGGTATGGCGAGAGCGTGAGGAAGCACAATTGGTACGTGGTTGCCATGGCAACCAATCGGAAGGTAGCTCCTTTAGAAGGAGAAGGATGGTTTTCATTGGGCATTGAAACTCCTTTGGACGTCCCGTGGATATTCTAAGCGTCCACAGGACGTTCAGAGGAGTTTCAGTGCTTATTGAATTGCCGTGGAAATGGTTACGGCGAGAAGACGAGGTTATGGAGAGATAGTAGGAAGGCGTACTACGGTAACCATCCGGAACGTGCTTACCGTGGAAGGAGAGGAAGGGTATGGCGAGAGCGTGAGGAAGCACAATTGGTACATGGTTGCCATGGAAACCAACCGGAAGGTAGCTCCTTTAGAAGGAGAAGGATGGTTTTCAATGGGCATTGAAAACTCCTTTGGACGTCCCGTGGATATTCTAAGCGTCCACAGGACGTTCAGAGGAGTTTCAGTGCTTATTGAATTGCCGTGGAAAATGGTTGCGGCGAGAAGACGAGGTTACGGCAAGATAGTAGGAAGGCGTACTACGGTAACCATCCGGAACGTGCTTACCGTGGAAGGAGGACGAAGGGGGTGGCTAGAGCGGAGGGACATAGCTCGGTCCATCTGCGACAGTTGTTGCGAAATGCTCCGCCCGCGGAGAGGATTATGGCGAAAACGCGACCAGCATCGGCCTAAATGTGCGAACTTCGTCCGGAACACGCAAACGCGCGCCGTTGCCTCCGATAAGTGACAGGCAGGTCGCAGAAAGCAACTTAAGACGGAGCTTTTATTCGGTCATCACGTAGACAAAAGGAAAACGGAAAGGGAAGCGGCGAAACCTCGTCGGCCATGATATATCCCACGCTCATGTTTATTTCCTTAAATTCAATCATTCCATGGAAGCGACGGCCACTCACTTTGCGCGGTCAGCATGCCTTTTTCCTTCGTTGAAAACGCGGTTGGAAGGGAAGCTACAGGGTAGCGATGAGCTCAGTGGCATGTCTTTTTTATATTTTATAGATTTTCTTTATAAACAAGAAAAAAAAGCACTATAAGGAGGTACACTGCTACAGAAAACCGCATCGGCAGTAACTGAACGCCCTCTATACAAGTTCTGCAAAGGCGGTTGAGTCTGGATTGAAATTACAGCTGTGCATGATTACTTTGAGCGAATTGTCTGATTAGGCGGCATTTACTGTAAGCATTCCGATTTGTGCCACACAACGGCAAAAAAAAAAAAAAATATTCATGCGTCTGCGGCGCTCCATTTTGTTTAAGCTTTGGGTTTAATTACGTGAAACGCGCTTAGAAGCGATCGTGTGTGTTTTTTCTTACGCTGCATATTCGATCACTGTAGGGGGCGTTTGGGTACCGTAAGGTTTGTGTATTGGTTTATTGGTGTTTAACACCCCAAAGCGACTCAAGGCTACGAGGGACGCCGTAGTGAATTAAGGGCTCCGGAAATTTCGTCCACTCACGTATCGCACAGTAGACGGGCCTCTAGAATTTCGCCTCCATTGAAATGCGACGGCCGCGGCCGGGATAAGAAACACTGTGTGCGCGTGTGTGCGTGCGCGTGCTTGTGTGTGTGTGTGTGCGTGCGCGTGTGTGCGCGTGTGTGCGTGTGTGTGCGTGTGCGCGTGTGTGTGTGTGTGAGAGAGAGAGAGAGTGAGAGAGATAGCAGGACGCTAAAGCACACAACTCTGTTCTCGGTGTCAACGCAGGCACCACCCACCTCCAGGCTGAAGGGAGA